>NW_019154096.1:49414596-49801932 GCF_002288905.1 Enhydra lutris kenyoni
TTGTAGTGATCCGAAGGGGCACGTGCACCCGAATGTTTATAGCAGCAATGTCCACAATAGCCAAACTATGGAAAAAACCTAGATGTCCATCAACAGATGGATGCATAAAGAACAGGTGGTATATATATACAATGGAATACTATGCAGCCATCAAAAGAAATGAAATCTTGCCATTTGCAGCGATGTGGATGGAACTAGAGGGTATTATGCTTAGTGAAATAAGTCAATCAGAGAAAGACAACTACCATATGATCTCCCTGATTGAGAAAGTGGAGATGCAATGTGGGGGGTTTGGGGGATAGGAAAATAATAAATGAAACAAGATGGGATCGGGAGAGAGACAAACCATAAGAGACTCTTAATCTCACAAAACAAACTATGGGTTGCCGGCGGAGAGGGGAGTAGGGAGAGGGTGGTGGGGCTATGGACATTGGGGAGGGTATGTGCTATGGTGAGTGCTGTGAAATGTGTAAACCTGGTGATTCACAGACCTGTACCCCTGGGGCTAATAATACATTATATGTTTATTAAAAAAATTATTAAAAAAAAAAAAAGAATATCCACTTTGGGGGCACCTGGGTGGCTCAGTGGGTTAAAGCCTCTGCCTTCGGCTCAGGTCATGATCTCAGGGTCCTGGGATCGAGCCCCGTATTGGGCTCTCTGCTCAGCAGGGAGCCTGCTTCCCCTCCTCTCTCTCTGCCTGCCTCTCTGCCTACTTGTGATCTCTATCCATCAGATAAATAAATAAAATCTTAAAAAAAAAAAAAAAGAATATCCACTTTGACCTTTTCCCAACATCACCTGTCTTCGGATTATGAACTAAACTCGTGTCATTGCCATCACTGCAACTTTCCTCGGTGGCTCCTTGCCCCTTCCCACCACGGAAACAGAAAAGTCTCACCCCTCTGCCTCCCACGGGACAGGCCTTCAAAACTCGGAAGGCAGTTTCCATGGCTCCAGTGAAACTTCTTTTCTCCACAACTTATTTCCTTTAAAGGTTTATCATGTGACAGAGTTTGAAATTCTCTCCTTCACTCCGTTCAGTCATTTCACACTTTCCTGAGGGCCTGATACATGAGCAGCACTGCCAGGCACTGGGTACCCCCACTCTCCTGAGGGGGGACAGTAATGGATGGATGGATGGATGAATATCTGTATGTGCCTCCCATTAAAACAGTAAACACGTCTCCAGGGAAGCTGACTAACACAGGATAGATGAACAGCCTCTTCTCTGACCCTAGTCCTTCTGTTCATAAACCTTCTTGTGGCATTTACTGTTTTTGGAAGGTGACGTTGCTCTGTCGACCACGTTTGGTTCGCCTCCAACTAAAACCACTACATCTTCTTACAAATGCTACTCTTAAAATATTTATTCCTTCGCTCTGTTTTACACTACTGTTCAATTATTTTCTTGGACCCTGTACTGAATTTTATATTGATCCTTACTAATTTCCAACTTATCTTTAGCCCACCCTTCCAACCAACACACATTTAGATGAAGTAGAACACCTAACATCACTGCTGTCTTCAAATTTAAGAAACAAAACGCTCATTTTAAAAAGGAGTGCTTGAATAAAGCTACTGTAGAATTTTAGACAGTCTGACCATTACTCTGAGAAAAATGACTAACCTGCCTGAAAGCCATGTTAACTGGGCTCTGTGTTATCATTAGGCAACCATATGCATAGCTTTTTTTTTTATTATTATTTTTTAGAGACAGGAAGAGAGAGAAGGGTGGGTAGGAGCCGATGGAGAGGGAGAGAGAATCTTAAGCATGTCCCACACCCAGTGCAGAGCCCGATGCAAGGCTCAGTCTCAGGACCCTGAGATCATGATCTGAAATGAAATAAAAAAGCTTAACTGACTGAGCCACCCGAGTGTCCTACCAACTGCTTAACTTCTGCCATCATTGGAAGACACACCCTTTCTTCTCTTTTCCAAGGTGGACGCTCAGGAAACTCATTCTTTCCATAATGGATGCATTGAGGAACTATCAAAGAAGCACTTAGGATATCTCAGGTCCCCTTATTATTCAAAAGGAGCTATCAGACTTCTGCCTCATAACACTGGACATACCTGGCATTAGGTAATTAATGGGACAAACGGTGGTTTAATGGCCCTCTCCTAGACACATAATCTTTGCGAGGGCAGGAAACAAGTTGACTTTTTCAACACATCTTCTCAGGACCTTGCAGAGTGCAACCCCCATGACAACCACTTCATAAACTCAATAAATATGTTAAATATAAACATAAATTCTCATTTCTGCCAGTAACTGTGTAACATTAGTAAGTCCTCGAATTCCTCTGGGTCCCTCTTCATTCATTTTATTTTATTTTTTTTTAAAGATTTTATTTATTTATTTGACATACAGAGATCACAAGTAAGCAGAGAGGCAGGCAGAGAAAGAGGGAGGGAAGCAGGCTCCCTGCTGAGCAGAGAGTCCGATGCGGGACTCAATCCCAGGACCCTGAGATCATGACCTGAGCCGAAGGCAGTGGCTTAACCCACTGAGCCACCCAGGTGCCCCTCTTCATTCATTTTAAAGAAAAGGGAATGGGCCAGATCATCCCAAAGTTTCCTTTTCTAATGTTAATATTCTATATTTTGATCCTGTGAACTCAGAGGCTCTCTGTCCCTATTCTCCCATCAGAGACTCTTGTTTCCAGAGTATGGACAAGTTATAACCACATGAACACCCTAGACCATAAAAGGGCCTGGGGTGAAACGATGCTGAATGAAGGTTTTCTATAAACCCTGGGACTCTGATTTCCAAGTGAATACAAAACAAAAATAAACATTTAGGAGGCCAAATGAGTGTACAATTCTTTCAGTATTAACATTTTTCCTGAAAAACTTCTAACACAGAAACACTTCACAATTACAGCCGGAGACCTCTGGCGACACAGAGAAATGCTTTGAGAAATGATATTCACAAAGTTCTAGAAAATGAAAGGGGGAATCTGTTCCATAACAGGAATGCTACGGAATGCATTCGTCAGGAATGCTAAATCCGTATCCTGCAAGAGAAATGTTTCCCCACATTTTATATGCTCAAAAAAGGGGGGGGGGTCAGCAGCTAGCATGAATATTCTTCTGTCTGCTAGCTTTGATAGGTGTCTTTCTGTAAGCTTTAACTACAATTATGGCCTCAGACATTAGCTGTACATGTAAAAGGAAACTTATTTAGTCCACTTTTAAAATTAGAGCACTTTCATTTCATCATCAGCCTCCCCTCTACTTCCTGTGTTATCAGATGTTCGAGAGAGAGCCAGCAGGCTGTTTGTGAAACTGGTAACTTGGCAGACAAAATATGTATGTTCACCCAGCATTCTTTTAAATAAGAAGCTGGTATGAGTCTAGCCTTGTAAGAGCGATAGGGAAGATACACATATGCAGAAGGCATAAACCCAGAAGAAAAAATACTAAGGAATTTCCAAAATGACTAAGCCAAATCTAGAGGTCTCTTTTGAACTTCAGATATCTTCACTTTAATAATCTCCTTTAAAGAGGACACATCCAATTTAATCTCTGCTGTGGAGGGACACACCCATACCCCTCACGGAGCAAACAATTCTGATTGTTAGTTTCTGTAACAGCGTACTGATTCTTTTGGGGAACAGGATGTCATACGTGGTCTGTTTTTACGTATGGACCCAGTAAAAAAGATGTACTATATCAACCCTGTCTTGCTTTGAATCAGCTTCAAGTTTCTCTTTAGCTACATCCCTACTACATGACGCAAGACAAACCTGCTCTAGGGAAATGGTTGATGATCCAAATGACACCAGCAGCACAGGCGCCTAAGAAGGATACTCATGAGAGGGATAGCTTCCTCTCTAACAGAAGCATTCAAAAGTAAGTAAGATGGGGCGCCTGGGTGGCTCAGTGGGTTAAAGCCTCTGCCTTTGGCTCAGGTCATGATCTCAGGGTCCTGGGATCGAGCCCCACATCGGGCTCTCTGCTCAGCGGGGAGCCTGCTTCCCGCTCTCTCTCTCTGCCTGCCTCTCTGCCTACTTGTGATCTCTGTCTGTCAAATAAATAAACAAAATCTTAAAAAAAAAAGTAAGTAAGTTTCCCTACCAAGAGTAAGGAAAATGGACAACCATCCATGAAAGCACCCATGCATGCGTACATCCATCCAACCCCTATGAACTGAGTGATAGGGAACTGATATTCTATTTGTCATGCATAAGACATCAGCAGTAGAGACCAGTGTTTTCTTTAAAAACATAAACACAGTGAAACTAAAATAGCTTCCAAGTGTTTTTTCCCCACAGAAAAGGCGATTTTATCAATTAGATTTTGCTCATTTCTTGGGTGTCTTGGAAAACCAATCAACCACCATTTGCCTAAACTATAGCAAAATGGCTAAAACAGGAAGTCTTCCTCTCAAAAGTCCATATGACAAGCCTACCGTGGTTCTAGTAATTTCTCCAATGGGCAGATAGAGTCCTGTATAGCATAAATCATCCTATTTCCTTGGCCATCTCAGACACACTCTCAGTCATGTGAATGGCAGTGGAAACTAAATTGAAAAGCTGTCAAAACATCCTGTAATAATAGGGAAATTAACAGACCTATTTTGTCACGCATATTTGCCTCCATTTCCCCCCTGCCCCATTATTTTCCTATATAGCCACATTCATAAATCCACACGTGGACCATAATAAGCATTATGTGTAAAATATTAAATACATGCATTTTTTCATTCCCACAGCATCATGTTATATTCTCCTAAGACTCAACTTAGGGTAACATCCATAAACTGAAAGCTATTATGATGTCATTTAAGGTTCTGCTTAAAATTTTATAGTGAAGGAGAACTTGTTCGCTGAAATAAAACACTACACCTTGATGGAATTTTGAAAACTATCAGATTAAGACCCAGCAATGCAAAGTAAGCCATGTTCAAACACACACAGTAGAACCACATGGATTTCATTGGCTGTAAAAGTCTCAGATATTAACCTGCATTCGCCCCAGCTTTTTATTTATTTATTTTTATTTTATTTTTAATTTTTTTCCAAGTCAGGTTTATTAAGGTATAATTTACACACAGTAAAATTCATACTTTTGGTATTGAGTTTTAACAAAGGTACATAGTCATGGAACTACCACTGCAATCAAGGTATAGAGCATTTCTATTACCCTGAGAGTTTTTTTTTTTAATTAACATACAATGTATTATTTGTTTCAGGGGTACAGGTCTGTGATTCATCAGTCTTACACAATTCACAGCGCTCACCATAGCACATACCTCCCAGCTTTTTGAAAAGGATAAGAACGGATACATGGTGACTCGTTCAAGTGACGTGCCCAAGGAGGCAAAAGCAGTTAGTGTCAGAGTCTATGAAATATACACCCATGTTTTCTTACTTCTCGTCATAAAGACAGTATGTAGCACCCTAAGAGGACATCAATCCAGATTTGATTTGACAAGTGTAAAAATATGACTCAATGATAAGCAGCAGGCTTTAGCCCATATGGAGTGAGTGAAGGTGCAGGTATCACAACAGTAAACAAACCAATGCCCTATCTCTCCCCCTTACCCAGAAGATAAGTCCCATGAGGCTGAGAAAAAGGCCAAGGAGTTCGTATAAACGAATTTAACCTGAATTCAACCTACTTGGATTAGCTGGGTACAAACCCAACTCCTTCCTCTGGATCCTGGAATTCCCCACGACTCCATCATTTCTCTCTTAAAATTCCTAACTGAAAGTAAAACATGAACATAGTAGAAAAAGGGAAACAGCAGAGAAATGTCTAAGACAAAAAGCCTTCCATCCACCCAAAAGCAACTACTATCAAAAATTTCTTGGGGCGCCTCGGTGGCTCAGCGGGTTAAGCCTCTGCCTTCAGCTCAGGTCATGATCTCAGGATCCTGGGATCGAGCCCCACTTCAGGCTCCCTGCTGAGAGCCTGCTTCCTCCTTTCTCTCTGCCTGCCTCTCTGCCTACTTGTGAACTCTCTGTCAAATAAATAAATAAATAAAAGGTCTTTAAAAAAAAAAATTTCTTGGGGCACCTGGGTGGCTCAGTGGGTTAAGCCTCTGCCTTCGGCTCAGGTCGTGATCTCGGGGTCCTGGGTTCAAGCCCCGCGTCGGGCTCTCTGCTCAGCGGGAAGCCTGTTTCCCCCACTCTCTGCCTGCTTATGATCTCTCTCTCTCTCTCTATCAAATAAATAAATAAATAAAATCTTCTTTTAAAAAATTTCTTGTGTATCCTTCCAAGAAAAGAAGCTCTCTATGCATATATTGGTATAAATATAACTTTAAAATTATGTATCTACAAACACCCTGGTTTAATTGTCTTCACTTAGGTAGCCAGGAGCTCAGTCTCACTGGTCTGGATGATAACCTGGTCATTTCAAGGACAGAAATCTGTTGTTAATCAAAGCTAATGCTGTCTCAACTGACACTGAACTTCTAGAGCCTGGGAATACAGCTAAACAGCTAACAAAATATAGAAAGGGAAGAAAGGAAATAAAAAGATAAAGAGGTATTATATATAGGCCAGCACCTGGCAGACAGATGTTCATTCAAAACTTTCTAAATGACTTATTGACCAAATACATGAATGAATGAAAAAACCAGGATAGGCATATTGTTAACATCTATGACATTTAATGTATTAAATTTTAACTGATAGGGTTCCAATTCTCCAAAAAGTGAGCACCCTTCTTGATCTACACTGTCCAGTATGGTAGCCACTGGCCACAGCTGGCTGTTGAACATTTGCAGTGTGTTCTCGAAGTGTAAACTACGTACCAGATTTCAAAGACTTGGTATTAAAAAAAAAAGATGTAAAATATCTCATTGATACTATTCATATTGATTATATGTTGAAATGACAGTATTTTAGATATATTGGCTTAAGTAAGCCATATTAGGGGCACCTGGGTGGCTCAGTGGGTTAAGCCTCTGCCTTTGGCTCAGGTCATGGTCTCAGGGTCCTGGGATTGAGCCCCGCATCAGGCTCTCTGCTCGGTGGGGAGCCTGTTTCTCTCTCTCTGCCTGCCTCTCTGCCTACTTGTGATCTCTCTCTCTGTCAAATAAATAAATAAAATCTTTAAAAAAGAAAAAAAAAAGTAAGCCATATTATTAAAATTTCTTTTTACTTTTTTCTTTTTCTGCAGCTACAAGAAAACCTTAAATTCCACATGTGGCTCACATTGTACCTTTTTTGGACAGCACTGCTCTAGAACGTAGCCCCCATTACAGCAGTGACTACATCTGTCTTTTCCCTGCTCTATCCCAGCACAGGACGTTGGAAATAGTAGATGCCCAGGGAATATATATCAGATGAAAAGCTGGTTGTGGTATATAGATACGGTCATGAGTAGGCCTTGGACTGGATAGCAGGAGGTCCTTGTCCTGACCTTTTATGGACAAGCAGCTGCATGACTTTGGACAAGTCACTGAACCTGCCTAGGCCTTGTTTTCCTCATCTTTAAAATGGGCATAAAAATAAGGTCTTCCTTACAGGGAAACTGCATGGACCAAATGAAAGAATGTCTATAGAAAAGAGTAAAACCTGTGTCAGGTTCCTCCTGAGTTCTGTATTCTCTACCACCAATAGTCCCAGAAGAAGCAAGATGCAAAAACATACCGAAATAACAGGGTAAAAAAGTAACCAGAGAAATTCCTATATCTAGTATTTCCATCCCAGCGTGTGATAGAAAAATCGAGACAAAGACAGGTGTGAAGGATATTCTCCCAGAAGAGGAAACTTGAACATTCATCACTCCCTCTTCACTGCATCTCACCAACCAACCAACCACAGCTGACAAAGGGACTTGCAGATACCTTCCTCCAGGGGCCACAGGAAAGCTAATGAACTGGGAGGAGGCAGCCTCCTCTGGGCCGCTGATGAAGCTGCAGGGGCGGCCAATTGTACCGCGCCACCTGGGGCTCACGGCTCTGTGGGAAAATTCATAATCGTGGGGACCTCAAAGGCCTCCGGGGGGAAAGTTCCATGGGCCCCCACGTCGACTCGCCCTTGTTAATTGTTTCAGGCACAGCTCCCAGGGTGAACTTACCTTATTCTACAGGGCAGGCAGGGCACCTGGCAAGGGAAACCCAAAAGACCCTGGGACACGCTGTGGCTTTTTAGTGAACAGCAGGGTGGATGTCAGTCAGCTAGCCAGCCGGGCACCTTCTTCCCCAAGTCAAAGATTATTGCAGAAAGGCAATGAGGGTACTGAAGAAAGTCTCCTTGCAGGGGGACATTTAGGGAGGCTTCAGGAGCCCACTGCAGAGTGGTTAAGCCACAGCAGAGAAAGAGCAGATCCAAACACCCACAGCCTTGAGGCAGGAGAGCAGCAGAACAAAATTAGTCGGGTTCAAGAGGCCAAAGGTCAGATTCTCCCCTCAGCTTCTGCAGGGAACCACAGAAGCCCCAGAAGTGAATGACTTACCATCAGTATGGCCACCGCACGAAGGAGAGCAGGGAGGGCGCAGTGACTTCCCCTTTGCTACAAGGGTCTGACCCTCCCCCCCTCTCTGACGGCTGCTCCCTGTGACGTGGAACCGAGTCATGCGTGTGGCCAAGCTCCAAGCCCCTGGGACCTCTGCCCCGTGACCCGCCTCATCACAGCCCACAGCACCTGAGCTGCTGCCTGCTCCTCTAAGCAGAAGTGCCAAGGGACAGGGCACCAGGCAAAGAGCAGAGGCCCCAGAACACGGCTGTGCCTCAGAAGCAACGGGCAAGGCTTGTGGAAATTCACCTTCCTGGGACTAACCCCCGTGAGAGTCTGGTTCAGTACGTCTGGGGCAGGAGCCCACTCACCGGCCCTTGAAACAAAGTGGTCTAGAGAACTCGGGGAAGCTTCCTCATCCCTGATACTGCTTCTTCCATGAGCTTTCTTCATCCCTCTTTGAAAGGAGACTTAGGAGAAAGCAAGGCAACATGGAGAGCATTCTAGAGTCCGAAGGCCCTTGGTTCCAAAGAGAGCTGTTCCCATCTTTGTGCAAGTCATTTACACTCTCTGAACCTTAGTTTTCTCGTCTGAGAAATGGCAATAAAACTATCCACCCACGCAGGGTCGTGGCGGGGGAGAGGAGGGGAATAAATGCACATAAAGTGCCCTCTGCGTTACTCCTAATAATAACTGTCAAAAAAGCATTTCTCCACATGTATATCTCTACGAGAAAAACTGTACATGTAAATAATGGACTTAATCAGGCATAAAGGGAAAGAAAAAAAATTAAAGCACAACAACAAAAACCTGTAGTAAGAGGGACCACGGATTCAGGTCATAGGGAGACGGGTGGGAAGACATCCAGAGCAGTGATGCCGCACTGTCTCCAGGAGTCTACAGAGAGAAGAGCAGGGAAATCCATAGATCCACAAAGATTTAGGCACAAAGCTGCAGGAAGATATGTTGCAACATTATTTGTAAAAGGGGAAAATTGAAGAATAATCTATAGGTATTTTTAAAAAATTTTTTAAACATTATGATGAACATGTGTTTACTTCATTTCAGAAAAAATGTTCCTTTTTATATTTAGGAAAAGATTTTTAAATCCATATGATGAGCTGAAAGCAATTTTAAGTATCTTTCTTCTAAACTCCAGTAGAATATTCAGATTAGAACATTCATATCAACAAAGGAAGGCCAGATATGCACATATGCCTCTAAATGTTCCCCAGGGGAACAAAAGGCAAAATACACTATAATTCTGGGTACCACCTGGAACTGCTGAAGTACAAGCATGAGGGGGGACAGGGGAGGCAGAGGGAAAACAATGCATATAAAGAAGCAGATGAGATCTCCAGTATAATACTGAATAATATTAGAAGAATAAGGTTTACTGCTTCCCTTCCCCCTACACACACACACACACACACACACACACACAATGATGAGAACTTTGGAAACCAAACTCAGCACCACCTAACAAGTCCTTTCCCACACAGACTAACTATTTTTGTATTCCAGGGAGATTTGCAGCAAAGAATACAGCTCCACTAAAAAGAGGAAATAATTTCTATGCTGTACCTGGGTTTTTCTCACTTCCTTATTTTAAAATAATCACCCAACAAATTTAAAAAAAAATCCAGAACAATAGTACAGTGTTCTGTGCACTGGGTATATATCACTGCAGACATTTTGCAACTAAACAGAATCAATTCCAGTGTTCTGAGTAATTTGCCATCTTCTTGGAAAACTTATAATGATATATTACAGTGCTGGGGGCTGGAAGAAACCTTCCAAATCATGTGGTCCAACCCCATCATTTTACAGATGAAGATCCTAGGAAGCAAACTGCCTGCTCCAACACACTAAAGACTCTAATTAAAACATCTGCTCAATTTTAAGGTAGCTGACAAATTTGGAGAGGGGGTGGGAAATAAAATAAAACCTCGAAAACACTTTTTAGTGGAATGGTAATTATGATCAGCAGGCCTATCAAACGAAAAAGCAGTAAGGATCGTGATGGAAGTATAACCTTCCTCTAATGTCAGGACCACTTACATCTGGAAAACTGAGACTAGAAGTTGCCAGAGCTCACACATCGAATCTGTGAGTAGGGGCAGAGGAAGAGAACTCAGGAACTTGGCTCTGACGTCTGTTGGCCTAAGCACCAAACAGTGGCCTAATTTTATACCTAAACTGACAGGTATCAAGCAGTCCCCTGGATGTGATGGTGCCTCTACTTCCAGAAAAGTGGAGATTGGAGAAAATGGTCCATGCACTACAGAGGGACATGACCACCGACCTGGCAAAGGAAGAGGGGCTTAGACCCTTGCTCACATACTCAGTGGACCCTTGACCAGCAGCATCAGCATCATCTGGGAACTTGTTAGAAATGTGGAATCTTGGGTGCCTGGGTGGTTCAGTTGGTTAAGCATCTGCCTTCAGCTCAGGTCACAATCCCAGGGTCCTGGGATCAAGTCCTGCGTCAGGCTCCATGTTTAGCAGGGAGTCTGCTACTCTCTCTGCCCCTCCACCCTGCTCGTGATCTCTCTCTCACATTCTCTCTCTAAAATAAATAAAAACTTTAAAAAAAAAAAAAAGAAGAAGAAAGAAATACTAACTCTTGGGCCCCACCCAGACCTACCAAGTTAGAATGTGCATACTGACAAAATCCCCAGGTCCTCCTGAACACAGGAAAATTTGAGAATCACTTGTTTAGATAATGCAGCAGCAAAAGAAGTATAATTGACTACCTATAACCCCATTTACTCTAAGTTTCTGGAATAATTATCTTATTATCAGCTCTGCTCTCTAAAGTTTTGATCTTTAAGTTTTAAATATTCTAAAACTTAGCCTAAATTTCAAATAGTCTCAGTGAATATCTTAATGAGTAGTCATGTTTTCCCAAAAGGTACTTCAGTGTTAAGAAAATATATATATACACACACACACACACACAAATATGCTGGGAGCTTCACCATTTTTAAGGATTACATGGATTATAACTTGAGGTCTTTTTTTACATTTACATTCTGCTGAGGTCATAGGAGAAACATGACCACTATTTCTTCAATTAGAACCCCCAGGGAGACCTGGTGCAGGAGGAAGATAAGATTTACAATATAAATGTGTTTCCAGGGCGCCTGGCTGGGTGGCTCAGTCTGTTAAGTGTTTGACTGTTGATTTTAGCTCAGATCATGATCTCAGGTTCGTGGGATCGAGCCCCGTGCTAGGCTCTGTGCTCAGTGCGGAATCTGCTTGGGATTCATTCTCCTCTCTCTGTGCCTCCCCCCCAATAAATAAATAAAATCTTTAAAAAAAAAAAAAAAAGAGGGGCGCCTTGGTGGTTCAGCAGTTAAGCCTCTGCCTTAGGATCAGGTCATGATCTCAGGGTCCTGGGATCGAGCCCCGCATCGGGCTCTCAGCTCAGCGGGGAGCCTGCTTCTCCCTCTCTCTCTGCCTGTCTCTCTGCCTACTTGTGATATCTCTCTGTCAAATAAATAAATAAAATCTTTTTTAAAAATTTAAAAAATTTTAAAAAAGAAGAAGAAGAAGAAATGTGTTCTTGCTGAAAAAGAGGAATTTCATGTAAGGGAATTTTGTGGTCAAGAGGCTGTGAAGGTCACATGGCCCACCCATGACTCCAAAGCTGAATCCCTTTAGGGCACATCGACAGTCTCCACTCACATACTCCCAGGGATGTGGAACTCACCACCTCCAAGGGCAATCTGTTCCACCTTTGCACGCTCCATTAGAAAGGTTTCCAGAAATTTGTCTCCCTATAACTTTCAACAATCCTACAATCAGTAACTCCATAATTACTGTCCCTACTATTAATTCAACCCCATTATCAATTTCCCATTACATTTCCTACTGGGATTTTCTTTCTTAACACAGAAAGTCGAAGATACAAGTCTCATGTATTTATGTATTTAATTCTATGAGAGAAGGGCATCTTGTTGTAGTGGGGTATATGAAAATTTAATTTTTTGCTTTTATTTTGAGGTACCTTAGGAAAACCTCATGTGTACCAGAGAAGTATCAGAATAAGTTGTCACAAGTTATAGAGAATATAACTAAGGGCATAATCATATCAGAAACCTAGTTTGGGATAGTACTGTTCTTAAACGTTGTTTTAACCCTAAGCTTCCTGGGAGTCAAAGCATGTATGAAATGGTGATGAGAAGGTGATGCTTCAGAAATGTTCGAGACTCTCTGGCCTTGAGGAATCATCGGTTATCAACCCTGGAAAGTATCTCAGATCGAGTCTCATTCTGGCCTCTTACAGGGAAGGAAATGGAAACCCAGAGAGGGTAAGTGACTTGCCCAATACTGGGCACCTAGTTAGCGCCATGGAGTGTCCCTATCCCTGCTCAATACTCTCTCTGGCATACTGCCAGACTCTTGAGTCTGGAGTTTGTTAAGGAAGCTTGCCCGGTGTAAAAACCAGAGATACAGCACCACATTATGGGGCCGACCAAGGGCCATGGCTATGTATACCTGAAAAGCAAGCCATCCTGGCACACACAGACCCCTCAGATCCCAAAGTCCACAAGTCTAACACTACGTGAGAAAGCTCTATGGGAGCCATAAGCCACCGCTCTTCCTTCTCTTTCCTAGAACTCCATCTGTCCCTACCTATCCACTGATGCTGAACTGCAGAGTTTCCACCGAGAAGCTTATTTTAATCTCCCATTAAAATAATCTCTTTCTGATGACAGGTTATTTGTTCCCAGAACAGAAACACTGTGGAACACTTTATTCTTTCGGAAACATTTGAAGTTGAAGGCTCAGAGCATTCAGAGCCAGAGTCCTTAGTAAATACTAAATGATTATAGGTGATCGATTTATCCATGCATCTAAACATTAGGCTCTTTGAAACGATATTAAAAGAATCCTTCCTATCATGTTTTTTTTTTTTTTAAATAACACCACTGGAATATTTTAAAGAGCAATCTGTTAGGTCATGCAGCATGAGAAGAGAGCACAGGAACAATAAATCCACGGAGCCCTGAATGACAGGCTGGTGGGTCACAGTGACCTGTCCACGAGATCGTAAGGGACCATAGCAGGGACAGAAGCCCATCTGCAGAAATAGCTACTTGTGCTTCAGTTCTTTGTAAGTTTAGGCAAATCAAAACTCCCTCAAGGCGACGAGGAACAATCATGTAGGACTGGATTATGTGCGTTTTCTATCACTGTGGTCCTCTGAAGTAAAGAAAAGCAAACCCTAGAAGAATTTCTTATCCAGGTGAGACATCTTTTATATTAATGCTTGTCATTTATATCACAAATTAGCCAGGATCCCACTAGGCTAAGAAATCTGGCCCTATTTATTGGTTTAGAGCAGCCTATTGCTGGATAAAAGTACCGAGGAAGCTACATCAGCTTTTTCAGGTCACTGGAAATTAGTGAATTCTTGATTCAGCCCATCAGAGGAGATGGGGCAGATGAGTCCCAGCAGAGATAACTGAGCCCCGTTAAATCAACCCATAACTGTCCAGGCTTCTTGGCTGGCATCAGGTATGTAAGACCTCAAAGAGCAAGGGAACAGAGATAAACACAGAGCCCACTCACAGCCCACAGTGAGGCAAAAATAGAAAGCAAAAGAGGAAGAAGAGTTGTGACATGCCTCCATCCCAGAACACGCCTTCCGCTACTGTTCTTCAGAGTGTAGGTCACACTTCTGGGGCCAATGAAGTCATGAGCCCTGGCGAAGGGGACCAGAACCTTCCCACTTTAAAAGGAGAAACAGGACAAAAGACAGAAGCTCGGCTAGTGGGAAATAGAGAAGAAGGGTATTTCTCTCTAAACATGTTGTCCAAGGTGACACGTTTTCCGCAACAGTCTTAAGGTCCCTGATGATAAATTGGAAGCGCCATACAGGCAGGAAAGCTGTCTCACCTGAAATGCCTGGGGCCTGGATGAGCTTTTTTTTTTTTTTTTTTTTTTAAAGGCTTGGTTAGCTTTCCTTGAGAAGACAGCCTTACCTTCGGAAATGGCCTTCTTCACCGCTGCCACGTAGGTCTCAGGCTCGTCGTCGCAGGTGAGCTCCTGCCAGTGCGCCCAGTCGGGAAAGTAGTCCAGGAACTCCTCGCTGTCCTGCACCCCGCACAGCAGCCGCACCACGCGGTGGGGTGGGTGGAAGGCTCTCTGCAGCAGGGGCAGCAGGGCCGGCTGGCAGAAGCACTGCGCCAGCTCGGCGGACAGGAGCACCACAACGCAGCGGGCGCCGAGGAAGAAGTTCAGGTCCTTGGCCGAGAAGGAGGCGTCGGGACTCAGCCTGTAAGTCAGCATCTTCTGGCTGCGCACCTGCCGGCTGGACAGAAAGAGGTCCTGGAGGTACTGGCACCATTCCTCGGCATCCGGGCTGTACACGATGAGAATGTCGCATCTTCCAACCGCCCCTGAGTGAGAACGAGGCGGAGAAGCACGGTGACACACCTGTTCTTTCTAGGGCTCCCACGACCTGCGCGATAAAGCATGCAGACGGGGTCCTGGCCCCACCATCTTTCATAGTCTGTCCCTACCGGAGCCGTCATACCTCTCCCCCTACTTCCGGGCTGCGTTCCAACCGGACCTAGACAGGCCCCGGTCTCTGCCCCGAGACGCCATGCCATTTCTAGAACTTTCCATAAGCTGTCGCTTCTGCTGCCATGCTCTTCCCCCCACAGCTGATGCCAGGTAAGATGATGATGACGGCAATGATGATGACAACGATGACGACACCAAGAGCGAGCACTTTATGTAGGGGTTCCTGTGTTCCAAACGCCCTTCCAAGCACATTGCCTAGTAAACTCCTTTAATCGTCGCAGCAACCTTACAAGGTAGAGAATACCAGTAGCCCCCCCCCTTTTTTTTTTTTTTTTTTTAATATTGTATTTATTTATTTGACAGAGAGACACAGCGAGAGAGGGAACACAAGCAGGGGGAGTGAGAGAGGGAGAAGCAGGCTTCCCACCAAGCCGGGAGCCCGATGCGGGGCTCGATCCCAGAATCCTGGGATCATGACCTGAGCCGAAGGCAGACACTTAACGACTGAGCCACCCAGGTGCCCCAGTAGCCCCCCTTTTAAAGACGAGAAAACAAAGGTGTGGCAGCTTACATATTTTACCCGTGGTGACAGAGTCAGAATTTTTTTTTTTTTTTAAGATTTTATTTATTTATTTGACAGAGAGAGAACACAAGTAGGCAGAGAGGCAGGCAGGGAGAGAGGGGGAGAAGGGGGCTCCCTGCTGAGCAGAGAGCCTCATGCAGGGCTTGATCCCAGGACCCTGAGACCATGACCTGAGCCGAAGGCAGAGAGGCCTAACCCACTGAGCCACCCAGGTGCCCCGACAGAGTCAGAATTTGAACTCAGACAGTTTGGCCCCAGAACCTGGCTCTTTCCCAAATACAGTGGTTAGAAGCACAGGTACAGAATCAGGTGGCCAGAGTTGGCATCCTGGCTCTGTGAATTGTTAGCTTTGTCACCTTAGGCATGTTACTTTAATAGTCTAAACCTCAGTTGACTCATCCTGGAAATAGAAATATAATGGCAATATTTATCAGTGATTTGTGAGAATTAAATTAGATATTTCATATAAAGTGCTAAGCACAGCACTTGACATGTGGTAAGCTTTCAATAATTGGTAGCTGGTGTCCTCCTCCTCGCATTAATAGAAACAAGGCATGAACGTAAACAGCAGCTGTGGGTGATTTAATGCTTTGATATACATAATACCATTGGCAGTGGGGGGGGGGGGCGCCTGGGTGCCTCAGGTCGATTAAGCGACTGCCTTTGGCTCAGGTCATGATCCTGAAGTCCCAGAATCGAGTCCCGCATGGGGCTCCCTGCTCTGCAGGGAGTCTACTTCTCCCTCTGACCCTCCCCACCTCATGCTCTCTCAAATAAATAAATAAATAAAATCTTAAAAAAAAAATTCCATCAGTAGGGTGTCCCTCACCATGGACATAGGCTTTCTTCCTCTCATAAGACATAAATGCCAGAAACAGAGTCCAAAGCCTTAGAGAAGCAGTGAATTAAAAAGAGCTTTGGGGGATCACCTGGCCCAAACTCCTCATTTACAGATAAAAGAAACGTTTCATCAGGGAAGATGAAGGGACTCGCTTAAACTCACACCCAGCAAACTAGTCACGAAGCCAGGACTGAACCTCAGGGTGTCCCCTGGTCCCTTGTCCAGTCCTCCCACCAGTCCACCTGCTGCCTTTCCATCAGAGATTCGGTCAAGAATCATACAAATAGGGGTGCCTGGGTGGCTCAGTGGGTTAAAGCCTCTGCCTTCGGCTCAGGTCATGATCTCAGAGTCCTGCGATCAAGCCCCTTGTCGGACTCTCTGCTCAGTGGGGAGCCTACCTCCCCCTCTCTCTCTGCCTGCCTCTCTGCCTACTTGTGATCTCTTGTCAAATAAATAAATAAATATTTTTTTAAAATGCAAAAGTAAAAAGCAGTAGCCACCAACACCCACCACCTATACTGACAAATATACTAGCAAAATCATGTCAACAATTTTTTACAAATGGTTTGGAAGGAGAATAAGATCTTGGGGAAGGCAGGCTGTGGTCCCACACATTAGTGATGAAGCCACTGCTGAGGTTTTCAGTGGATGGTAGAGAAATAAGGAAGAGAGAAGAGTATTTCCGAGACCATAATAAGTACTCTTAAGAAAGCAACTCAGATCTTGGAACAATGACTGACTTAGCAGGAAAAGCAAGTAGCAACTTTAGAATGCCCTGACATGTAGCCATGATAGATGCCATATGAGGAGACAGTGACCCAAAGCAAAGTCAACCAACAATTTCAAATGACAAGTTCTGGGATCAGGGTGGGAGTGAGTATTCATTTCACCCTGAATCCTGCCTCAACACGACCTGTTCCTCTGTTACCAGCACAACGCAGTATCTGCTGGGCGTCAAAGACCTCTAGTCATCAAAGGGAGTGAAAATATTAATAATGAGGGAAACTGGCTGTGGGATATATGAGAACTCTAACATCTTCAGTTTTCCAATAAATCTAAAACTTCTAAAATAAAAATTTTAAAATACAATTTAAATTCAAAAACACTTATGGGGTTAACCTATTCTGTATGGAAAACATGGAAAATGTCTCATTCCTGGGGTTCTGGTGTTAAATTTGACACTTGACCCCCCCACACACACACACTCCTTAAAGCAAAAGTACTTGAAAACAAAGTGGTTAGTGCCTCAGACTCATTAATATGACAAGCTACTTGGTCACCCACTTGTGGCGTGACTTGAGACCAGTATACTAAGTCTAAGCAAATTTTGCCTCAGTGTAAATGAGGACAAGGAAATCTATCACCTTCTTGAATTTTGCTTCACTGCTGAAACTGAAAGCTGGGGAAATTCTAAAAAAAGTTCCAAAGTGGAAGTTAAAGTTCCTCCATGATATGCTAAATAACATCACAGGACCAAACACTTTGTCAGCAACTCTCTCTTGTGCGGGGACACCCCTTTCGTGAAGGATAAATCCCTACCTGTATCCATAGGTCATTTCCTCACACGTGCCAAATCAATTCTCCCAGTTTGTTTGTTTATTAAGAAAAATGAAATCTCTGATCTCACGGATACGTGGAATTTAAGAAACAAAACAGAGGATCATAGGGGAAGAGAGAAAAAAATAAAACAAGACAAAACCGGAGAGGGAGACAAACCATAAGAGACTCTTAATCATAGGAAACAAACTGAGGGTTGCTGGAGGGGAGGGGGATGGAGGATGGGATAACTGGGTGATAGACATTGAGGAGGACATGTGATGTAATGAGCACTGGGTGTTATATAAGACTGAAGAATCACAGACCTGTACCTCTGAAACCAATAATACGTTATATGTTAATTAACTGAATATAAATTTTTAAAATGTTAAAAAAAAAAAGAAGAAAGAAAAAGAAAAATGAAATCCATGTGGGTGCCTGGGTGGCTCAGTCCATTAAGCCTCTGCCTTCTGCTCAGGTCATGATCCCAGGATCCTGAGATTGAGCCCCGAGTCTGGGTCCCAGCTCAGCAGGGAGTCTGCTTCTCCCTCTCCCCCCTGCTCATGCTGTCACCCTGTTTTCTCAAAAAAATAAATGAATAAAATCTTTTACAAAAAAGAGAGAAATGAAATCCATGAACCAAGAGGTGTCCATAAATCCTAAACAGAAATGAGGATGGGTCTTTGTCCTTGAAGAGCTTTAAGAACAGCCTGAGCTATAGGAGAAAGCAATGTGGGTAGCAGCGGGCATGGGTGGAGTGGGGTGGGAGGCGGGAGAGGGAGGCTTGCGGCAACAGGGAGTGACAGCAGTGGTTAAGAAAGACAGTGACTGAAAAAGAGCTTCCTTAGAAAGATTCAGAATCCACCTGAGAAAAGAAGAGGGGGGAAGTGGCAGGCAGCTTTTCAAACTACCCAGCCCAGACCATTTCTTTAGTTTTCAAGTGACTCCGGTTCCCCAGTCATCTTTCCTGAGCACCCTACTGAAAAGGGTTGTGAGCTAGGGAAGGTAATCAGGATGGGGAGGGGTCTGGTAATGACTCACAGAAGGAGCTTCCAGACTCTGAAGCTTTCAAGTTTAAAGACTTGATGGGAGTACTGAGGGAACTCAAGAATCAGATGGGAGTTACTATCACAAAAAATTAAATGTACCTTCAATTTTTTAAAAAAAGGGCAAGAAAAGGTATGCAAGCTTTCTTCAAGGATCTGAAGGCTGACAAACGGAGGAAAGGATTCTGGTCTTCACCCAGCCACAGACTCAGTCACTTGGGGAAGTCATTTATGACTTCTTTGTCTCCTCTCTCCCATGTGTAAATGCAAAAGATGCCATCAGGAGCCAGGGTAGGCTCATTCCATTTCATTTTATCTTGCTTCCCACGCTCTTTCAAAAACAAGGAGCCAAGATTCTCCTTGATTTCAATAAGCAAAGATGTCTTTCGAAAAAGTAAAATCCAAATGCTTACCCTTCAGCAGAAGGAAATTTGAAGACCACACGATTCAGCCTTAAAAAGAAATGAAGTGCTGACACATGCTACAACTCGGATGAACCTTGGAAACGCTATGTTATATGAAAGAAAACACAGAAGACCACAGACTGTGTGATCGCATTCATATGGAAGTCCTGAGTCGGGAAATCTAGACACAGATGTAGCAGGAGGAGGGAACAAGAGGGTGATAGCCAAAGCAAAGAAAGTTTCTCTCTCTTTTTTAAGTGTGTACCCCTCTTCACTCATTTCTCAAAATGAGTTTCTTTCTGAGGTGATGAAAATGTTCTAAAATGGACCATAGTGATGTTTGCCCCTGTGAAGATACTAAAAACAAACAAACACTGAATTGTACACTTTCTGTTATTTGGGTTTTTTTTTTAATTTTTTTTTAATTGTATTCTTTAAATGGGAAAAGTGTATGGTATGTGAATTATATCTGAATAAAACGGTTTAAATAAGGGAAAGGAGGAGGAGTGGGAAGAGAGAGGAGAAAGACGAGGAGCTGAAGATCACATGAATGAATGGCCCAGGTGACTCCGCACCCTATCGTATCTTGTCAAGAGGTACTCTCACTGCCACCATGAGTCCTTGAACCTCCAGACCTCAGAGAGCCCCAGGGACTTCAGAGGCCCAACTCCCACTTGTAGGACCTGAAGTGGTGTCTCACCGCAGTGCATGCTGAGAGCAGCAGGGTTTGACAGCCCTAACCATTACCGACATCAGCAGAAGCCACTACAGAGCCTATAAATAGCCCCAGGTCTGGCCACTGAGCTAGAGTCCCCATCTGAATAGGAGCACACTCTTCTAGCCCCTTCCACCATGCCCTACTGGAGTCATGCACACAGGACACTAGACAAAGGTGGTTTTCTCTGTTTCCTCTAGCCAAAGGCTTTTCCATTTTGCTGTTTCTTGCACTTAACAGCCCAGGGCCTGTTCTCAGCCATGCAAAGAGGTGGGAGCTTCACCGACCTCATCTCCTACCTCCCCCCAATCACCTACTTATTCCACCACCTGCTCCTTGTTCCTTAAATACACCATATACACCCATTTACTGTTCCTCTGAATGGAGCACTGTTCCCCCACATGACCTTTCAGATCTTCACTCAAATGGCCCTTTCTCCATGAGGCCTAATCTGGTCACCTCCTTTAAAATTATAAACCCAGGCCACATGGGTGGCTCAGTCTATTAAGTGTCTGCCTTCAGCTCAAGTCATGATCCCAAGGATCCTGGGACTGAGTCCCACATTGGGCTCCCTGCTCAGCAGGAAGCCTGCTTCCCACTCTGCCCCTCCCCTCCACTTGTGCTTGCTTGCTCTCTCTCTCTCATAAAAATAAATAAAATCTTTTAAAAAAATAAAAAGATAAAATTTAAACCCAACCTCCTCTATCCCCTCCACCCCCTCTACTGTTTTCCCAACGCACTTAACGTATCATGAATTTCCTTATCAAGCATATTGCCTGCCTTCCCCCACATTCCATAAGCTCCCTGGGTAAGAGGCTTATGTCTGTTCTGACTGTTGAATATACACCTGATACCTAGAACAGTGCCTAGAAACGGTAGGCACACAATAAATAATTATTGAATGAATGAACTTCCTCTACATAACTCTATTTCAGCTTTTGAATGGAACGTGTGGACTCTGGAGCCTAATGTTACCACAATACAGCTTCTCCTAACCTCCGGAGCCCCTCCTGGAGAGCCACAAGGCTAAAGCTAGCCATTTTCCCACTCCCTTTAAAGAAGGAGCCTGCAGGTCATGATCTCAGGGTCCTGGGATCGAGCCCCACATCATGCTCTCTGCTCGGCAGGGAGCCTGCTTCCCCCTCTCTCTCTGCCTGCCTCTGCCTACTTGTGATCTCTCTCTCTATGTCAAATAAATAAATAAATAATAAAATAAAATAAAGAAGGAGCCTGTATTACCAAATCTAATAGAACTCTTACCATTGACCTTCTCTACCCCCCACCCCATACCTCTCACCCCCAACAATCCCCAAAACCCACCCACCCCGACCCTGCCCCAGCTTCCAAAGCACCATGAGGTAGACCTCAGGGGATATGGGAACAACTGGCTCTTCATTCTAGCATCTGTCCACATCCTTCAAGCACAGTATCTTCTCCCAGCTGACTAGATTTTAGTTTTCAAGAGGTTTACATCCTGTTTATACGTGTTATCTCTACTAAAACATCATAAAATGGGTGAGGAAAATACAAGCAACCCCACTTGCAAATACAGTAACCCTCATCTTCTCACCTAGCAATTCCCTGTTTACTCATTGCCTTCTTGCACAGGACTCTAAACTAACTCCCTGCGAGCAGAGACCAGGCTGTCCCAGTCACCACTGAGAACACAGCTCAAGTCATGATCCCAAGGATCCTGGGACTGAGGATCCTAGTGCACTTACTATGCACTAGGATAACTATCCTAGTGCATAGTAAGTGGTCCTCAGTTGTCTCTGTTATCATCATTATCACATGGTTTGTCCTGGATCTCAGAGAGTGAGTAACTTTGGCAAGTGTACAACCCATGAACCAGAGAAGAACCCAAGACGAATCAAAAGAGACTCCTGGCACCTTTCGATGGGTAGATTACCCAGCGGACTTCACTTTTCCCCATTCCCCAAAATTCTGCAAAAGACATAAGAGAACTAAAGCTAACGGAACGGTGTTCCTAGATTTCTATGGAAATTCTAGATGAAAAAGCAAAGCCCAGGACGGGTAGTAGGAAGGGGGCTTAGAAGGTGGCCCAAGGGCCGCCCTCCTGACTGCCTGAGCGCCCCCTATTGGTCCAATTGGGCCCTAAGAGAGGCATTTCCCAGAAATGGGCAAGTGGGCTCTCCGCCTTGTTTCCACGGGACCCCAGGTCACGGAGTTGGAGGAACAGGGGAAACGACTCTCAGAAGCAACTTGAGCCAGTCGGAGAGAGGAAAGGAGGCTTAGAAGACGGGGGACAGGGGAGGCGCGGCGGGGGCAGGAGAGAATCGCGCCACAGGCTGGGAAGGGGCACATGGGAAAGCTGGGGCGGGAGGTTTGCGCCCGGGAAGCGGGAACGAGGGAAAAAGCAAAAGCGCACAGATCCCGCGCGGAAGACGCAGAGCAGGGAGCGGCCGGCCCGGGCCGCCGCGGTGGGCGAGAGGGCGCGCCAGCGGGGAGGCTCGGGAGGGGGCCCGGGCCCGCCTACGCACCTGAGGCTGCCATGGCGCCGGGCGCAGCTCACCTGCCCCGCTCGCTGCGTGCGCGGGGCCGGGCCCGGCGGCGTCCCGGGGCGCGGGGCGGCAGCGGCGCCGGGCTCCGCGCAGCACCAGCCGCGGCTCTGGCGCTTCCTCCTGACCCGCTGCGAGGACCGGCCGCGGGGGCGTGTCCACAGGACCGGCCCCGCCTGCGGGGCACTGCCCGCGGCACCTGCACCCGTGGCGGTTGGGGAGGGGAAGTGAGAACCCCCACCCCACCCGGGCCGAGCCGCCGGCTGGCTCCCCGCACTGCCAAGGGGGCTTCGCGCCACGTGCGTCCCACTCCAGGCGAAACCGGCCTGACTGGCCGCCAAAGGGCAGCCCAAGGCGAAGAGGGGTGGGGGAGAGGGAGGGAGGAGGTGGAGCTGCCGGACCTCTGTGACCTGGGGCGGGGGTGTATCTGAGCACAGCTGGCACAGCTATCTCCCCATCCCCTGGGGCTTTCTCCGTGAGCCGCCACCCGGGCAGGAAAAGGGAGGGGGCAGGAAGAGGAAGAAGCACCTTCCCTGGCACCTGGCCCTGGGTGCTTAGCGTTGCCCTTAATTACCCTCCAGTGATTTTTCTGTAATTCCTTGGACCTGGTCTCCTGATGGCACGAAGGATAATCTCCTGTGACAAATGCATGATACAGTTACTGCCTTTTAGGCCTTTGAGGTGGCACCTATCATGTCTTCATGTTTGAGATGAAGAAACATGCCAAGCGCCTTGCTCCCTTGCTCATATGCACACAGGGAATAAATGCTCCCTGAGGTTCCAGCAGGCCTAAGTCCAGAGGCAGAGCTCTCCACCGACCCTTGTACTCACCTGCCTGCTTTTTGCTCTCCTGCCTCTGCCTGCCTCTATATCTGATCTAAACAGCCATGGGCCCTTGGAGTCCTCAAAAATGCAGGATCCAGAAGATGGATCTGGAGAGCAGAGATGAGGGAAAGACCGGGTTCAGGCAGAGGTGGAAATAAATGAAGTGGATTTAGGAATGGAAATATCAGGGCTCAGGCCTATAATTATAATTTTTACAGCTGCCATAAAAAATTACCACAAACATACGTCTTAAAATAACACAAATTTATTCTCTTACTGCTCTGGATTTCACATGTCCAACAGGAGTCACGCTGGGCTAAAATCAAGGTGTCAGCAGGGCTGTGTTCCTTTCTAGAGGTTCTAGAAGAGAATGCATTTCCTTGCCTTTTTCAGCTTCTAGAGACTACCCACATTACTTAGTTTATGCCCCCCTTCCAAAAACCTCAAACCCAGCCACATAAGATCTCTTTGACCCAGCTTAGGATATCACATCTCTCTCTCCCTCTCTCTCTCTCTCTTTCTCTTTTTTATTTCCTCCCTCTTCCACTTTAAGGACATTGAACCCACCCAAATAATCCAGGAAAATCTCCCTTTTTTAAGGGAGACCAACAACCCTAATACCATCTACAACCTTAATCTCCTTCACCGTGTGACATGACATAGTCATGGATGATAGGGGTAAGGACATGGACATCTTTGATGAACCATTACTCAGCCTACTACAGACCTGGAATTCTGAAAGAGGAGACGAGATCAATCCTGCTATACCTCACACCTATTTTCCATGTTCAGTCCTTCTCTGGCCTCCAGATCAGGTTAGCTACACCTTCTCCCTCCCACTCTCTCCACTCCGCTCCCCCCCCGCCCCCACCATCAGGCACTGTCGCGGCCCTGTACTGTTTTTTAGTAGAAATAATATAGCTATGTTTCTGCAATTACTTATGTTAATTTGTGTCCCCTCCATGCAATTTTAAGTCCCTCAGAGGCAGGATCCAGGCTTGTCTTTTTCACCATGGTACCTCTAGCACTTGGAGCCAACTCTGGCATAGAGAATATTAATATACTCAGAAAGTATTTCAATGAGTGAATTAACAAATATGGCCTGGAAAGCCTTCAATTTGAGACTGAAGGATAGGGAATTTTCAGACACTGAAAATCACTGAACTTGAAGGAGGGGACTATGAGATGTCAAAAATGGGTTGTCCATAATAAAAGCCATCAAGAGTAAGGAAAATGATGAACTGAAGTCTGGAAATGTTGAGTTTGTGGGACCTGTGGGGTGTCTTTGGACCTCTGTTCTTGCAGGAGAGGTGAGGGCCTAGGACTGACCAGGGTCGGCCCCCCTGGGGTTGAAGCTGCATGAGTGGATGGGGAAGGGGGGAGACAGGGAGAAGAGCAAAAGCCTGGCCTCAAGGGCAGAACCTGAGGGAAGGACTGCTCAGGGGCCACAGGAGACTGAAGTAACTCGAAAGACGAGATAAGAGGCAGACCAAAATAAGCAGGAGGCCAAGGAAGAGGATTCTGAGAAGGTAGTCAGTAATGTGGATCTCTGAGGAGTCTGGGAGAATGAGATCTAACACAAATGACTCCATAAGCCCTCCTTTTCCTCCTGTGCACAATGAAGGCATCCCAGCTCAGAAAATGCTAGGGCTCTGAGGATTACTCTCCTCTTCAGAGAACTTTGCCTGAACACTGTCTACCTCTCCAGCACCTTCCCTCACTGTTCACAAGCCTGGGGCCCTGGCCAGTCTGTATTTCTCTTGTGAGTCCTATCCAAATGCATGGTCCTCCTTCCAGCTCTGGATATTAGGGAGTGAAAGCCCTTTCTTGCCTCCTAACCAAGAGAATCTGGACGACTTTGAACTGAAGGAATATTTCTAGACTTCTTACAACTCTTAGCGGGCATCCGTCAGTTGTGGGTAAGGTCTCTGGTGCTGGGTCAGGAGTCCAAATTCTGAACGCTCCCACTGTTCCACAGCATGGACCTCTGGGATTTGGCTGGAAAGGGGACTCAGAAGCCAACATTCCCTCGGTGAGGTGTCAGCCAGCCCCCAATACTGGCAATTCCAGCCAGTTCCCTTATACAGCAGGTGGGGCTGGATTAGAGGAAGTGGTGTCTGTTTTTACATCTCCATTTGACAGTTTTGCAGAAGGTGGAAGGCAGGGTGACTGTTCCTCTGAAAATCCCTGCTCTGGCCCGTGGGCATTGGGTCTAGGGGTAAGCTCTGCAGTCAATCCCTCCAGCACCAGGTGGCCCACAGATGGGTTCCAGGCAGAATGGAGAACTTGAACATGACTGCTGCCTTACCCTCTTGTTGGCTTGGTAAACAGGAAAGGCCAGAAAGATGAATATAGGTCATCTAAAGAACAGAGGGATGAGGAATAGGGAAGAAATCCCTGTTTCTTACATCTTCAAGATGTTCTTTCATAATCTCTCAGGACTGAGGACCAGACAGAGACTTTTTTCTTGGTTGTCAAGACCTCAGTTATCAGGACAAAGGGTAGAGATGGAGCTCTGCAGCAGGATACTCTTAATTCATCTTAATTATCTCTCCTTTTTTTTTTTTTTAAATAAATAGAGTAAATATTATTTTTGATGTTGAACCTTTTTTTTAAAAGATTTTATTTATTTATTTGACAGAGATCACAAGTAGGCGGAGAGGCAGGCAGAGAGAGAGAGAGGAGGAAGCAGGCTCCCTGCTGAGCAGAGAGTCCGATGTGGGGCTCGATCCCAGGATCCTGAGGTCATGACCTGAGCCAAAGGCAAAGGCTTAACCCAATGAGCCACCCAGGTGCCCTAATCTTAATTCTCTTAACTGTCTTATGAGGAAGATGCAAATGGCATGCACATTTTATAGATAAAAAAGTTAAATACCTTAACCCAAGGGCATACAGCTAATACATTGCAGAGAGCCAAGTTCTGAACCCCAACAGCCGGGCTCTGCAGTCCATGCTTCTGCCCACTGGATGATGTGGTGAAGGCTTGAAGCACAGCCAGCTGTGATTTGAAGAACTACACAAGTCACAGGCCAGTACTGGCCTCACCTCACTGCAGATAGGCAGACAACAGCTCTGTCACCTGCGAGTTCCCCCTGTGCTGCTGGGAGTTCCATGTGCTCCTGAAGCACCTGCATCAGGAAAGGGTGCTGGCAGGCCCCACCTCCCTGCTCACCTTCCTATGTGTGTCCCCTCAGACCTTCAGCCTCTCAGGGGCAGGCTCCATCTCTTCCTCCACTGTGTCCCCAGTCCCTGGCACAGGCTCCAACACACAACAGGTGTTCAACAAGCATTGTTTGCTGTTAAATCATCGAAGCCAACCTGCCCATTTTATAGGTGAAGACGAATCACACAGATCAAGTGACCTACCAAGGGCCCCACAACCTTCACCTGAGGCACTCGTTCCTTGCTTTGCTCAGTTCAGAGAGACTCCACATATTCATACACATAGGGTAGAGTGTGTGAAGACCGAATGATAGGGGATAGGCCAAGAGGCCATCACAGGTAGAGGCAGGGAGAAAGAGTTCCAGGGTACCAGGGACCTGGTTTAGCCTTGTCAACACCCTAGAGTTATAAAATCTGCTTTCCTTTCCACCTGCTCAGGACAGTCTCAGCCCAACACAGTGGGCCCAATGCAGACTATCTGGGGACATTTACAGCTTTTTAGGATCAGGTAGCTTTGCAGACAGAACCTAGAAGCCTACCTTCTTGCAAGAGGGAAACCTCCTTCCCTAGTCAACCAAAATGGCCACTCCTTATGCCATAACCCAAGGACTTCTCATTGGACCCCTTTGAGCAATGGCCCTGAATCTCAAGTTCTTCAGAACAAAATATTCTTAGGAATCTGCTGTGTAGCTACTGTTCACTGTTGTCACTTACTCAACTTTCATGAATGTTTAACTCAAACCAGTGAGGCAGCCATATTATTTTCAGCCCATTTTCCAGGTGAAGAAACTGAGGTTCCAATAAGGTAATTTGCCTGACCCATGGTCACTTGGTTAATAAGTGTCAAAACTAGATTTGAATTGAAATCCATCAGTTACACAAAAGCTGCCTCCCTTGCCACGCGTTATGATTCAAAGACCATGCCAGCCATTCTGTGCTGGTTCCCCAACCCAAAATTAACCTTAGTAACAAGGAAAAGCAGTGTCGCAAAGACTGCTGGTTGCCCACCCAATATCCATTTTCCCCATGTTTCTTAGTAACAGAATCCCAATTCCGTTTGGAGCCGCAGGATTCCATTCCCCAGCTTCTCTTGGAGCTTAGAGGAATCCAGTTGTGAATGGAAGTCATTGACTGTCTAGAGAAGTTCTTTAGAGGCTGCTTAACCCTTTCACCCTCTCTTTTTTAGTTTCCCTTTGCCTCTGTCCCTCTTTTAATGCCTGCCAGGAAAGTGAACGAGATGACTGGAGAGCCAACAGCCCTCTTAGATTCTGAAGTGATTGTGTGAACAGAAGCCACACACTAAGGACAGTGGAGCAGAAAGATGAGCAGAGTCTGGTTCCCTAGTGACTACGAAGCACCCAAACAAGCCCCAGGTGTCCCTCCGCACCCTCCCCCCCAGAACTCTTTTACATGAAAAAGCAACACATACAACTCTGTCTTATCTGAGACTTGGATATTTACATGTCCTGCCACGTGTAGCCAAACCTAATTCTTGACCAATATGTGAATGGAACCTAGCAGTTACTGAGACCTG
Organism: Enhydra lutris kenyoni; assembly: GCF_002288905.1. Classification (NCBI taxonomy): domain Eukaryota; kingdom Metazoa; phylum Chordata; class Mammalia; order Carnivora; family Mustelidae; genus Enhydra; species Enhydra lutris. Next base: position 49,442,717 of record NW_019154096.1, read on the forward strand.
ACTATAATCCAAAAATTTCCTAATGCTCTTGCAATTTATCCCCCACAATAATTCTGCATCCCACATATTAGCTCCACTTTGCAGAAGAAGAAACTGAGATTCAGAGATGTTGGAACATTTTTCCAGGATCATTCAGCAGGTAGCAGAACTAGAGCTCAAACCCAGCTCAGTCTGAGTTCAAGTTCCATGGTCTTTCCATACATAGCACCATGATAGCTTGGATGCTTGCAGGAAGTTCATTAAAAGTACATCCTGAGAACACATGGGTGCTTTCAAGGTGGGGAGGGGTCGCCCTTGAACCCTCAGCACTTCAAGCCACATGCAGATGGTGCTTCATCTGTGCATGAAAGCATATCTTACACATTTTCTACTTCCGCCTTCTGAGGTGCTGAAGCAGAAAGTCTAGGCAGCTGTGATAAAAAATTTTAGGACTTGGCGTTATAGACTTTCAAGGTGTTACAGTTGGGAAAGACCCTAAAAGGTCATTATTGGACCCATGTGTAAACTAAAACCAAGACAGGCTAAGTGATCTTTCTAACATTATCCATTGAGTTGGAGGTAATACCAGGACCAGAATCTGGCCTTAATTCCTAATCTGGTGGGGTTTTCATTTCTTGGGGATTTTTTTTTTAAAGATTTTATTTATTTATTTGAGAGAGAATGAGTGAGAGAGAACATGAGAGAGGAGAAGGTCAGAGGGAGAAGCAGACTCCCCAAGGAGCTGGGAGCCTGATGCAGGACTCGATCCCGGAAGTCCGGGATCATGACCTGAGCCGAAGGCAGTCGCTCAACCAACTGAGCCACCCAGGCGCCCCCATCATTTCTTGGGGATTTTTGAAGCTATATCTGACCACTTATGTTTTTAACTACCAGTTAAAAAAAAAATCAAATGTAGAAATTCTTTCCATGATTTGATGCTTTAAGTTTGCAGTTCTTTCCCCTAAATCTACCATAAGCTCCTAAAAGGTTAAATCAGTCTTGAATGCCTAGGATAAACCCAATTTGATCATGATACATCAGCCTTCTTATATGTTGCCAATTCACTAATATCTTGTTAAGGATTTTTGCATCTGTGTTAAAGGTAGGTATTGGTCTGTAATTTTGTTTTTTGTAATATCTTTTATTAGTTTTTGGTATCAGGGTTAATCTGGCCTCATAAAACATGTTTGGGAGTATTCACTTTATTATTTTCTAGTACAGAAAACTTGGTATTATTTCTTTCTTAAGTGTTTGATAGAATTAACAGTTAAAACTATCCAGGCCTGGGGCACCTGGGTGGCTCAGTGGGTTAAAGCCTCTGCCTTCGGCTCAGGTCATGATCCCAGGATCCTGAGATCAAGCCCTGCATGGGGCTCTCTGCTCAGCGGGGGGCCTGCTTCCTCCTCTCTCTCTCTCTGCCTGCCTCTCCTCCTACTTGTGATATCTGTCTGTCAAATAAATAAATAAAATCTTTCAAAAAAAAAAAAAACTATCCAGGCCTAAATTGTTCTTTGTGAGAAGTTTCTGCCATATCAGTTTCCTCAATAGACATAGGGCTATTTAGATTTTGCATTTTATCTGTGCTCCTATTGGTAAGGTGTACTTTTCAAGTAACTTGTCCACTTGTTTGTTTGTTTTTTTTTTGACAGACAGAGATCACAAGTAAGCAGAGAGGCAGGCAGAGAGAGAGAGGGAAGCAGGCTCCCTGCTGAGCAGAGAGCCCGATGTGGGGCCCGATCCCAGGACCCTGTGATCATGACCTGAGCTGAAGGCAGAGGCTTTAACCCACTGAGCCACCCAGGTGCCCCAGTAATTTAAGTTTATGTAAGTTTTAAAATTTTGATAATATGAAGTAATTCATAATATTTCCTTATTATCCTTTTAAATTCTAGAGGATATGGAATGATAGTCCCTTTTTTATTCCTGATACTATAAATTTGTGACTTCTCTCTCTTTCTTTCTCAGTCTAGATGGTTGTTTATTAAATGTCATTTATTTTTCTTAAGAACCGGGTTTTGGTTAATTTTTCCATGGTTTGTTTTTTACTTTGTTGCTTTCTGCTCATTATTATTTCCTTCCTTCCACTTACTTTGGGTTCACTTTGCTCTTATCTAGCTTCCTAAGATTGAAACTTTGGTGATTAATTTTATTCCTATTATCTTTTCTAATATAAAAATGTAAAGCTACAAATTTCCCCCAATTCAATGCTTTAGTTGCATCTCCCAAGTTTTGATATGTTATATTTTTATATTTATTTTTATTATTTTATAATTTTATTATTTTATAATTTTATAAATTATTTTATAATTTTATTATTGTATTATTTTAGAAATATATTTTATAATTCAAAATATTTTCTAATGTTCCCTGTGGTTTCTTGTTTGAGCCATAGGTTATTTAAAAGTGAGTCAGTCAGGGTGCCTAGGTGGCTCAGAGGGTTGGGCCTCTGCCTTCGGCTCGGGTCATGATCCCAGGGTCTTGGGATCCAGCCCCACATCAGGCTCTCTGCTTGGCAGGGAACCTGCTTCTCTCTGTCTCTCTGCCTGCCTCTCTGCCTACTTGTGATCTCTGTCTGTCAAATAAATAAAATCTTTTTTTAAAAAAGTGAGTCGGGGCACCTGGGTGGCTCAGTGGGTTAAAGCCTCTGCCTTCGGCTCAGGTCATGGTCCTGGGGTCCTGGGATCGAGCCCCACATCGGGCTCTCTGCTCTACGGGGAGCCCGCTTCCTCCTCTCTCTCTGCCTGCCTCTCTGCCTGCTTGTGGTCTCTCTCTGTCAAATAAATAAATAAAATCTTTTTAAAAATAAATAAATAAATAAAATTAAAAAGTGAGTCAATTCAAATAAATAAAATCTTTAAAAAAAGTGAGTCAATCTCCAAATATTTGGGTTTTTTAAAAAATATATATATATCGTATTATTACTGATTTCTAATTTAATTCCATTATGGTCAGAAAGCAGACTCTATATGACTTCAACTTTTTTAATTTATTGAGGTTCATTTTATGACCCAACTTATAATCTATCTTGATGAGTGTATAAGATGCGTTTGAAAAGAATATGTATTCTGCAGTTGTTGGGTGTATTATCAATTAGATCAAGACCAATTCTCATAGTCTTATTCTGATCTTTTATGTCTTTACTAATTTTTATCTAGTTCTATCAATTGCAGAGAGATCTACTTTCAAATGTCCAGCTGTGGCTGGGAAATTATTTTCTAATTATTCTCTTAATCCTGACAATTTTTCTTTCATGTTCCAGAACCTCCATTTTAAGGCATTATTAGGCACATACACATTTAGACTGTTACATCTTTCTAATGAATTAAGCCTTTTAACTCTAGTAAATACTCTTTAAATACTTTTTTTAAAAATTTCATTTATTTATTCATTTGAGACAGAAAAAGAGCATGAACAGGAGGAGAGACAGAAGGAGAGGGATAAGCAGACTCCCCGCTGAGCAGGGAGACTGACATGGATCTCAATCCCAGGATTCTGGGATTATGACCTGAGCCAAAGGTAGACACCCAACCAACTGAGCCACCTACATGCCCCTAAATACTTTTTTGTTGTTGTTGTTGTTTAAAGTAGGCTCTGTGCCCAGTTGGGAGCCCAATGTGGGGCCTGAACTCAGGAAACTGAAATCAAGACCTGAGCTGAGATCAAAAGTCAGTCGCTTAATGGACCCAGGCACCCCAATACTCTGTAAAAACTTTTATCTATTTATGGTGATCCTCTCAGCTTGACATCTGCTTTATCTGATACTAAAAAAGCTATCTTACCATTCTGTGCTAACTGTTTATATAGCATAATTTTCCATCCATTTAACCTTCAACCTACCCACATCTTGATACTTCACTTATATCTCCAAGGTAACCTGCACATGATTAAATTTTTCTTTCTTTCTTTTTTTTTTTTTTTTATCAATTCTGGCCATCTCTGCCTTTTAATTGGAGTCTGCCCTGCACAGTTATAGTTCAGGAGTTAGCAGAGTTTTGGGCAGAGTTGGGAGCTCTCCTCCTTTTCCTTTCTGAGATAAGCCACCCCTCACTTTCCAGCTGCTTTGATTCCTCAAGACGGTTGGACTGCATGTGATCTATCTGAATTTGAGCTGCCTCGCAGGGCAAAAGTGGGGACTGTGCTCTGGCTAAAAGATGCAAAACTGAGGAACTCAGAACTGTTCCGGTCTAAATGTTGACTCCCCTCCAGTGTCTGCCTGCTTCGCGTTCCTCCGTGACTGTAGGTACTCGTTAGTGTTTCTATTTGTTATGTCATCTGTGGGAAGGTTGGTCCCATAGACGCTGCTCCTCGGTCGCCGGAAGCTAAATCCCCTACATTTCAAGCCTGATAAAAAGATAATCAGCTAGACAATTGCTTGAAGTATCACTCTGGGAATGCTGAAACATCACAGGGATAAATCAGAAATATGGTCCCAATTAGCTCAATTTTCCATGGGTTACTTCTTATATAATAAAATAAAAATTGTTTCCTCTGTTGCTTAGGTAAACACAGTCCTCAAGTGGACGTTTAAGAAATAGGAAAAAGTCCATTGGTCCAGACATGTGCATATATACATATATATATGTGTAGGTCAATGCATATATACATATATATGTACTCATCTTTTTTTAAGTTACGTAACACCCCATATATCCACTCTCCTATACTGATAGCGGTTCCCATTAAGTTCTTTTTCTTCAGGTGCATCTTTTTGCCCCTACAAAGTCATGCTACAACAAATTTTCTTGAATATATTTTTTTATGTACTGGGGTTTGTTTGTTTTTTTTTTCTGTAGAATAGATTATACAAAGTAGTATTTCTGGATTAAGGACTATGTGCATTTTTAATACATATTATTATAACATTTTCCAGACATGTTGTAGAAATTCACATTCCATACTCACATGGGTAGTCTCACTAATATATTTTTTATTTTTGCTAATGTGATGGATCAAAATGCTATAGTTTTTTGTGCTAATTGCATTCCTTGAATACCAGTGAAGTTAAGAATGTTTCCATATCACTGATGATTTACACCTTTTTTTCTGGAAGTACCTGTTAATATGCTTTGTCAAGTTTTTAATTGCCTTTTTTTTGTGTGTAGGAGTTAAGGTACATTAGCAACATTCACCCTTTGTCATGTATATTTTAAGTATTTAGTCTTCCGACTTTGTTTATAGTTTTTTTTTTTTTGCTGTACAAATCATGCTCATTTTATTTTATTTTATTTTATTTTTAAGATTTTATTTTATTTATTTGACAGACAGAGATCACAAGTAGACAGAGTGGCAGGCAGAGAGAGAGGAAGGGAAGCAGGCTCCCTGCTTCACAGAGAGCCCGATGTGGGGCTCGATCCCAGGACCCTGGGATCATGACCTGAGCCGAAGGCAGAGGCTTTAACCTGCTGAGCCACCCAGGCACCCCAAATCATGCTCATTTTAGAAAGATGATATATGACAGGGTGCTTGGGTAGCTCAGTAGGTTAAGCACCTGACTGACCCTTGACTTCTGCTCAGGTCAACCCTGAGAGTTGTGAGATAGAGCCCTGCATCAGGCTCTGGGCTGAGTGTGGCACCTGCTTGAGATTCTCTCTCCTCCTCTTCCTCTTAGGTGGTGACACTTAGGGTTTCTAAGTTTTATCTTTTGCATCAGAAAGTCTCTTTATAATTTTAAAAATAATTCCTTACATTTGTATCTAATATTTTTATTTTTCACATTTAGACTTTTAGTCCATCTGGAGTTTATTTTTGCATATGATGTGGGGTAGAAGTATCATCATATTTTCTTCCAGATGGATAGTCGGTTCTGCCAACACCATATATTAAGTAATCCATCTTTCTCCTTATAAATGAAATGTTATCTTTATTCATATTAAGTTCTTGTTTGAATTTGTTTCTGGACTCTTTATTATTATTATTCTACTTGTATCATTTATTCCTATGCTATACATATGGTTTTATCATAATAGCTTTACAGTAAGTTTTATTATCTGGTATGCAAGGTAGAAATTGTGTTCAACTGGTAACATGGATAGCAAATAATAGAAGCTTAAATGAGAAATGAGTTTATTTCTATCACATAAATGAAGTCTCGTATAATAAGGCCAGGGTTCACATAGTAGTGCCATGCTCATCAAGAACCCAGACTTCCATCATTCTGCTCAGCCACTCTCAGCCGTGACTTTCAACCTCAGGATCTCCTTGTGCTCCAAGACAGCTGCTGAAGCTCCAGCCATAGATCCCTTTTTTCCAGGCAGGAAACAGAATGGGGAGGAGCCAGAAGGGTACATGCCAGCTGTCTGATTTCATTTTTACGGGCTTTTCTGGAAGTCCCAACTAAAAAATTTATTTATACCTATGTCTGTAAGGGAAGCAGAGAAATGAGGTCTTAAAGACTAAACTAAACGTTGCTGGATATTGAGTGTGAACCTAGTTTGTCTCTGCCACATTTAGTAAGGTAAGCCTTCCCTCCCCCTATATTCTTTTTTTATTTGTTTTTTGTTACTCTCAGACATTTATGGTTTTTAGTAAATAGACCTTTATTTTTTAGGACAGTTTTAAGTTTACAAAACAATCAAGCAGACAGTTCAGAGAGTTTTCATATACTCCCTTTCTATATTCACTCCTATGCAATTTCTTCTATCATTAACCTCTTGCATTAGTTATGATGCATTAATATGATGTTGACTATCTTTTCATAAACTTGTTTGCCATCTGTATATCTTCTTTGGTGAGGTGACTGTTAAGATATTTTGCCCACTTTTTAACCAGATTACTTCTTTCCTTATTGTTGGGTTTTAAGTGTTCTTTGTGTATTTTGTATTCAAGGTCTTTATCAGACACGTGTTTTGCAGATATTTTCTCCCATTCTGTGGCTTGTATTTTCATTCTCTGAACATTGTCTTTCACAGAAATAAAATTTCTTCTTTTAATAAAGCCAATTGATCAATTTTTCCTTTCAGGGATTATGATTTTGGTATTGTATCTGAAAAGTGAGAGCCGAACCCATGGCGACCTAGATTTTCTCCTATATTATCTTCTAGAAATTTTATAGTTTTGTGTTTTACAGTTAGGTCTGTGATTCATTTTGGGTTCATTTCTGTGAAAGCTATAAGATCTGTGTCTAAATTCTTCTTTCTCTTTATTTCCCTCCCTCACACTCTTTCTTTCTTTCTTTCTTCCCTTTTTTGCCTATGTTTGTCCAATTTTCCAGCACCATTTTTTGAAAAGACTACACTTTTTCCCTTGACTTGCCTTTTATCCTTTGTCAGAAAGATCAGTTAACTATATTTGTGTGGCTGTATATCTGGGCTCTCTATTCTGTTTCATTGATCTTTTTGCCTATTTTTTGTCCCTACCACTGTCTTGATTACTATAGATTTATTGTAAGTCTTAAAGTTGTGTAGTGCCAGACAACTAACTTTGTTCTTCTTCAGCATTGAGTTAGCTGTTTTGGATCTTCTGGCTTTCTATATAAACTTTAGGATCAGTTTGTTGATATAGACAAAATAATTTCCTGGGATTTTGATTGGGATTAAATCAATTCTTAGATCAATTTGGGAAGAATTGACTTTGAACAATATTGAGACTCTCTAGCCATGAACTTGGAATATTCCTCCATTTTTTTAGATCTTTGATTTCCTTCATTAGAGTTTTGTAGTGTTCCTCATATAGATCTGTGTATATTTTGTTATTAAGTGTTTCTCTTTTCTCCTAGTCCTAATGTAAAAGATACTGTTTTTTAATTTTGAATTCCAATTGTTCATTGCTACTATTTGGGAAAGCAATGGACTTTTGTATATTAACCTTGCATCTTGCAATCTTGCCATCATAGCTTACTAGTCCCAGGAAGGTTTGTTCATTTGTTTGTTTGTTTGGTCAAGTCCTTGGGGTTTTCTACATAGACAATCTTGTCATCTGTGAGCAAAGAGGGTTTTATTTCTTCCTTGACAATCTGCATACTTTTTGTTCCATTTCTCTGTCTTTTTGTATTAGCTAGGACTTCCAGTACAGTTTTGTTTTTGTTTTCTTTTAAGATTTTATTTTTAAGTAATCTCTACACCAACCCTGGGGATTCAGCTCACAATCCAAGATCCAGAGTCTCATGCTCTATGGACTGAGCCAGCCAGGTGCTCCTCTAGTGTGATTTTGAATAACAGTGGTGAGAGTGGACATCTTGCCTTTTTCCCAGTCACAGAGGACGAGCATATGTTCTCTAACATTAAGAATCATTCCAGCTATAAGTTTCTGTTGGTGCTCTTTATCAAGCTGAGGAAGTGCTCCTTCAGTCTTGATTTCCAGAGAATTTTTATACTGAATGGGTATTGGATTTTGTTATTCTTTAGCCTATTCATGAGATGGATGACATTCATTGATTTTTGAATATTGACATAGCCTTGTAATACCTGGAATAAATCTCATTTGGTTGTGATGTATAATTCTTTTTGTATATTGTTGGATTTGATTTGTTATTTTGTTGAGGATTTTTGCATCTATATTCATGAGAGATAATCAGTCCTGGGTTTTCCTTTTTTTTTTTTTTTTTTTTTAAGATTTTATTTATTTATTTGACAGACAGAGATCACAAGTAGGCAGAGAGAGAGGAGGAAGCAGGCTCCCCGCGGAGCAGAGAGCCTGATGCTGGACTCGATCCCAGGATCCTGGGATCATGACCTGAGCCGAAGGCAGCGGCTTAACCCACTGAGCCACCCAGGCGCCCCATCCTTTTTTTTTTTTTAAGATTTTATTTATTTGTTTGACAGACAGAGATCACAAGTAGGCAGAGAGGAAAGTCAGAGAAAGAGGAGGAAGCAGGCTCCCTGCAGAGCAGAGAGACCAATGTGGGGCTCGATCCCAGGACCCTGGGATCATAACCTGAGCTGAAGGCAGAGGTTTTAACCCACTGAGCCACCCAGGTGCCCTGGGTTTTCCTTTCTGGTAATGTATTTATCCAGTCTTGGAATAGGGTAAAGCTGCCCTCACAGAATGAGTTAAGAAGTGTTTCCTCTAAATGGAATAAATGCAAACTGATATAAAAGTGAAAAATAAAGAACTGTTTCCTCTGCTTCTATTTTCTGGAAGAGATTATAGAGAATTATACCATTTCTTATTGAAATGTTTGGTAGAATTCACCCGTAAACCCATCTGGGCCTGGTGCTTTCTATTTTGGAATGTTACTGATTATTGGTTCAATTTCATTGCTGGATAGAGGTCTATTCAGGTTATCTCTGTCTCCTTTTGTGAGTTTAGTAGTTTTTATCTTTCAGAAAATTAGTTCATTTCATCTAAGTTGTCAGTTTTGTGGGCATAGAGTTTGTTCATAATACTTTTTTATTATCCTTTTGATGTCCAGTGGAGATGACTCTTCTTTCATTTTTGATATTTGTTATTTGTGTCTTTTCTCTTTTTTTCTCATTTAGCCTGGCAAGAGGTTTATCATTTTTATTTATTTTTTTTCCAAAGAGCTAGCTTTTGGTTTCATTGACTTTTCTTCATTTTTTTCCTGTTTTCAGTTTATTTATTTCTGCTCCAATTATTATTTATTTCCTTCCTCTTGATTTAAGCTTATATTCCTCTTTTTTCTTTAGTTTCCTAAAGTAGAAGCTTACATTAATGATTTTAGATCTTTCTTTTCTAATGTACATAATGTATATATTTCTCTCAAAGCACAGTTTCACTGCATCCCACAAATTTTGATAAGTTATATTTTTATTTTCAGTTAGTTCAAAATATTTTTTTGAATTTCCCTTGAGACTTCTTTTTTGACTCATATATTTTTCAGAAGTGTGTTTTTTAATCTCCAAGTATTTTGGAATTTCCAACTATCTTTCTGTTATTCGTTCTAGTTTAATTCCATTGTGGTCTGACTGCATACTTTATATGACTTCCATTCTTTTAAATTTGTTAAGATATGTTTGTTTGTTTTTAGTCATGGGGTGGAGCTCCTGGGCAGCACTTTCTTTTTTGGATGTTTGAAATATTGATATATTAAATAAATATGTAATGTATATACAGATACACCAAATAAACATACAGGTTTAAACTAAATCAGATATTTTCTTCTCCTTGATTTTAGGGTAAACAAATGGTGACAGGGAACAAAATAATTATGAAAATTTATGAGGCACAAACACAAAAAGTAAATTCTTTTTTGTGATGTGGGAAATACAATATAATATTTAAGGAAAACCTTAACATAAAACTGTATATAATACAGCGTACATATTGTCTAAAACTATAGGCTCCACAGTAAGATCTAGGTTTGAATTCCAGTTCCCTACCTACTACTGTGTGACTTTGAACAAATTTTTTTACCTCTCTGTTCCTCAGTTTCTTTTACTGTTAAATAGGAATAAGAATACTTCTACCTCATAAGGTTATTATGAAAATCACATGCTTCAAAATCTGAAAAGGGTTAAGAATGGTGCTTTATCTTGGTAAGCATTCAAGAAATATTAATTAAATAATAATGACAGTTAACTATTATTCATAAATATAGCTAAAATATATTTGTAGTAGGGGTGATTTGCTGGCAAGGATGCAACCCTTGATCTTGGGGTTTTGAGTCTAAGCCCCCCCCATGGGTATAGAGTTCACCATGTATATGCATGATTGATCAATATACTCACACACACACACCAAAAAAAAAGGCCTGAAAGGCAATGCACATAAATATGTGGAGGTAAGATTATGGATAACTTCTTTTAATTCTTCTGATAAAAAATATATTAATTTTAAAGTAATAAATAAACAATATTTTTTTAAAAGGAGCCTATTCTATCTGCAAATGCAGAAAAGACATCTGATTTCGCTGTAAAGTACCTAGGCCCAGGGTTCCACATGGCCTAGTTTAAGAACCCCTGCCCTATTGCGTGTCACACACATGTGCCCCAGCCCTTTTTGAGGGGCTGCTCTGACCTCCTTTACTCAGTCTTGCCTCTCAGGCAGTCCAAGGCTTCAAAAGAGTGGCCATGTAGGCCCAGATTCTCATGTGGGCCATGCTAACCTTGGTAACTGGGCAAGAAATATGAACTTCAGGTGCCTGGGTGGCTCAGTGGGTTAAGCCTCTGCCTTCGGCTCAGGTCATGATCTCAGGGTCCTAAAATCAAGGCCCGCATCGGGCTCTCTGCTCAGCGGGGAGCCTGCTTCCCCCTCTCTCTCTGCCTGCCTCTCTGACTACTTGTGATCTCTCTCTGTCAAATAAATAAATAAATAAAATCTTAAAAAAAAAAAAAAAAGAAAGAAAGAAATATGAACTTCCTCTCCCAGGCAGTCTGCTGACTTTGTTGGGAGGGCTGCACGTGGGGGAGCCCTCTATGAGTTGTGAGGGGTCTGTTGCTCTTGGAAACTTCTCTGGAGGGAGCATCTTTCTCCTCTGGGACCCTCGCTCCTCTATCTCCTTCCATTAGCAGTTGGACTTGGGTCCTGAGAGAGGGCTCTGGTCACATAGCGTGGAGCTATGAGTTTTGTGGGTCCATGATATCCTCCTCACCTGACACTTTTTACCCTTCAATTCATTAGGTCCACACCATGACTTGCCTAATTAAAAACCCCATTTCTATTTAGGTTTTCTGCAAGTTCCTACCACCCCTCTTCTTCTATGACTCCCACTGGCTTAGGGCCACTTCCCTTTCCAAGTCTGGTCAACTGGCAGAAGTCCCTCAGCTATCAGCCAACCCAGTATGATAATATTATTTTTATAATATAGAGAAATAATTTATATATTTTAAAATCATATGTGCATATATCCTTTTAATATTCTTTTGGGTTTTCATCATTCTAAGAACTTCACAGTCACTCAAAACCATACATACGCACATTAAAATTTCCTCCTGAAATTGTAATTTCCCTCCCTCAAATTGTTCAAGCGCCGGAGGCACTGAGCAGAAAAGGGCCCCTTATTTCACTGCCCGTGGAACTCAGCAGGGTGTCCACAGACCTTTTGACAGGGACACTTCCCCTTTGGGGCCTGCATTTTGCCTGGCCTGCAAATTCAGCCTCCAGCAGCTGCCTCTCTCGCCTTCACTTGACCACAGCTTTGCTCAATGACTTCTCCTTCCTAGTTCTTGAAACTGTTCAGTCTTTTCTGCTTCTTACTGGCTGTCTCTCTACCTGCTTCTTTTCTCCCATACCCTACCCCCCACCACTTGCCTTGGTCACCAGCAGTCCCCAAGGTCAGAAAAGTCTGCCTCACCTGTTTCTTTTTCTTCCTTTCCATTGACACTGTCCACACAGATGGCCCTCATTTCCCCACATTCTCAGTATTTCTTTTTCCAGTTTGTGGTTATTGTTGTGACTTTACCTTTTAACATAAAACTAATACATCCGTATCAGGAAAGAGCAGGTAAAACGTTATTAAGTTTCTAGGGGGTATGGAGCCCTTGAGTGGGGCTTGATCTTCCAGGCCATTGACTGTTGGGACTGGCTTAAAGACACAAGAAAAAGACCTGAAAATCCCATTCTATGTCTTTCATTGTTCCTGTCTTCCCAGAGAAATATTTTCTTAGGGCCAAAAATGAAATTTATGAATTTGATGCTGATTGAAAACCTTTTGAGTTCCATGGAGCGATACAATACTCCCCCATATTAAATTTATCTGGATAGATTAAATTTAAATAATCAATCTGGATTGATTAAAATTCAGGAAGCTATAGGCGCCCCCCCAAAAAGGTAATGAATATTCACTGCAGAAAAATTTAAAATATAACAAAGTCAAAAGGCAAAGATAAAAACAAGCTACAATCTCATCAGTCCACAGGAAGATTCTAGCAATGCAATGCTCACGGGCTCTCCTGATGCCTGTACAGAACACAGGCCCAGCGATCCTTCCCTATAGTTCCAGGAAGAGAAAACCTTGGGAAGCACAAGGTTGTTTTGCTTGTGTTTTTGTTGGCTAAGTTTGCAGCAAACTTATTTGGCTACACAACCCGACCCAAACTGATGTGACACAACTTATATATTCATCCCCCTTAGAGGGAATATTCAGGTTCCGCCGCAGAAATTTTCGTGGGTTTGATTGTAAGTTGCTGCCTCAGACACGCTGAGGGTTTCCCATAATCAGGCACCTTTGTAAAATCTGAGAAATTCCGAGTTCCCAAACATATCTGACCCTCAAGGGTCCGAACTGTGGACCTGAAGACTTGGAAGAAGCGATGAGAATAACGATACCGCGTGACATCTACACGCTCCGGGCCCTGCTCAGAACTCTGTGTGTATTGATTAATTAAATCCTTGTACCTCCCCACGAAGTAAGTACTCTTATCTTCATCTCCATTTTACACACAAGGAAAGGGGTAACTTTGTACTTCCTGTTTTATCGCTTGCTTTCCGCGCTGGATAATATGTCTTGGATAATATGTCTTGAACACCTTTCATTTCGGTGACTGTGAACCTCCAGCCTTAACCCTAGTGATTACATTATGTCCTATTGTGTCACTGTGTTTTCAGCCAGTCCCCTATTGTTGGGCACAGGCTGTGTTCACACCCTTCCTTTTGATGTATTTCTCTCAGAGATCCCTCAGTAGAGGCCTGTGGCGTCCTTCTCAGACCTTTGGTTCTGAGAGATCAGTACATCCCAGTACTTGCTTACTGGCTCCTTAGAAGAAAGCCCATCCTGCCTCTTGACCATCTCCTTTTATATTTTTTATTTTTTGTTGTTCTAACATAAACGTTCTCGCCCTCTGTGTATCTCTACCCAATTCCCCAGCATTTGAGACATCCATTTCACCATTATTGGGGCATATCTGAAATGGCATTTCAGATATCTGAAATGGCAGATATCTCTCACTTTGTCAGCACGGCTTCTCTTGCTTCCTGCCCTGAACTGACCCACTTCCCTCTCTGTGTGCCCTTGTCTCAGAAGGTTCGCACGTCATCTCTTAGGTCTATATTCCTATTGCCTAGTCGCTAAGCACTTAGTCCAATGAGTCCTTCTTTGATGTCATTTAATCTTGATTCTTTTCCCACAGTTGGCACTCAGATTATCTTGTGGCACCTGTATTGGTTTCCTGTGGATCCTGGGACAAATGACTATGAACTCGATGGCCTGAAACAAAAGGAATTTTTTCTTTCACAGTTGGGGTCAAGAGTACAAAATCTAGGTGTGGGCAGAGCGGAAAATCGAGGTTTTGGCAGAGCCACACTCCCTCTGAAGGCCTGGTGGAGAATCCTCCCCTCCCCATCCAGCATCTGGTGGCATCAGGCATTGCTTGATGGCCGCATAACCCAAAGTGCAGTCTTATCCTGGACTTCTCCCCTTCCCCTCGTGTCTCTCCTTTGTGTCTCTTATGAGGACACTTGTCATTGGGTTTAGGGTCCACCCAGATAATCCAGGATAATCTCATCTTTACATTACATCTGTGAAGATCCTTTCTCCATATTCGGTCACATTCACAGCTTCCAGGGGTCAACACAGGGACCTACCTTCTGGGAGGCCACCACGAAATTCACCACAGCACCACTCTTCCCAGGTCTAGGGATTGATTTTTTTTTCCCCTTCACACTTTCCAAGGAGGGTCTCTTACTTTCCCACTTCCCACCCAGGAGAGTCCTTATGCCTTGGATATCTTTCAGTCTTGGGGAGCTTGCAGGGATAAAACAATGGTCATGAGAAAAAGGGTTCCTTTCTTTGGCTGGTCCATAAAAGAATCCCAAACCAGTCCTTTCACATGCATTAAATATATCTTCTTTAGCAAATTGAGTTATTTTTACTCATGCTAAAATGAGGCACAGCTGTCTTTATCTCAAAAACCAAAGGTTAGGGGCACCTGGGTGGCTCAGTGGGTTAAGCCTCTGCCTTCAGCTCAGGTCATGGTCTCAGGGTCCTGGGATCGAGCCCCGCATTGGGCAGGGAGCCTGCTTCCCCCTTTCTCTCTGCCTACCACTCTGCCTACTTGTGATCTCTTTCTCTCTGTCAAATAAATAAATAAAAACTTTAAACAACAACAACAACAACAAAGGTTAAATTCCAAGGAGGAAGGAATGATTTCTTGAGTGCCTAGAAAATAGTAAGTACTGTTCCATTATGTCATTTAACCCTCATAACAACTCTGAGTCTTAGAGTCCATTTTCTCTACTTTAAAGAATAGAAAATCGGGTCACCTGGGTGGCTCAGTCCTTAAGCATCTGCCTTCAGCTCAGGTCACGATCTCAGGGTCCTGAGATCAAGCCCTGCATCAGGCTCCCTGGTCGGCTGGAAGCCTGCTTCTCCCTCTCTCACTCACCCTGCTTGTGTTCCCTTTCTCACTGTTTATCTCTCTTTCTATCAAATAATAAATAAATAAAAATCTTTAAAAAAAAATAGAAAATTGTGGCTCAGAGAGGTTCAGTAACTTGTTAAAAATCACACAGTACCTAGGAGGACCCAACTCTGTCAAACTTAACAGCCTTTTGATCTTGCTTCTTTATTTTTTTTTAAAGATTTTATTTATTTGACACACACACACACACACACACACACACACACAGAGATAGAATACGAGTGGGGGAGTGGGAGAGGGAGAAGCAGGCTTCCCACTGAGCAGGGAGTCCGATTTGGGGCTTGATCCCAGGACCCTGGGATCGGGACCTGAGCCAAAGGCAGACACTTAACAACTGAGCTACCAAGATGCCCCTCGATCTTGCTTCTACACCAAAATGACTTTTGGATTTTTCTAGGTAAGTGCGGCACATAAACGATAAATAACTCAGAGGTCACTAATAACAGCAACAAGACCAGAAGCTTGGTCTCGATGGCCAGTTCGTTGCTTTTTCCCCCACACCACACTCTCCATTCAGAACAGAGGGCACCATTTGAACTGACAGAAAGACACACACCCTGACCAAGTCCAGAAACATCCTGAACACTGGAGTTAGAGTCCTTGTCTGTTCCAGCTTCACTGCTTGGGGACCGCTGCTTCTGGACCAATCATTTGGCACTTCTGAATCTCAGCTCCCTTGTCTGTAAAATGGGATGATAACAACACCCACCTCTCTGCACTGTTGTGAGCAATAAAGAACGCATGCTAACGTACACAGTATGGAGGTGTTCCCCAAATGGTAGCCATGACAGCTATGTGTGATGCAATCTGATGTTACTTTAAAATTGGAGGGTTTTCTATTATTAAAAAAAAAAAAAGTAATTCATGCTTATGGTAAAGAATATAAAGTGAACACCTCCTGGCTCTAAAAGAAGCCCGTCCTAGTTCCTGGAGGTAGCTGTTGCTAACAGTTTCCACAAATATTCCATGCATTTGGAAGTATATATCGAATTGTGACACAAATAGGCTCATACAAGTTCACAGATTCCTTTGTACTAAGTCATTGTCCCAGGTGTGTTCTCCAGGAAGCAGTCTCTGAGATGGACCTCAGTGGGCAGAATGCTTATGTGGAGGTGCTGGTGGGACTACCATCCGTGGAAGGGAGGGAGGGAACAGGAGTGGGGAGACAGAGAGGTCAAGGTCTCAGACGGCTTCAGCTACCCCACAGAGTTCCAGAGTGACACTCCCGCCACTCCAGTCCTGGTGAGCCAGCCTGGGCAGGCAGCTCTCAGCAGCCAAGTCCATCTCTGACAGGGGTTAGGGCTGTCTGCTGCCCGCACTTCCTGCAGCTGGCCGAGACAAGTCCTTCCGCAGGGAGCTTTAGCAGCACCTGGTGTCCACCTCAGCAACATCGGCATGACTTAGTAAGACAGCAGAACGCTGAGGGACTAAGGATATCCAACCCCCGCCCCCGGCCCTCTTGCCTAACAGTTGGAAGACCCAAACCCTCTAGACTCAGTGAGTCTGGATGCGTGGGGCTGTGTCAACTTTAAACTAGTTTTATGGGAGTTTTTATTGTCCAGGGACAGTCACCATCCCTTTGCCTTCCTCTTCTGACAGCAGAGCTTCTGGTTTCTCTTTGGCTGGAATGTATGGCAAAGGGCTCGGGGAGGAAGCAACTGAGTTTCAACACACATTTCTCGGACAAGTAATGAAAACAGAAAGTCGCTGAGGATTCCACCCTGTAAAAGACAAGCATAAAGGGTCATTCACATAGGGGACAATGGCCCTCCCTATCTACTTCCTTTTCAATGTTCTTTTAGTGTTTTCCTTTGTTCAGCACTTGCTGAACAAAGCTAAGAATTTGGGGCTACTTCCCTATGGTGCCAACATCTTGTCCCGGCCATGCCCCCAAGGGGGAGTGCATGTAACTCAGATACTCCATGGGGCTCCACACCTTCCCTGCCCTTCCCTCCCTCCTCCTCCTGGAAACTTAGGCTATCACTCATCCGTAGGGAAGCAAAGGTCGGGAAGGGGTAGACCGGCTCCTTCCTGGGGATGGTGACCTGCTTGAAAGTAAGAATTTGGCTTTAATCAGTATTACCAGAGGGTACCTAGCTGGCTCAGTCAATAGGGTACGTAACTCATGATCTCAGGGTCACGAGTTCAAGCCCCACATTTGGCCTAGAGCTTACTTAAAAAAAGAATTTTATATATATATAATATATATATTATATATATATATAATATATATATATATATATTTGGAGGGAAAGTAATATATATTTATCTGGAGGGAATGTAAAATATATATATATATTTATATCTGGAGGGAATGTAAAGTGGTTTCAACCATTTTGAAAAACAGTATGGTAGTTTCTTATGAAGTTTAACAAACATAAGAGCTAACCATTCCACTTCCTAGATCAATGAAAATCCATCTTCACACAGTGACTTGTACAGAAATGTTCACAGCAGCTTTATCCATAATAACTTGAGGTGGAGACAACCCAAATGTCCATCAGATAAAAAATTGTGATATATATTCTTGCACTAGAATACTTACCCTCAGTAAAAAGGAGCTGATATACACAAAATATGAAGAAACCTCAGAAAGCATGCTGAATGAAAGAAGGCAGACAGAAGAGTACATACTATATGATTCCATTTACATGAAACCCTAAGAAAGTCCATTTAATCTATAATGCCAGAAAGCAGAAAAGAAGAGAAAGGGGTATGTATGGACATGCTTGGGAAACAGAAAAATATGCTCCAAAATATTAAAGTACTTGGCTCACTGGGAGGTGGTGGATGTTAGGGAGCATTATAAATGACTTTGACCTTATACAATTCTGTATTTTACAAACTTCACAATCTGGTTCAACTACTCTACTCCTAAGTACACACCCAAGACAAATGAAAACCTATGTCCACATAAAAACCATACACAGATTTCATAGCAGCATTATTCATAATAGCCAAAAAAAGTGAAAACAACCCAAATGTCCATCAACTGACAAATGAATGAATAAAATATGTTTTTATCCACATGGGGGATTATTTGGCAATAAAAAAATGAACTACTGCTATAAATGATCTTTGAAAACACGATGCTAAGTGATAAAAAGCCATCAGATCAAAAATATTTACTACAAATATGACAGAGGATTAATAGGAAGGTCTCATTCTAGCTAGGAAAAGGAAAGAAAAAGAGAACCCAGTTGGTAAAACCAAAGGAAATGAAGACAATTGCTCTGAGGGAGCTAAGAGTAAACAGACACGGAAGGGTAACAAGGCTTGTCATTGCTAGTCGGCAAAGAAATGCAAATTAAAGCAACAGCATTCCGAACTTTGGCACAACGATTAACAACCTGCACGCTTGCCTCAGATTCTGGACCCTCACTTGCTTCAACAAATAGAACTGGTTTCCCGTTCTTTCATTTACAGAGAGCTAAATTAGTGCTCAAATATAATAACCTCATGATCTACACGAAGTTAAAATTATCTCCCATCTTTTTTCTCCTTTTTTCCCCACCTCACATCCCATATGTTCTCCAGAAAAAGAAAGTTACTGAACATGTATACAAACACACTGCCTCAATCCAATAATGATAATATTAATAATAATTATCATTATTTTAAGTAAGCAAGTTATAAATCTATAAAGCATACATAAATGAACTTTTTAACCTATAAGCTACCAGGTGTCTCATGATTCCTTCAGGCATGGTTTAGCTGGCCCATCTGGTGGCTCTGAACCTTTCAGGCCTCTGATTTGACTCTTGCCACAAAGTCCCCCTCCCTTTATAAAACAAGGTATGCATTGTTTTGTTTTGTTTTTAAAGTGATGTTGTTGGGTCATTTGGTTGGCTCGGCAGGTTAAACGTCTGCCTTCGACTCAGGTCATGATCATGGTGTCCTGATATCAAGCCCTGCATTGGGCTCCCTGCCCAGTGGGGAGTCTGATCTCCCTCTGCCTCTGCTCCTACACTCACTTCTGCTTTGTCTTGCTCTCTGTCGAAAAAATAATAAAATCTTTAAAAATAAACAAACAAGTAAACATGGTGCTGCTAAGTTATCCCAAAACCAAACATAACTTAATTATGATCTTTAATGTTAGTATACTAGTACAATCTTACACCACTAAAAGAAGTGGAAAATGACATAAGACCATCAGGTTGTACATTCTTTTTGATTCTGTGAATGTGTGTATGTGGGGGGTGAGCGTGTGAAGATATTCATTACAGTAGCTTTGAAAACAGCAAAAAAATGTGCACTCTCTAAAGGTACAGTAACAGGGAAACAGTTAAATTATGAGCCTGCCCTTTTGCAAAGACTAATTAGAATAAGGATAGACCACTGACCTTACCCATTTGCTAGCCAGTGAATGGCCTGGCCAAAAAAAAAGAAGATAAACCAAATTCAGTAGAGTCTTTCTCTCTTAAATAAAGCAATACCAATTGCCAATTGAGAGGGTATTGGAGCTAGAACATCACCTAGAGCAGTGGTTCTCCAACCTTGATGTTCACAAGGCTCACCTCAAGAGCTTATCAAAATACAGGTTGCTGGGCCTGGCGGAGTTTCTGATTCAGTAGTCTAGGGTTGGCCCAAGAATATGCATTTCTTTTTTTTTTTTTTTAAGATTTTATTTATTTGTCAGAGAGAGAGAGAGAGAGAGAGCAGGGAGAGCAACAGGCAGAGGGAGAAGCAGGCTCCCAGTTGAGCAGGGAACCAAACATGGGGCTCAGGATCCTGGGATCATGACCTGAGCTGAAGGCAGACACTAAACAGACTGAGCCACCCAGGCGCCCCAGAACATGCATTTCTAACAGGCTTCCGGTTGAC
Organism: Enhydra lutris kenyoni; assembly: GCF_002288905.1. Lineage (NCBI taxonomy): Eukaryota > Metazoa > Chordata > Mammalia > Carnivora > Mustelidae > Enhydra > Enhydra lutris. The sequence goes on from NW_019154096.1 coordinate 49,462,774, forward strand.
TCTGATGCTGCTAGCCCAGGCACCACACTTGGAGAACTACCGATCTCGATCTTGACATTACCAAGGTACAGTTGATTCTAGACTACGGGCAGAAGGGGAAAGACAGAGAAGTTCACAGAAGGAACTAAAAACCAACCATGGCTCCTGACTACTTTCCATTTTCCGTGAGCCCACCTATACTTGGGTTCCTGATTTGAGATTCTATGTGACTCTCTTCGTCCTTAAGCTCAACTTGAGGGAGTCTCTTTGCAACATAAAAAACGCGCCTAGAACACAGTTGTAAGAATATTCTGTCCTTCAGTGGAGACAAAGTGCAGAATCCCGATTCCATCCCAACCCACCCCCTGTGTAACCAAGATCATGATTTGGTATGTATACTTCCACATCTTTCTCCAAGCTCCATATACCCCTATATGCAAGTGTTTTACAATGTCTGTTAAAAAATTAAATGGTTCTGAGTTAGCATTCAGATTCTGCTATAGACTGATATATCCATGGCTTCGACAAGCTGAAGTTTACTTCTCTTTTGCACCACAGTCCCGAGGGGGCTGGTCCGAAACTGGCAAGGAGGTTCTGTGCTCGGAGGTCAACTTAGAATCCTGTCTCTTTCCATCTTGCAGCTCCACCATCCTTGGGGACCACATCAATCACATTTCCCAGGGTGGTTCATATGATGTCTATATTCTAGTCAATAGGAAAGGGAAAGCGTGGTGGCAGGAGGGCATGCCTTCCCCTTAAAGAATAGACTTTCAAAGATGCACAGATCACTTCTAATCATTTCCCCTCGGCCATAATTTATATCCATGCACACAACTATCTGCAAAAGAAGCTTGGAAATAGAGTCGTTAGCGGGTTGGTCATGTTCCTGGTTAAAACTGAGAGGTTCTGTTACTGAAGGAAAAAGGGGGGATCTTGAGGAACATTGAACCATCAATGGTACTCAGACTATACATTATGCTCTGCAATTTGCTTTTTTCATAATATCCCTTCAAGTCAATAAATCCAGCCCCAATTTGCCTTAATGGCTGCCAATCTAACACCTTATTGGATAATTATCATGTTTTTAGTTACTCTTTTATTTGTGGGCCTTCAGGTTAAGTCCCTTTTTTTTGTACACATGAAGTTTCTCCAATAAACATGCTCGTTCATAGACTCTTGCTTCCTAGAACTTTTGTTTTAGTAGGACGAATTGTCCCCAAAGAGTCAAAAGATATGTTTTTTTTTTTTTTTTAAGATTTTATTTATTTACTTGACAGAGAGAGAGATCACAAAGAGGCAGAGAGGCAGGCAGAGACAGGTGGGGAAGCAGGCTCCCTGCCAAGCAGAGAGCCCGATGCGGGGCTCGATCCCAGGACCCTGAGATCATGACCTGAGCCGAAGGCAGAGGCTTAACCCACTGAGCCACCCAGGAGCCCCGTGTGTTTTTTATTTTTATATACATTACCAAATTACTTCCTTAGAAGTCTATAATAACAAGTTATACATTCACCAGCAATGAATGAAAGTCCCCATTCCCTTATATTATCATTAATGATCTTATTTTTGACCCCTGTGAATGGGTGAGAAATTCATTGCTCCTTAATTTTTTTCAAAGATTTACTTATTGGGGCACCTAGGTGGCTCAGTCCATTAAATGTCTGCCTTCAGCTCAGGTCATGATCCCTGGGTTCCCGGAATGGAACCCTATGTCTGGCTCTCTGCTCAGCTGGGAGTCTGCTTCTCTCTCTCCCTTTGCCCTTCCCCCCTGCTCATGCTTTCTCTTATTCTCTCTCTCTCTCTCTCTCTCTCTCTCAAATAAATAAATAAATATAAAATAAAAATATTTTTAAGAAAAGATTTATTTATGTATTTGAGAAAGAGATAGAGTTGGGGGGTGGGCAGAAGGAGAGGGAGAGAAAAAGTTAAGCAGACACTGCATTGAGCCCAGAGCCCTACACGGGGCCTGATCCCCGAACCCTGAGATCATAAGCTCAGCTGAAACCAAGAGTCAGGACACTTAACTGACTGTGCCACCCAGGTGCCCCCGTTTTTACTTAAATTTGAATTTCCCTGAGTACAAGTGAGGTTAAGGATATTGTCATATCTTTTTTGATGATTTGCATTTCTTTTTCTGTGTATTGCTGGTTCATATCTGTATCTATTAGGATCCCAGCAGGAAACAGAGTTCACCTCAGATGGTTCTAATGAAAAGACTGTCATGAAGGCACTAGGCACGGAGCTGCAGGCAGGATGGAAAGGGTAAATACAAGATAAAAAGCCATCAAGGCACCCAGAGACGAAACAGCGGGAAGCTGTTGCTGCCTCTGAGAGCTAAAGAGACCGGACAGGGAACTAGTGTTACCCAGTAAGCCCAGTGAGTACCGAACCATGGAGGGAACGCTCTCCTCTGAGAGCTGTGGAGATGGAAGCCCTTAGCTTCGGCCAGACACAAATCCCCAGAAGGGGACACATCCCAACTTTTCTCTCATTCAGCCCTCCAATCTCCCGCCAGTTCTTTGCGTTGGCCAAATCAAAGGGCAAGGCAGCCAGCAAGGATTCCAACTGACACAGCCCACAGGGCATCTCCCAGGACACAGATGCGGGCAAACAGGGTGGAGAAGAGATCTGCAGAACAAACAGAGAAAACAGCATAGTATCTTTTCCCCCTTTTTCTATGGAGTAAGTGTCTTTTCCTTATCGGTCAGTGAGAACTCATCAAACACTAGGGATGTTAATCCGTTGTCTCTAAAATGTATGCAAATGATTTCCACAGTCCACCACCAGCGAATGACACTTACCTGCATTTATTTTTCCTTATAAATCATTTTTATGGCTTTGGAGTCTACCTTACATAAGAGAGTAACCACCTTCACCTCCGAGGTTTGACAAATCGTCTTCTACAATCTCTCCAAAAGTTTCTTTTTGTAACATTTGCACCTTTGCTCCCTTTTGAGTTTATTTTTGTACAGGGCATGAAGTAGAGAGTCTGGCTTTGTTTTCTTCCAGATAAAGAGCCAGTCATGCCAACCATGGTAATCATACTTTCTCCACTGAGATAAAAATCGCAACTTTGTCCTGTAGTCTTAGAATAGATACTGAGATTTATTTCTGAGAGTACTTTTTCCTTGCTTTGAGTGGACGGTGTGCTGGGGAGAACAGGATAAAAGCACCTAAAAATCTGCAAGGAAGAATCAAGTTCTGAGAAGTGAGGGAATGGCTAAGAAATTCATGGGAAGGGATGCCGGGGTGGCTCAGTCAGTTAAGCATCTGCCTTGGGCTCAGGTTGTGATCCCTGGGTCCTGGGATCAAACCCCACATCGGGCTCTTTGCTCCGGTGGAGAGTCTGCTTCTCTCTCTGCCTGCTGCTCCCCCTGCTTATACTCTCTCTCTCTCTGACAAATAAATAAATAAAATCTTTTTTTAAAAAACAGAAATTCATGGGAAGAAATTCTTCTGTAGCCTTGATATATTAGATGCTAAAAGTTTCTATAATGCTAATCTATTTTTTTTCTTTTGTTAAGTATGGTGGTGCCTGGGTGATTGAGTGCCCCGCTATTGGTTTCAGCTCAGGTCATGATCTCAGGGTTATGAGATCGAGCCTCACATCGGGCTCCCCAATCAGCACAGAATCTGCTTAGGACCCTTTCTTCCTCTCCCTCAGCCCCACCCCTCAGGCGTACTCTCTCTCTCTCTCTCTCTCATTCTCTCTCTCCCTCTCTCTCTAAAATAAATAAATAAAATTTTTAAAGTATTTTATGCCAAGAACAGATGAATAAATACTAACTAAATTTGAAAACTTACAGTTATGTTCTATTACTCTGATATAGTAGCTGTTTTTAATACTTTATCTTACATTCCATCCTTTATCTGTACGACCTAAAGGTCAGTCTCCTGATTATCATAAATTCATCAGTTCACTGGGAACATTTTTGTTTTGCCGCGTCTTTTGCTTCTCCTTAACTCCCTCGCCCCTGCACTGCTGCCTCACGGTTGCTCCTACAACATTTTCATGGGCCATTTCTTCTCTGGAAGTCTCCAGCCTTCCGTCTTTTGCCCACCTTTCCCCTCTGACCTCACTGCTCATCTCCACCAGCTTCTGCCTATTGCTCTTTCTTCCCCCTTCACTTGCCCTACAAAATTAAAATTTTGTCTCTCTTTATTGGAAGAGCAATGATGTATTACTCATCTCGCTCTAACCCAGGCCATCCAAGCTCTAGATTGCTATGACCACGAGGGTCTAGAAAGTGTGTGGCAAAGCAGAGACAGCTCACTTCCTGAGAATTTCTGCCTCCAGCTTCTTCTTTTTCTTCTTTTTCATCAGCAAAATGGGTTTAATTGCACTTCCAGAACTGCCTCCAGCTTCTTAAAGATTTTGTTTATTTGACAGAGAGAGACACAGCAATAGAGGGAACACAAGCAGGGGGAGTGAAAAAGGGAGAAGCAGACTCCCCCATGCAGCAGGGAGCCCGATCCCACGACCCTGGGATCATGACCAGAGCCAAAGTCAGACGCCCAACGACTGAGCCATCCAGGCGCCCTACCTCCAGTTTTCTAAAGCAACAACTTTCCCTCCCTCCTCCCTGGACCTAGTTCTCAGATCTGTGATCACTGCTTATGCACTCACTAATTTGTGTTCTACTTTCCTTTGATGTTCGTTCATCAAACGTACACACATCAATTTAATGTTTTGTAAGTCTTTTTCTTTTCTTTTTTTTAAAGATTTTATTTATTTATTTGACAGAGAGAGAGATCACAAGTAGACGGAGAGGCAGGCAGAGAGAGAGAGAGAGGGAAGCAGGCTCCCCGCTGAGCAGAGAGCCCGATGCAGGACTCAATCCCAGGACCCCAAGATCATGACCCGAGCCAAAGGCAGCGGCTTAACCCACTGAGCCACCCAGGCGCCCCTGTAAGTCTTTTTATCATCGTGAATCTTATCTTTAAAAACTGTATAATTCCATCACGTAGAGATGACATACTGACAATCATTTCTCTAGCTTTAAACACTTAAGACATTTCCACCTTTTTTTTTAACTGGGGAAATTGGTTATAAGATACTTTTAAGCAATTTATGCTCTCTGTCAAATCATTTTCTAACAGTTTAATTTTTTTTTTTTAACCCTGAGGTCAAGAGTTACGTGTTGTACTGACTGAGCCAGACAGGCACCCCCTATCAATTTATTTTCTGAAAGTAAATCCCTGGGAATATGCAAAATAGAGAAAAAGGAGCTTACATTTTTATCACCCTTGATATATATTGTTACATTCCACACAGTTTTACAAATTCTCAGTGCCACCAAGAATGACTATTTCTCCAGTCTCATTTCTGTTGGGTTTTGTGTTTTCAAAGAATTTCCACGTTTAGGGATGCAAACTGCACTTTGTTTTTATTCCCAATTCATGTCCTTGATTACTGGGATGGTTGAAAAGTTTGCCACTTACTTACAATTTGGATTTTCTCTTCTGCATACTGTCTGTGCTCTTGTGTATTTGTGATTGACTTCTTTTTCTTTTTTGGTCGTTGTATGGTTTTACTGACACAAGTACGATGTGCACAGAAGCAGTCTGTTTTCTTCACTGTGCAGCCTGGGATTGGGCTGGGCGACTTGGGGCTGGGCTGCTCTTTGCACACTGGCTTTGTGGTTCTTGGAGACAACATTGTGAGCAATCTCTGCACAGGAAGATTTGTTGCACATCCACAGCCCATCAAGCTCCTCAACGCCCGTGGACTAGAAACTTCCAGAAGCCACGGGGTAGCACGTGCTTTGTTTTCTTGTTGCTCCCATAACCAGTGCTGAGCATCAAGAACTGGCCCTTGAATTTTCTATGGAACCTATTGTCAATGTCCCTAGGTTTCCAACCATCGTGCTTAATTTTGACCTATTGGTCTGATGGGTGCCAGATGAATTTCTTGGTCCTCTTTTTAACAATATTGAGCTTCACCAGGGGTGCAAGGGTGGCCATGATGCCAAGGGGGAGACGGCTGCCAGTTCTGCAGGCAGCGCCGAGGAAGAGAGGTGACTGACTTCCCGATGGTCTTACTCACACACTTCAAAGAGCACAGGTGTTGATCCTTGCTTGATCACATCTGCTACAATGATTTCCTCTAATCTCTTCTTTTTAAAAAAAATATACATTTTTTATTTATTTGAGAGCGAGAGAGAGAACAAGCAGAGGGAGCAGCAGAAGGAGAGGGAGAAGCAGGCTCTCCACTGTGCAAGGAGCCCTGCGATCATGACCTGAGCCAAAGGTCCCTAATCTCTTCTTTCTATATAGATTTTGTATATTTGCATATATTGTATATTTGTATGTTTGTAAATTTAACTATGTTCTAGCAGTCCAGTTGTTCCCTTATTGTTTATTGATTTACATTAGAAGGTAGTAGAAGAGGGACGCCTGGGTAGGCTCAGTCGTTGGGCGTCTGCCTTTGGCTCAGGTCATGATTCCAGAGTCCTGGGATCAAGCCCCTCATCGGGCTTCCTGCTCAGCGAGGAACCTGCTTCTCCCTCTGTCTGCTTCAACCCCCGTTCCCCGCTTATGTGTTCTCTCTCTCTCTTTGACAAATAAATAAATAAAATCTTAAAAAAGAAGAAGAAGATAATAGAAGATAGTTAGGACTGTAAGAATTGCTATTCCACCATTCCTAGTCTTACTCCACCGCTCTGCAGATCTCACAGCTCCCTAAGCCCTCTTCCCACCTGTAAGGGCCTGACCTCATGGCCAACAGCACGGAGTGCACAGGGTCTGAGGAGGATTAGATGACATAAGACATAAAATGCCCCGACCCCCACAGGTGCACTGCAACAGGCCAATATTTGGCCAGGATGCACCACAGTGGCCGCACAGTGAGACACTGAAACACACTCATTCCGCTAGAAAGTGCATTTCTGTAAGGGAGTCACTCGTTGCTGGAGGAAAATCATAAGCATCATCAGGAAAGCAGGAAGCCTCAGTCCAGCTGCTGCACTGACGGCATGAGCCCTTTCAGCTATAGGTTAGGGAAATTTAAAATGAGCTCTCACGGGCGCCTGGGTGGCTCAGTGGGTTAAGCCGCTGCCTTCGGCTCAGGTCATGATCTCAGAGTCCTGGGATCGAGCCCCACATCGGGCTCTCTGCTCAGCAGGAAGCCTGCTTCCTCCTCTCTCTCTGCCTGCCTCTCTGCCTACTTGTGATCTCTCTGTCAAATAAATAAATAAAATCTTTAAAAATAAAATAAAATAAAATAAAATAAAATAAAATAAAATGAGCTCTCACACCCAGAGCCCTTTTCTCCAGCTCCAGGCACCGCCTCCTGGGCCCACTGAGCAGCACTCAGAGCCACTGCCCTCTGTACTCTTGCACGCCTGCCAGCCCAGCCCTAAGTAAAGCTCCTCCAGCATTTTCCCACCCCATCATGCTGCACATCTGAAATATCCACTGGGATGGTCTCCAGGCACACAGAGATGCCCGGGCGATCCAAGTTCTTCCCTGATGGGCACACTACCATTTGCAGTAGCTTTCCAGTTACAGACATGCGTTGATCAGGAGTGATCGGCCTCTAACTCTATTTTCCCCACAGCTCTTTTATTTGTACTGCTTGATTTTGTGGAACGTAAGTTTGTTCAGGAATGGGTTAAGTGTTGGGCCCTTGTATGTACAGCTTTACACCCTCTTGCTCATACCTTCCATCCCGGCCTTGTTTGGGGGCACAATTCCACACAGGCTTCGGCCTGCCTGGCCATGCCTCTTCCCGGACCCCCACAGGGATCTTCTGATGAGGTGGGTGGGGGGTGCCTACGGGAGCGGGCTCAGCACTGGCTCATGTGCAACACAGAGGGGCAAGGCTGTTGCAACCCCTTGGGGCAGCCCTCTGCCAGTGCTGGGTGGAACTCAATGGAGGAAGACTTACAAACGCTTCTCCCCTTCAGCCCTCAGACGGTCGGTTTGAGGCATATTCTCAGAAGTTGTTACCATTGGCATCGAAGCCCAGTTGTCCACAATGGGGACCCACACAACCAGCTTGGCTTGCCCTCCTTCCTTGGCCAGACTCCCTAGGCCTGCCCTCTTCCCAGGAAGGCACCTGCACCCACATCCTTGTCTTGGCTTTTCTTTCTGGGGCAACTAAATTACCATGGGCTGCATTAAAATCAAAACACCTCTCCCAGCTTCCCTATGACCCTGCAATTGCACTACTGGGTATTTACCCCAAAGATACAGATGTAGTGAAAAGAAGGGCCATCTGTACCCCAATGTTTATAGTGGCAATGGCCACAGTCACCAAACTGTGGAAAGAACCAAGATGCCCTTCAACGGACGAATGGATAAGGAAGATGTGGTCCATATACACTATGGAGTATTATGCCTCCACCAGAAAGGATGAATACCCAACTTTTGGAGCAACATGGACGGGACTGGAAGAGATTATGCTGAGTGAAATAAGCCAAGCAGAGAGAGTCAATTATCACATGGTTTCACTTATTTGTGGAGCATAACAAATAACATGGAGGACATGAGGAGATGGAGAGGAGAAGGGAGTTGAGGGAAATTGGAAGGGGAGGTGAACCATGAGAGACTATGGACTCTGAAAAACAACCTCAGAGTTTTGAAGGGGCAGGGGGTGGGAGGTTGGGGGAGCCAGGTGGTGGGTATTAAGGAGGGCACGTATTGCATGGAGCACTGGGTGTGGTGCAAAAACAATGAATACTGTTACACTGAAAAGAAATTAAAACAACAACAGCAACAACATAAAACACCTCTCCCTGCTGTTGGGCAACAGTCATTTCCCACATCCTTCCAAGGACCTTCATTGTTTCTCCCCCCAGGATCCTCTGCATGTCCTTATGATGCCCCATCTAAAGCCTCCATCTGGAATCTTCCGTTTGGTTTGGGTAGAAGGATCCAAGTTTTCAGCATCTGGCCCAGTGTCTAGATTGAACAGAAGTGGCTCTTCTGGGTCGAGGACTAGTCCGAATCCCCAAACAGGGACAGACTGTTACAGCCCCAACTCCAGGTGCATACCAGGATTCAGAAAAACTATCTGTGGCCAAAAAGGTGAAAGGAATTTTATGAGTCCCGACTTTGCCCTCCTTGTCACATTCAAGATGAACTCAGAGGGGAGGAAATGAGACCATTACTAAGACCGTTCTTTCCACTGGGGTACTTCCTTCTTAGACTTTGACTTGGGTGTGTGTGCGTGCACGTAGGCCTGACTTTGTCCTCATGTTCTTTGCATTCTTTGTATCCTAAGATCTAGGTCATTGATTCTCACACCTTGGGCTTTCGCAGAACAGTAAATTAAACACATTTTTTAAAAGATTTTATTTATTTATTTGATAGAGCACAGCAGGGGGAGTGGCAAGCAGAGGGAGAAGGAGAAGTAGACTCCCCACTGAGCAGGGAGCCTGATGTGGGGCTCAATCCCAGGACCCAAATATCATGACCTGAGCCAAAGGCAGGCACTTAACCAACTGAGCCACCCAGGCGCCCCTAAACACATTTTTAAAACTGTAAACCACGAGTTTATGAGTGTGGTTGGTGTCACCAGCCTTGAAATCTCACCTCACTATAGCCTCCTGCCCCAACTTTTCTGCAACTCCCTCCCCTGCCATTAGAAAATGAGAAAGGAATTATCTTCATTCTGATCTAATCTCTCAAGGCCTAAGGTGTGAACTAGGTCATCCGCAATGAAACTTACAAAACCCTTACACATGATTTCCATTAATAGGGTGTAAAGAACATTCATATATATTATTCTTTGATCCTCAAACTAGTTCTAAGAGGTGGACCTTACTACCTCTTTTTTTTTTTTTTTTTAAGATTTTATTTATTTATTTGACAGAGAGATCACAAGCAGGCAGAGAGGCAGGCAGAGAGAGAGGAGGAACCAGGCTCCCCTAGAGAGCAGAGAGCCCGATGCGGGATTCGATCCCAGGACTCTGAGATCATGACCTGAGCCGAAGGCAGCGGCTTAACCCACTGAGCCACCCAGGCGCCCCGCTACCTCTTTATACCAAGGGCAGAACTGAGTCACACAAAAGATAAATGACTTGCTCAACATTAGAGCTAATGAGTAGCAGTGCCAGGGCTCAGATCCAGGCTTTGAAAGACTAACTACTAGCAGTTTAAACTGTTCAGGGCACCTGCGTGGTTCAGTTGAGTTAAGCAGCCAAATTTGGATCTCAGCCCAGGTCTTGATCTCAGGTCATGAGCTCAAGGGCCACTTTGGGCTTCGCACTGGCAGAGAGCCAAATACATCCATCCATCCACCTATACAGACATAAATGTTTAAATTTTCCAGAGATGTAAATTTCCAGAAATATTGAAACTAAGAGAGAAATTTGTTGTCCTAATTGACGCTATTTCTTAAACATATGAGAAATAATTAGTAATGTTTAAATACATATAATACTTACTTTTATTAGGAGATAGTACAAAAATATAAAGAAAGCATTCCATCCATTTAAAGAAATAACTTAATGTAAAGGAACAGTTGGGTAAGTTTTGTCATATAGCTATACCTGTGAAATCAAAACTACAACCAAGATAATGAACCCTCAGAGTTTCCTTTTGTCCCTTCACCTATTTCACCCATCCCCCCCACCCACCTCTCTTCTGGTAACCATCAGTTTGTTCTCTATGGTTAAGAGTCTCTTTTTTGATTGTCTCTTTTTTTCTTTGTTCATTTGTTTTGTTTCTTAAATTCCATTTTTGAGTGAAGTCATATGGTATTTGTCTCTCTCCGACTGACTTACTTCACTTAGCATTATACTACCTAGATCCATCCATGTTCTTGCAAATGACAAGATTTCATTCTTTTTTATGGCTGAGTAATATTCCTGTGTGTGTGTGTGTGTGTGTGTGTGTGTGTACACACATACATACCACTTCTTCTTTACCCATCTATCAATGGACACTTGGGTTGCTTCCATAATTTGAACACTATAAATAATGCTGTAATAAACATAGGGCTGCATCTATCTTTTTGAATTAGTGTTTTCACATTCTTTCGGTAAATATCCAGTAGTGGATTTACTGGCCCCTATGGTAGTTCTTTTTTAATTACTGGAGGACCTTCCATACTGCTTTCCATAGTGGCTGCATCAGTTTGCATTCCCACCAACAGTGCCAGAGGGTTCCTTTTCTCCACATCCTTGCCAAACATTTTTATGTTTTTGAATTTAGCCATTCTGACATGTGTGACATGATATCTCATTGTGGTTTTGATTTGCATTTCCCTGATGCTTAGTAATGTGAGCATTTCTTCGTGTGTCTGTTGGCCATCTGTATGTTTTGGAGAAATGTCTACTCATGTCCTCTGCCCATTTTTAATTGGATTATTTGTGGGGTTTGTTCTTTATATATTTTGGATACTAACTTTCATTGGATATGTCATCTGCAAATATCTTCTTCTTCCGTTCCATAGCTTGTCTTTTAGTTTTGTTGATTGTTTTCTTTTCTGTGCAGAAGATTTCTATTTTGATGTAGTTTATTTATCCCAATAGTTGATTTTTGCTTTTATTTCCCTTGCCTCAAGAGACATATCTAGAAAAATGTTGCTACAGCCAATGTAAAAAAAAATTACTGCTGTGTTCTCTTCTAGGATTTCTATGGTTTCAGGTCTCACACTTAGGTCCTTAATCCATTTTGAGTCTATTTTTGTGTATGGTACAAGAAAGTGGTCCAGTTTCATTCTTTTGTAGGTAGTTGTCCAGTTTTCCAAACAGTATTTGTTGAAGAAACTTTTTTCCATTGCATATTCTTGCCTTTTTGAAGATTAGTTGACCATATAATTGTGGGTTTATTTCTGGGCTCAAGTTTTGAGAGTTCTTTATATATTCTGGGCGCAAGTCCCTTATCAGATATTTGATTTAAAAGTATTTCCTCCTAGGGGTGCCTGGGTGCCTCAGTTGATCGAGTATGCAACTCTTGATCTCAGGGTAGTGAGTTCAGGCCTCATGCTGGGAGTAGAGCTTACTTTTAAAAAATAAATTAAATAACAAATACATAAATAAATAAATAAAAATCTTTTAAAAAGGACATTTCCTCCTAATCTGTGACTTACGTTTTCCTTCTCCTAACTATCTCTTACTAAGAGCAGAGATTTTAGACTCTGATGAAGTCCACATTTACCTATTTGTTCTCTTATGGCTGCACTTTGGTGTCATTTCTAAGAAATCTTTGCCCAACTCCAAGGTTACAAGTATTTCTATGTTTTCCTCTAGAAGTTTAATAACTAAAGGTTTTACATCTTGATCTACGATACATTTGGAGCTAATTTTTGTATATGATGTGAAATATGATTTGAAGTTCATTTTTTTCCATGAAGATATTCAAGGTTGTCCTAGCAATGTTTGTTGAAATGACTACCCTTTTTCCAGAGAATTGTTCTTGCACTTTTGTCAAAAATCAACTGTCCGTATATGTAGAAGTCTGGACTCTATTCTGTTCATTGATTGTCTGTCTTTAAGCCAATGCCACATTGTCTTTGTTACTGTAACTTTATAGTAAATCTTGAAATCAGTTAATGTTACTAGAGTCATATTGTATAAAATGTGATAATATATATTAAGGGCAATAAAAATAAAGAGAGTAAATTCCTCTTCTCCCCCTATTCTGCATATTTGGGGGTTTACTTTTAGGAAAATAATTTGAAAGAAAAAGAACTTTAAGAGCTTTATCTTAAAACATTTTAAAACAGTTTTTCCCCAGCCAAAGAAACAAACTAGGGTTATATCAAGGGTAATGAAAACACAAACTAGTCATTCCCCATTCTGCATATTCCCAGGAGTTTATGTATAGAAAGTAATTTGACAAAGAGAGAGATTTAGTTATTTAAAAGCATTTGGTGACAAATATTCCCCCAACAAAAATAGTGGAAGTGTCTTAAATATTCAAAACTAGAGAAATTATTGTTAATTATTTCATCTCTACATGATGGAATCATACAGTTTTTAAAGATAAGACTCATGATGAGAAAACGACTTAAAAAAAAACATCAAATTGATATGTGTATATGTTTGATGAACTAACATCAAGGGAAAGTGTGTGTACATAAGCTGTGATCACAACACTGAGAACTACACCCAGGGAGGAGGGAGAGAAAGTTGTTGCTCTAAACAGCTGGAGGCAGGAATCCTCAGGAAGTGAGCTGTCTTTGCTTTGCCACATACTTTCTAGACCCTCATGGTCATAGCAATCTAGAGCTCAAGGCTGGCAATGGTTAGAGTGAGATGAGTAATACAGTATTGCTCTTGCAATAAAGAAAGATGGGGAGAGGGGTGCCTGGGTGGCTCATAGGGTTAAGCCTCTGCTTTCAGCTTGGGTTATGGTCTCAGGGTTCTAGGATTGAGCCCCACATCGGGCTCTCTGCTCAGCAGGGAGCCTGCTTCCCCCTCTCTCTCCCTGCCTGCCTCTCTGCCTACTTGTGATCTCGCTCTCTCTGTCAAAAAAAAAAAAAAAAAAATTATTTAAAAAAAAAAAAAAGAAAGATGGGGAGAATCCAAGATGGCTGAGGAGTCAGAGACCTAAATTTCCTCTGGTCCCAGGAATTCAGCTAGATTGTCAGCAAACCATTCTGAACACCTGAGAACTCAAGAGGAGATCGAAGAAAAGAAAAGCAGCAACTCTATGAACAGAAAAGTAACTTTCTGGAAGGCAGGATGAGCAGAGAAGTGAATCCGAGGTGATATATGGGAAGATAGATGGTGGGGGGAGGGAGTTTCTGTCAGCCGGCTCCTGCCAAGGGATAGAGCAGTGGAGCACACAATCCCTTAAGGAAGTCTGCTCCACTGAGGGACATCGCTCTGGCAGCTAAGCAGGGGGTAGAGCCCTCGCTGGGACAGTGTGGTCTCAGGACCCTCGGGGTCACAGGAAGACCAGGGGTGCCTGAGTGTGGCAGAGCTCCAAAGTATCTGAGTGGGGAAGCCGACTGCAGAGACAGAGCCGAGGAGGGTATTTTCAACTTGGGGTTACCAGAAACCGGGATACGTGGCACAGTTGGGCCCCTACTTTCTGAGCAAGTGCCCAACAAGCAGCATATCTGGGGAGACTCCCCTTCATCCCCCAGGAAGAAAGGCAAGAAAGTGTGCTGCAGGAATCTGCTGGGTTTGGAGACTCCCAAGTGGGACCCTGTGCCTAAGATAGAAACACCTGGACACAGGCTGGAGAGTACAGAGTGCAGCTACATAGTGCGACCAGAGAGCAGAGGGACAGGAATGATTGACTGCTTTTCTCTAAGGGTGCACTGAGGAGTGGGGCCCGAGCTCTGGGGTCGGAGATTGGGAGGCCGCCATCTTCATTCTCATCCTCTAAAGCTGTGTGGAAAGCTTTCTGGGAACAAAAGCTACAGAGAGCAAATCGGAGCAGGTTACTTAACTGGCCCCTGGCAAGGGTGGTGCAATTCCACCGTGGGCAAATACACTTGAGAATCAAAGCAACAGGACCCTCCCCCAGAAGATCAGTGAGAACATCCAGCCAAGACCAAGTTTACCAATCAATGAGAACTGCAAAATTCCAGCAGTATGGGAATACAGCACATAGAATTCATGGCTTTCCCCCCATGATTCCTTAGTCTTTCAACATTACTTTCTTAAATTTTCTTTCTTCATTCTTTTTTTAATTATTCTTTCCTTTTCAGCCAACATCTTATCAATTCCTTTTTAAAAATCTTCTTAAATTTTCAATTTATAGTCATATTCTATCCCTTCATTGTATTTAACATTATTTCGTGTGTGTGTGTGTATATATATATTTTTTCTTTCTTTAAAATTTTGGAATGCAGTTTCTTCTAACAGACCAAAAATAAAATCTAGTGTATAGCTCTGTTCTATTCACCTGCCTGATCACAGTCTCCATCTCTCTGTTTCTCTTTTTTTTTTCAATTTTTCTTCTTTCTTTTTTCAACCAACTTCTTATCAATTCCTATTTTTAAATCTTTTTTTAATTTTCATTTTTACACTCATATTCCATCCCTTCATTGTATTTAACATTATTTTAATATATACATATTTTTTTTCTTTCTTTAAAATTTTGGGATGCAGTTTCTTCTAACACACCAAATACACCCAAAATCTAGTGTATGTCTCTGTTCTAGTCACCATCCTGATCATAATCTTTTTTTTCCTTTCCTCCCCCCACCCACCCCCCTTTCAGGTCTCCTCTGATTTGTTTAGTGTATATTTATCCGGGGTCATTGTTACCCTTTTAGCATTTTGTTCTCTTATCCATCTATTCTTCTCTCAACAAAATGACAAAACGGAAAAACTCACCTCAAAAAATAAAACAAAAGGCAGTATCAATTGCCAGGGACCTAATCAATATGGACATTAGTAAGATGTCAGAAATAGAGTTCAGAATAACAAATAAAGGTACTAGCTGGGCTTGAAAAATGCATAGAAGATGCCAGAGAATCCCTTTCTGGAGAAATAAAAGAACTAAAATCTAACAAAGTCAAAATAAAAATGGTTCTTGATGAGGTGCAATAAAAAATGGAGGCACTGCCTGGGTGGCTCAGTGGGTTAAGCCTCTGCCTTTGGCTCAGGTCATGATCTCAGGGTCCTGGGATCAAGTCCCACATCGGGCTCTCTGCTCGGCAGGGAGCCTGCTTCCTCCTCTCTCTCTCTCTGCCTGCCTCTCTGCCTACTTGTGATCTCTCTCTGTCAAATAAATAAATAAAATCTAAAAAAAAAAAAAAAAATGGAGGCACTGGATCATGAGGGGAGAATCTGAAAGATAAGTGATACCATAAAGTGAAACAGTATTAGAATAATCAGGAACCACGAAGAAGAAGAAAGAGAGAAGGGGGCAGAAGATATATTGGAGCAAATTATAGTGGAGGACTTCCCTAATTTGGGGAAGGAAGCAGGCATCAAAATCCAGGAGTCACAGAGAACCCACCCCAACACCTAATAATTTATAAGTAAAAGTTACACATCTCAGAAACAAAGAGAAAATCCTGAAAGCAGCTCAGGACAAGGGGTCTGTAACCTACAATGGTAGAAACAAAACAAGTAAACAAACAAAAAAGAATGCTTTATCCAGCTAGGCTGTTATTGAAAATAGAGGGAATGTTATAAAACTTCCAGGACAAACCAAAACTAAAAGAATTTGCAATCACCAAACCAGCCCTACAAAAAAATATTGAAAGGGGTCTCTAAGCAAAGAAAGAACCCAAAAATAACATAGACCAGAAAGGAACAGAGACAATGTACAGTAACAATCATCTCCCAGGCAACACAATGGCACTAAGTTCATATCTCTCAATTGTTACCGTGAATGTAAATGGGCTAAATGCCCCAACCAAAAGACACAGGGTTTCAGATTGTATAAAAAAGCAAGATCCATAAATATGTTGTCTGCAAGAGACTCATTTTAGACCCAAGCACCTCCAGATTTAAAGTGAGAGGGTAGAAAACCATTTATCATGTTAATGGACATCAAAAGAAAGCTGGGGTGGCAATCCTTATATCACACAAATTAGATTTTAAACCAAAGACTATAGTAAGAGATGAAGCAGGACAATATATCATACTTAAAGGGTCTATCCAACAAGAAGACCTAACAATTTTAAATATTTATGCCCCTAACATGGGAGCAGCCAATTATATAAGCCAATTAATAACAACATCAAAGTAACACATTGACAATAATACAATAATAGTAGGGGACTTTAACACCCCCCTTACTGGACAGTGGACAGATCATCTAAGCAAAAGACCAACAAGGAAACAAGGCCTTTAAATGACACACTGGACCAGATGGACATCACAGATATATTCAGAACATCCCATCCCAGGGTGCCTGGGTGGCTCAGTGGGTTAAGCCTCCGCCTTTGGCTCAGGTCATGATCTCCGGGTCCTGGAATCAAGTCCCGCATCGGGCTCTCGGCTCAGCGGGTAGCCTGCTTCCCTCTCTCTCTCTCTGCCTGCCTCTCTGCCTACTTGTGACCTCTCTCTGTCAAATAAATAAATAAAATCTTAAAAAAAAAAAAAGAACATTCCATCCCAAAGCAACAGAATATACATTCTTCTCTAGTGCACATGGAACATTCTCCAGAACAGATCACTTCTGGGTCACAAATCAGGTCTCAACCAGTACCAAAAGATTGTGATCATTCCTTGCATATTTTTGGTTCAACATCTGCCTGTGATACACTAATTAATAAAAAGGACAAGAGGGGCGCCTGGGTGGCTCAGTGGGTTAAAGCCTCTGCCTTCGGCTCAGGTCATGATCCCAGGTCGTGGGATCGAGCCCCGCATTGGGCTCTCTGCTCAGCAGGGAGCCTGCTTCCTCCTCTCTCTCTGCCTGCCTCTCTGCCTACTTGTGATCTGTCTGTCAAATAAATAAATACAATCTTAAAAAAAATAAAAAATAAAAAATAAAAGGACAAGAACCATATGATCCTCTCAATAGATGCAGAAAAACATTTGACAAAGTACAGCATCCTTTCTTTTTTTTTTTTTTTAAAGATTTTATTTATTTATTTGTCAGAGAGAGAGAGGGAGCACAGGCAGACAGAGTAGCAGGCAGAGGCAGAGGGAGAAGCAGGCTCCCTGCCAAGCAAGGAGCCCAATGTGGGACTCAATCCCAGGACGCTGGGATCATGACCCAAGCCGAAGGCAGTGACTTAACCAACTGAGCCACCCAGGTGTCCCTACAGCATCCTTTCTTGATTAAACTCTTCACACTGTAGGAATAGAGGGAATATACCTCAACATCATAAAAGCCATCTATGAAAAACCCACAGCAAATATTCTCAGTGGGGGAAAAACTTAGAGCTTTTCCGCTAAGGTCAGGAACATGGCAGGGATGTCCATTATCACCACTGCTGTGCAATATAGTACTAGAAGTCCTAGCCTCAGCAATCAGACAACAAAAAGCAATAAAAAGCATCTGAAACAGCAAAGAAGAATGACATGATACTTTATGTGGAAAACCCAAAGACTCATCCCAAAACTGCCAGAACTCATACAGGAATTCAGTAAAGTGGCAGAATATAAAATCAATGCACAGAAATCAGTTGTCTTTCTATACATCAACAAGACAAGAAAGGAGACAATCCCATTTACAACTGCACCCAAAACCATAAGATACTCAGGAATAAATACAACCAAAGAGGCAAAGGATCTGTACTCAGAAAATTATAGACTACTCATAGAGGAAATTGAGGAAGACAGAAAGAAATGGAAAAATATTCCACGCTCATGGATTGCAAGAACAAATATTGTGAAAATGTCTATGCTACCTTGAGCAATCTACAAATTCAATGCAATCTCTATCAAAATACCATCAACTTTTTTCACAGAAGTGGAACAAATTAATCCTGAAATTTGTATGGAAAGAGAAAAGACCCCAAATAGCCACAGGAATATATGATACAAAAAGCATGAACAAAAAAAATACACTGGGCACCACCAAAATTAAAAACATTAGTGCTTCAAAGGACATATCAGGAAAGTTAAAAAACAAAAACAAAAACAAAAAACTCCCCACAGAATGGAGGAAGATATTTGCCAATCATATAACTGGTTCAAGAGTCCAGTGTCTGGAATATGTATATATTTAACTTCGTGAGGGGCGCCTGGGTGGCTCAGTGGGTTGAGCCGCTGCCTTCGGCTCAGGTCATGATCTCGGGAGTCCTGGGATCGAGCCCTGCATCGGGCTCTCTGCTCTCTAGGGGAGCCTGCTTCCTCCTCTCTCTCTGCCTGCCTCTCTGCCTGCTTGTGATCTCTCTGTCAAATAAATAAATAAATAAATAAATAAATAAATAAATAAATAAAAATATTTAACTTCGTGAACATATAGAATACAGTTATAACTGCCTTAATGTCCTTCCTAACATCGGTGTCAGTTTTAGTTAGTTCCATTTGGTTGACTTATCTCATTATAGGTTGTAAGTTCCAGGCTTTCTGCATACCTGGCAACATTTTTGGACGCCAGACATTTTGTACTTTACCTTGCTGGGTGCTGAATATTTCTATATGACTATAAATATTCTTGAGATTTGTTCTGAGGCTTACCTGAGTCACTTGGAAATACTTCAGTCCTTTCAGATCGTGCTTTTGAGATTTGTTAGGTAGTTTTTGGGGCGCCTGGGTGGCTCAGTCGGTTAAGTGTCTCCCTTCAGCTCGGGTCATGATCCCAGGGTCCTGGGATCGAGTCACACATCTGGCTCCCTGCTCTGTGGGGAGCCCGCTTCTCCTTCTGCCCTCTCCCCCTGCTTGTGTTTTTTCTCTCTCTAATAAACAAATAAACTCTTAAAAAAAAAAAAAAAGATTTGTTAGGTAGTTCTGGAACAATGCCCAGCCTAGAGCTAAGTATCCCCACTAGAGGGCAAGACGCTTCTATGTACACAACCCGAGGCCCTGTCAATCTTGAACTTTTCCAGTCTGGCTGCCGGAACAGACACTGTTCCCGGCCTGTGTGAGCCGCAGACACTCTTAGCTCTAATCATTTCAGGTGGTACTTTCCCTGCCTCTGGTGGGGAGTTAGTTTCCCCACCTGAATGCACTGATCAGTACCCAACCCCGTATTCAAAAGGGCCTCTCTGCCTATGCCCAGAGTCCCCTGTCTTTGCAGCTCTTTCCTCCCCAGCCCTCTGTTTGGTGGCCTTAGTTGCCTTGGTCTCCCCAGCATGCAGGGCACTCGTAGGGCTCACCTCATTTGTTTCCTCTTTCTCAGGGATCACTGTTCTTCACTGCCTTTTGTATCCTCCCAGAAGTTGCACAATCATACACAAATGCGCATACACACCCGCACACACCCCAAAATGACTTCATAGAAAACATGCACTTTTGCACCCTGCTTTTTAAAATGTAGTGTCTTGACAAACCATAAGAGACTCTCAATCATAGGAAACAAAGTGAGGGTTGCTGGAGCAGAGGGAGGTGGGGGAATGGAGTAACTGGGTTTAAGGAGGACACGTGATGCAATGAGCACCGGGTATTATAATAACACCCAGGAATCACTGACCTCTACCTCTGGAACTAATAATCCATTAGACGTTAATTAATTGAGTTTTCATTTTAAAAATTAAAAAAAGAAAGAAAAATGATTAAAAAATAAAATTTAATGTCTTGAATACCTTCTGTATCATGGCCTATAGGGCGATCTCAATTAACAGTTGCATAGGGTGGGGTGCCTGGGTGGCTCAGTGGGTTAAGCCTCTGCCTTCGGCTCAGGTCATATCTCAGGGGTCCTTGGATCGAGCCCCGCATCGGGCTCTCTGCTCAGCCAGGAGCCTGCTTCCCCGTCTCTCTCTCTCTTCCTGCCTCTCTGCCTACTTGTGATCTCTCTCTCTGTCAAATACATAAATAAATAAAATCTTAAAAAAAAAAAAAAGAAATGTTTCCATATTAAGGAAATTAGCTCCTTACCTGCAAATATTTTCTGATTTGCTGTGTATCTTTTGACTTAATAATAATATTTTGTTTGATAGAAACATTGTTAATGGGTAGAATTTACCAATTATTTAATTTGTGCTTTCTGGATCTTATATTTTGTTTCAAATGGCTTCCAACTCTTAGATAATCAAAATCAAAACATTGCATGCCCATTTTCTTTTTCTTTTTTTTAAAAGATTTTATTTATTTATTTGAGAGAGGGGGAGCACTAGAGAGAGAAAGCATGAGTGGGGGTCAGAGGGAGAGGGAGAAGCAGGCTCCCCGCTGAGCAGGGAGCCCAATGTGGGGCTCTATCCCAGGACCCTGGGATCATGACCTGAGCCAAAGGCAGATGCTTAACCAACTGAGCCACCCAGGTGCCCCCATACCCCTTATTTTCTGACTCAACTTTTTTTTTTAACAATTAAAACTTTTTTAATAATTAAATCTGTATGGAATATGTTGGTAAAGAATGAGGAAGGAACCCAGTTTTATATACTTAATTTCCAATGATCCCATCACTATTTACTGATTAATCAATTTTTTCCTCACTTTGTCAAAATATCACATCTACAATTAATGAATCACATTTTTAAATCACCTTCTGTATCTAGCATTTTGTATATGAGAGTCATTTCTGAGTTATCAGGCACTTATAATATTATTATTTTTTTTTTTTAAGATTTTATTTATTTATTTGACAGAGAGAGATCACAAGCAGGCAGAGAGGCAGGCAGAGAGAGAGAGGAGGAAGCAGGCTCCCTGCTGAGCAGAGAGCCCGATGCGGGGCTCGATCCCAGGACACTGAGATCATGACCTGAGCCGAAGGCAGCGGCCCAACCCACTGAGCCACCCAGGCGCCCCTATAATATTATTTTTTAATAAAGCTTTCCCAGGTGACAAAATCGTAGAATTCTAGCACTAGAAATATGTTCAAAATTATCTAGTCCAACACCCCAGTTGAATTTAAAAATTCCTTCTACAGCACACACGACAGGATGTCACCTAATCCTAATTTGAAAATCTCTAGCAATGGAAAACTCAAACTCCATGTGACAGATGCTTCCATTTTTGGACACTTGTATTCCTTCTCAGCCTTTTGGTTAAGGTCAAGTGCAATTTTTGGACACTTCTAGTGATTAAGAACTTTTATTATGTTGTGCTAAAATCAGCCTCCTGAAATTCCTGTCCACTTTTTCTAGTTCTATTCTGACAGGGTACGCATCTGTTCCTCCTCAAACCCATCAACCTTTCAGTGCGTGGAGACATCTCTCCTGTCTTCTTCTGGCCCTCTTGAAGGGAACACGTGGGCCCTCTACTCCCCACAGGCTCAACAAGTTCTCTCCACTCTGGATAATTAACCAGTTAGCAACGTGACTTCTTTTTTATTTGATTTGTTGTATTTCAAAAAATACCTCTATAAAATAAACACTCATAATCTTCACCCCCTATATTCTGACCTTCTTGAAATTCTTTCTCCTCAAGGAAACCACTAATGACCTTATGATGCATATTATTTTGTGGTTTTTTTCCTAATGTACACATATAAAAAATGCTTTAAAAATGGTGTGACTTGCTTTTTGCATATAACAATATTTCATGTACTTGACATACTTCTAAGTCAATACATATAGATATCAACAGCAATCTTAGAATAACTTCAGGGGCACCTGGCTGGCTCTGTCGGTAGAGCATGCAACCCCTGATCTTGGGGGTGTGAGTTCAAGCCCCACATTGGGCATTAAGTCCACACTAAAAAAAAAAAAAGAAAAAGAAAAGAATTCAGAACATTTCATAGTACGGATTTACCATAATTTATTCTAACATTACCCCTGTACATTCATAGTGACTCCATATTTTTTAACCATTATAAATGACACAGCATATAGCCTTACATATACTACTGCTTTTATTTCTATAAAATATGTTTACAGAAGATTGGTGATCAAAGGGTCTGTGCATTTCTATTTCTTTATTTATTCTTAATTTTATTGCAAAAGAACACTTAACATGAGATCTACCTTCCAAACATATTTTTAAGTGTACAATATGGTACTGTTGAATATAGGTACAAGATGTACAGCAGATCTCCAGAACTTATTCATCTTGCTTAACTGAAACTTAATGCCTGTTGTCTAGTAATGTCCCATTTTCCCTACCCCAGACCCTGACAACCACCATTCTATTTTTTGCTTCTTTGAGTTTGACTATTTTAGATACCTCATATATATGAAATCACATAGTATGTGTCTTTCTGTGACTGCCTTATTTCATTTAGCACATTGCCCTGAAGATTCATCAGTGTAGTCACATATGGCACGATTTCCTTCTTCCTCAAGGCTGATTAATATTCCATTGTATGTATCTACCACATTTTCCTTATCCATTCATCCACTGATGGATATTTAAGCTGTTTCTAATCTCGGCTACTATGAATAGTGCTGCAATGAACATAAGCTCTTCCAGATCCTGATTTTAATTCTTTTGTATAAATGCCCGGTAGTGGGATTGCTGGATCATAAGATAATTCTAGTTTTAGTTTTTTAAGGAAACTCCATACTGTTTTCTATAGCAGCTGCACCATTTTGCATTTCAAACAATAGTGTATAGAGGTTCCAATTTCTCTGCATCCTCACCAACACTTGTCTTTTGGGGTTTTTGGTTTGTTTTGGTGGGGTTTGATAATAGCCATCCTAACAAGTGTGAAGTGATCTCTCATTGTGGTTCTGATTTGCATTTCCCTGATGATTAATGACAGTGAGCATTTTTCCACGTACCCGTTGGTCGTTTGTATGCCTTTTTTTGAGAAATGTCTATGCAAGTCCTTAGCCCATTTTTTACTTGAGTTATTAGTTTTGTTGTTATTGTTGAGTTGTAGTAGTTCCTTATACATTTTGGAAATTATTCTCTTAAGAGATATATGGTTTGCCAATATTTGCTCCCATTCTGTAGACTGTTTTTTCCTTGGCTGTGCAGAAGTTTTTCAGTATGACATAGTCTATTTTTGCTTTTGTTGCCTGTGCTTTTGGTGTCACATCCATGAAATCATTGCCAGAACCAATTTCATGAAATTTTTACCCTATGTTTTCTCCCAGGATTTTTGCAGCTTCAGGTCTTACATTTAATTTTGAATTGATGTTTGTATATAGGACAAGAGTTTCATTTCATTTTTCTGCATATGGACATCCAGCTTTCCCAATACCATTTGCTATAGAGACTGTCCTTTCCCCATTGTATACTCTTGCCATCACTATCAAAGATCAGTTGACCATATGTGCATTGATTTATTTCGGGACTCTATTCTATTCCATTGGTCTATATGTCTATCTTTATGCCATTACCTTATTATTTTGATTACAGTAGTTTTATAATGTATTTTGCATCAGAAAATGTAATGCCTCCAGTTTTGTTCTTCTTACTCAAGGCTGATTTAGCTATTTGTGGTCTTTTGTGATTGGATGCCTTGTCTTTTCCTTGCCTAATTGTTCTACTGGCACTTGCAATATGATGTTAGAAAGAAATGACAAGAATGGGCATCCTTGCCTTATTCTTGATCTTGGAGGAAAAGCTTTCAGTCTTTCATGGTCAAGGATGATGTTAGCTGTAGAGTTTTCATATTTGGTCTTTATTACGTTAAAGCACCTTCCTTCCATTCCTATGATGAGGGTTCTTATCATGAAAGGATGTTGAATTTTGTCAAATGCTTTTTCTGCATGGAGATGATCATATGCTTTTTATCCCTTATCTTATTAGTCTGATGCATCACTTTAATTGATTTTTCATATGTTAAACCTCCTTGTATTTAAGGGATAAATTTCACTTAGTCATGGTGTATGATATTTTTAATGTGCTATTGGATTCAGTTTGCTAGTATCTATTGGGGTTTTTTACATTTACATTCATCAGAGATATTGGCCTATGGTTTTCTTTTCTTGTGGTGTCTTTGTCTGGCTTTGGTATCAGGACAAGCCTAGCCTCATAGAACGAGTTTGGAGATGTGTCCCCTCTTCAACTATCATATGATCTCCCTGATATGAGGAAGTGGAGATGCAACGTGGGGGGTTTGAGGGGTAGGAAAAGAATAAATGAAACAAGATGGGATTGGGAGGAAGACAAACCATAAGAGACTCTTAATGTCACAAAACAAACTGAGGGTGGCTGGGGGGAGGGGGGCAGGGATAGGGTGGTAGGGTTATGGACATTGGGGAGGGTATGTGCTATGGTGAGTGCTGTCAAGTGTGTAAACCTGGCGAGTCACAGACCTGTACCCCTGGGGCCAATAATACATTATATGTTTAAAAAAAATTTTTTTAATTGAAAGAAAAAAAAAGGGTATGTGCATTTTAAATCTAAGTAGCTATGACCAAATTACCAAAAAGATTGTGGTAATTTTTACACTCTGAAAAAGGTGGGGGATAGAGTGGCTCTCCATCTGGAAGAAAATAGTTAGAACCTTGTCTCACACTATAAACAACAATAAATTTCACAGAGATTAATACATAAATACAAAAAATAGAACCATTTCCTATTAAAATAGGAAAAAATAAAAGATAACATTTGTTTAACTTCAAGATTAGTTTAGCCCTTTTAAAAAAAGACTGGAACTGAGAAGCCATAAAGAGAAAATTGAGGTGCCTGGGTGGCTCAGTAGGTTAGGCCTCTGCCTAACCCCTAATCGGGGTCCTGGGATCGAGCCCCGTGTTGGGCTCTCTGCTCAGAGGGGAGCCTACTTCCCCCTCTCTCTCTGCCTGCCTCTCTGCCTGCTTGTGCTCTCTCTGTGTGTGTCAAATAAATAGATAAAATCTTTAAAAAAGAGAGAGAGAAAATTGATGTACTCAACCACATAAATATTTAAACACATAAACAAAGCCAAAAGAGAAATGAATAGAGTGAGAGAGAAGCTTACAAGATATGACAAAGGGATACCACCAATACTGTAAGAAAGAAATATATAAAAAACTAATAGAGGGGTGCCTGGTTGGCCCATGCCATAAAGCATGCAAATCTTGATCTCGGGGTTGTAAGTTCGAGCCCCATGTTGGGTACAGAGATTCCATAAAAAAAAAAATTAAATCTTAAAAAAAATCTAATCAAGAAATGGGCAAAAGATAGTAATAAAAATCGATAGAGAACTATAAACAGCCAATTAACTTATGAAATGTTCATCCTCAGAGGTAGTACAAAAAACACACACTTAACCAACATTATCATTATTCCCCAAAATGGCAAAAATGGGAAATATTGCTAATCTCTAACGCTATTGGACACTGCGCCCTCTTGGTCACTCTGACAAAGGAACCATTTTAAGTAATCAATTAGTCAATTGCACTTTCACACCTTATTTTTTTTGCTTCATTGACTGCATCTCCAAGCAAAAGATATTTTATCACCAGCTGCAGAAGATAACACCTGAATGAGGTGTGAAACAACACGGATCAGTAGCTGTGGCACCTGGAAGCTCACTCACAGGGCTGAGTATCAGGAGCAACGCTCCGGCTTCCCCTTTCCAAATATTCTATAATGTAATCTTCACAATTCGCGGGGGAGGGGAATTAGCAGGAGAAAAAAAATAACATTCTCGTATTTTCCCTGAGCATGCTGCTTTAGAACCTCATCGTGCAGTCCGTAAACAACCTACACTTGGCCAACAGCATGAATTCACTAAGAACAAAATTCTCACTTCAAAATAAAGCCTTTGTTTTATTTTCTTCACTTACAAGCAGAGAAAGAGGAAGGACCCCGGGAGCTTTCGGAGGGGATCTCGATCCACATAAAGAAACACTGTCCAGAAAGGGAACCTCACCAGGTTCACCAGGTTGCCATTATCATACAGAAGAGGAAACCCTAAGCGAGGAAAAGCAAGACCTCAGAAAACACACAGGTTGGAAATGTATAGTAGTTGCCACTGTACTTTGATATAAATCATTCCAAAGGGGTGCCTTTTTTTTTTTTTTTTTTTAAGATTTTGTTTGAGAGAGAGAGCACAAGGCAAGGATGGGTAGGGGAAGAAGCGGGCTCCTTGCTGAGCAGGGCTCCATCCCAGGACCCTGAAATCATGACCTCATCGGAAGGCAGCCGCTTAACCAACTGAGCCACCCAGGGGTCCCTGATCATTCCGAAGGGGTTCCTTACCCACTTTTGTCCAGCCCCTTCTCTGCGGTCACGGGCTTGCAGAAGAGGGAGCCTTCTGGTGCAGTATAACCACTAGGTGGCACTGCGCACTGCTGGGCTAGTTCTGTGTCCAGCTGTCCAGCTACTGTGTTTCCGTTGGCTGTGGACAGGGTCCGTTTCATACCTGCTAAATCATAATTCTCCTCCAAAATTTATAAACTTGGCCAATTTTAAGAACCATTTCATTTTTCTTAGAAAGGATAGAATTTTGGTTCATGAATTGGGAGGGACTTTCACTTGGAACATTTTCTGGAATTAGTCCGTTCCTAATTGTTACGGTAAAACTCAACTCAGCCTCTAGCGGCTCCTCAGCGCGCCCAGGGCCGAATGAGCTATGAATTACACGACCGAAGGACTAGCGTGTGGACTGCAGAGTGCATGGAAATGCTTCCTGAGACCCAAGAAAAAAAACGAAAACCTCCAGAACAAATCATGCTGAACACTTCGATGTGCTCCCCACAAACTTTTTCCCCCCACAAACCGTTTTTAAATAAGCCTTTCAGGTGATTTCTGAGGCTAAAGTGTTGAAACAGTGTTTTACGAGATGCATAATTAAAAGGCAGTTTCCCTTCTGACCCAGGCACCATCCTGCCGGCTATTTGTCTAGCTTCAGCAAGCCTGCGGGGGTGATGATAAAAAGCATTCCTGGGGTCTGGTTCTATATTTCCCTGTATGGAGAATGCCACCCATGCTGGGCATCAGAAAGAATACACAATTAGCTGCAGCCGTTGTTCAAGACTGTTGTTACTAAGCCCAGCACACACAACAGGTGTTCAGGGGATATCTGTTGTCAACAATAAAATAAAACATTTTATAG
This sequence comes from Enhydra lutris kenyoni, assembly GCF_002288905.1. Lineage (NCBI taxonomy): Eukaryota > Metazoa > Chordata > Mammalia > Carnivora > Mustelidae > Enhydra > Enhydra lutris. The sequence continues at coordinate 49,490,095 of NW_019154096.1, forward strand.
ACATAGTACTATATACATTGAACCTCATATACATAATATTGAGTAAATGAAGCCAAACACTGAAGTTCTACACACTCCGACTTCATTAGATGAATACCAAGAAAGAGCAAGACTAAAAAGGACAGAAGTCAGAAAAGTGCTTGCCTCTGAAGAGGGAGGATTGACTGACAGAAGGAAGTATTGACGGATGGCAGAATGAAGGCGTGTCTGCGATGCTGGAGCAGGACCTGGGTGATGGCTACACCGGTGCATAGATACATTAAAAAAGTCAAAAGCCTGGCTGGAAAGGAAGACAGGAAAACAAACATGAAAACGAAAATAAGCTAAAGAAAAAAAAGGAAAAGGGTAGAAATACAAAAAATACAAAGGACCATAATTTATATAATTGGAGTCTTTAAAAAAGAAAACAAGCAATGGAACAGACCACCAGCATTTAAAACTATAATCCAAAAAACATTTCAGAAATCACAAACACCTGAATCTACATATTGAAAAACCTGTCAACTACCTGAGAAAATTAACCTAAAACGATAGACTCTGAGACATATCTTGGCAAAACTGTCAGATTGTAAAGATAAAAACATTCTGAAATCCTCCAGACACAAAAGGACATAATTTGCGAGTGTAAAAGAATGAGATGAGCACCAGACTTCTCAAAAGCAGCATAAAAGGAAAGCAAAAATGGAGTGGCATTTTCTAGAAACTGAATGAAAAAAAGTGTGATCCATGGAAGCCAAACTCTTTTACAAGTGTCAAGACAAACATTTTTTTGGAATTTAGGACCTTTTCTGAAGTATCTTTTAGGGGTTAAGCTTCATCCAACCAAGAGATGATTTGGAAAATTTTAACAAAGGGCTGGTGGGGTTCCTGGCTGGCTCAGTTGGTAGAGCATGTGACTTTTGATCTTGGGGGTCCTGAGTTTAAGCCCCACATTGGGTACAGAGATTGCATACATACATACATACATATATGCATACAAAAACACAAAGGGCTGGTGGTATTTTAGTACAGATCACTGCAGATCAAAGATGAAAACAAAGGTAGAAATGAGGGTAGAAGACCACAGTACAAGGGTAAGACATTGTGACAAAGCAGAAATCATGCAACCAAAAGATGGGACAAGGAGGAAAAAAGGGGAGGGGAAATGTTGATTGATAGTCTCAGAGTCAACAGGTAGGGATTAAAAGAGGCCGTTAAAACTGATGATCTTGCGGATATTTGTCAAAAAAATTTCTTAAAAATGGGGGACACCAGGGTGGCTCAGTTGGTTAATCATCTGCCTTCAGCTCAGGTCATGATTCCAGGGTCTTGGGCTTGAGTCCCACATCGGGCTCTTTGGTCAGTGGAGAGCCTGCTTCTCCCTCTGCCTGCCTCTCCTCCTGCTTGTGCTCTCTCTGTCTCTCTCTGACGAATGAATAAATAACCTTTAAAAAAAATTCTTAATAATGTATCATTTATTAGGTCATGAGAAAAACTTCAGTAAGTTCTATCAGGTGGCTATTTTATGGACAACATTCTCTGATCACAATACAGGAAGACTAGAAAATATTAACTAAAAAAATTTTAGGGGCGCCTGGGTGGCTCAGTGGGTTAAAGCCTCTGCCTTCGGCTCTGACCCAGGGTCCTGGGATCAAGCCCTGAGTCGGGCTCTCTGCTCAGCAGGAAGGCTGCCTCCCCCCCTCTCTCTGCCTGCCTTTCTGCCTATTTGTGATTCCTGTCTGTCAAGTAAATAAATAAAATCTTTTAAAAAAAAATTTAGGATTCTTAAATTTTTTAATTTATAAAATTTTTAAATTGTATATTTAAACAAATTTCAGTTTAAGAGGAAATGAAACAAGAAAAAATTATTTTGTGACGCTGTGTGGTGATGGATGTTAACTAAATGTATTGTGGTGATCATTTATGTGAACTAAATTTATGTGGTATACATATGCATGTGGTATACATATATACATATACATATGCCAATTATATCTTAATTTTTAAAAAGAGGAAATATAAACTTTAATTATGGAATTTCTAAAACAATGATTAATGAAAATACTCCATATCAGAATCTATGGGATACAGTAAGACTATGATCTAAGTAAATTCACAGTACAACAAAATACTTTCATCAATTAAAAACAAAAGAATGAAAATAAATTAATTAAATTATTAGCTCAAAAGACTAGGGGGGAAAAATAGGAAAAGAACAACAAAGTAAACCAAAAGAAAGCCTAGGGTAGGAAATAATAAGGTAAGAGTAGAAACTTAAAGAGTCAAGGAATAGAAAAATAGAAAATCTAATTAATAAATCAAAATCCTGGTTTCCTGAATAACTTAACAAAATAGACAAGTCATTCTCTAACTTGATCAAGAAATAAGGGAGAAAGCACCGATGTACAAAATAAAAAACGATGAGAGATATACCATGGAAACAGAAGAAATTTTAAAAATCATGGGAGAAAATAAATAAATAAAAATCATAAGAGATTAATTTGCAAAGCTCTATGCAAATAAAATTTTAAAACCTAGATAAAAGGTATATCTTCCTTTGGAAAAATAGAGAGGTGTAAAAGTTGGTGAAGAAAAAGTAAAAACATCTATATTGCAGATGACATGATAGTGTACCTGGTAAGACCTTGAGAATCAAGAATAAAACTAACCCAATTGGTAGAAGAATTCTGAGATATAACAAGATATAAAATTAACACACACAGATCAAGAGCCTTCACATGCATTAATAATAACCACTTAGAGGATATAATAGCAAAGAAAACCCCACTGACAGTAGCAAAAATTAAGTATATAGAGGTAAATTTAACAAGAAATGTAAAAAACTTGTATGAGTGAAACTTTACAATATTTCTGAAAGATACAAAAAATAGACTCGATCAAATGATAAAACATTTTCTTTTTTTTAAAAGATTTTTATTTATTTATTTATTTGACAGAGAGAGAGAGATCACAAGTAGGCAGAGAGGCAGGCAGAGAGAGTGGGGGGAAGCAGGCTCCCTGCAGAGCAGAGAGCCGGATGTGGGACTCGATCTCAGGACCTTGAGATCATGACCTGAGCCAAAGGCAGAGACTTTAACCCACTGAGCCACCCAGGCACCCAATAAAACATTTTCTATGACAACACAGTGTAAAGGTATAAATCCTTCCTAAATTAATTTATAAAGTTAATATACTCCCAATAAAAATACCAACAGTTGATAATAAAATTCATATAGAAAAACAAACCAGAAAGAATCACCAAAAAAATGGTGAAAAAGAAGTACAGGGCACATGGGTGGCTCAGTGGGTTGAGTGCTACCTTCAGCTCAGGTCGTGGTCTCAGGGTCCTGGGATCGAGCCCCAGATCCAGCTCTCTGCTCAGCAGGGAGCCTTCTTCCACCACCCCCCGATATCTGCCTCTACCTACTTGTGATCTCTATTAAATAAATAAATAAAATCTTTTTTAAAAAAGTACAGTGAGGACCTAACCCTACCAAACATTAAAACATGCAATAAAGCCTCTACATTTAAAGCAAACTGGTACAGATGTACAAACAGACTAACACTGAAACCGAACAGAAATCCCAGAAAGAAGCCCTAGTAGATAATGAAATTTGTATACAACAAAAGTGGCATCTGAAATCACTGGGGTAAATAAAAGAGGCAAATGAGTAGCCTTTTGGAAAAAGATAAAATTATATCCATACCTTATTCCATGCACAAGAATAAACTCCAAACTGATCGAAGATCTAAATGGAAAAAAAGGAAAAACAAAAAACAAAAAACAAAAAACCACCTAAGTTACTAGAAGAAAATATAGGTAAATTCTTTTTAAATCCAAGTACAGGTTTCCCCCATTTCTGCAAGTAGAATGTTCCTATGAAACCTTTTGTAAGCCAAAATAAAATAAATCAAAGAAAACACTTACCGTGATATGGAAAAAATTTTGAGCATGCCCAAACCCAAAAAATAACCTCTTCTAGGCTTTTCTGGTACCTTAGGGCACATCTTGCTAACGGATGCACAAAATAGATGGAGGTAGAGCACAGACGCTCACAGACACGAGCTCCTGCCCAGCCTGATGCTGAGGTCCTCAGTGCTGCGCCCGGGAGGAAGCGAGGGGAGGAAGCGAGCCCGGGCCGCGCCCTCTGCTCGGCTTGCCAACTGCCTCCGGGACTTCTCGCAGCGGCAAAACCAACACTGAACGATGTTTTTGCCCTTCACCTCTATTCAAAGAAGCAAAAAATCCTCTTTAGATCTCTTTCCCTTAGCAAAAACAGGTCCTAACGTCGGGCTCTTGTCAGAGTGAAATGGCATCACGAAGACTTTTGAAAAATGGGGAAAAGTTTTCAAACTAAAGATCCAAGAATAATAAAAGATTGATAAACGTGACTATGTACAAATAATTTTTGAAAGGTTAAAAACAATACCACAAAGTAAAAAGGTAACTGGTACACTAGGAGAAAATATTTGCAACACACATGACTGATAAAGGGCTATTATCACCCGCTTTTTTTTTTTTTTTTTTTTTTTTTGACAGACAGATCACGAGTAGGCAGAGAGGCAGGCAGAGAGAGAGGAGGAGGCAAGTTCCCCGCTGAGCAGAGAGCCCGATGCGGGACTCGATCCCAGGACCCTGAGATCATGACCCGAGCTGAAGGCAGAGGCTTTAACCACTGAGCCACCCAGGCGCCCCCACCCGCTTATTTTTAAACTCTGAAACTGAAGAATGAAAGACCAAAACCTCAACAGAAAAAAATGAAGGGAAAATGTATGAACAGACAATTCACACAGAAGTACAAAAATGGTCTTTAAAATAAAGATGTTCAATCTCACTCATAATTAGAGAAATGAAAATTGAAACTACACTCATATACCACTTCTCACCAGATTGGCAAAAATTGGGGAAAAAACAAAACAAAACAAAAAAAAACTTGTGACAGTACATTCTATTGGTAAGACTGTGGGTAAACAGATACTGTCATAGATTGCTAGGTACAAATCAAAATGAGGGGGTGCCTGGGTGACTCAGTTGGGTAAGCGTCTGCCTTTGGCTCAGGTCCTGATCCCAGGGTCCTGGGATCCAACCCCAGATCTGGCTCCCTGCTCAGCAGGGAGTCTGCTTCTCTCTGCCCTTCTACCCAGTCCCTGCTCCCCACCCCCGCTCATGCTCTCTCTGTCTCTCTCTCTCAAATAAGTAAATAAAATCTTAAGAAAAAGAAGAGAAATCACAATCAGTACAACCTTTTAGAAGGGAATTTGGCAAAATCTGACAAAGTACTCATAGGTTTACCTTTCGGCCTGGCAGTGCCGCCCTGGGCGGGTCCCCAGAACATACACCTCCACCAGGGTGAACCTAGCTGGGGACAAAGTTGTCCATTGCTGTATTGTGTGTGGTTCCAAGATCCAAACTCCCCCATACACAAGAGTGTTTGAATAACCCATGATACTTCCACGAAACAAGGGGCGTCACATGGTAAATACAATGCAGAAGATCTCCATGAACTGATAGGACGTGATTTCCAAGGCACATCGTTCCGTGAAAAAAGCAAAGTGCAGAAGAGCATTTATTGAGACCCTTCCAGAACGGTGGCATGAAGAGCTCCAGTGGAAACAAACTAGTGGAAGTTAAGAAAAGAGAAAGGAGGGGCGCCTGGGTGGCTCAGTGGGTTAAAGCCTCTGCCTTCGGCTCAGGTCATGATCTCAGGGTCTTGGGATCAAGCCCCACATTGGGCTCTCTGCTCCACAGGGAGCCTGCCTTCTCCTCTCTCTCTCTGCCTGCCTCTCTGTCTACTTGTGATCTCTGTCAAATAAATAAATAAAATCTTAAAAAAAAAAAAGAGAGAGAGAGAAAGGAAGCTTTTAAACTTTCTGAAAATTGTCCTCAGGGCAGACAGCAAATGAATATTTACCCACGAACATCTGCTTAATGTAGAAAAGACCAGCCAGAGTCTGACATTTGGAGCCACTGCACACTCCTTACCCCACCAGCTCAGAGCAGGGGAGCTCTGCTCCAGGTGGGGGCCTCCTCGCTGCTCCCCACCCCCCAGCTCCCAGGCAAAGACCATAGCATCTCCCCAGGAAGGGCAGGCCATCAGCCTTTCTTCTCTTTCCCAGCTCTGTGTTGCAGAAGAGAAAATCCAGGCGAGCGTGGAAAAGATCTTGGGGCTCCCTTTTTCGCATTGAAACTCAACTCACGTGGTAGAGGTGCTATCTGGGGGCAGCAAGCCAAGAATATCAGGACCCTGGTTGCCCTCAACCCGGCTGCTAGTAGGGTGCAGCTTCTACAAGGATCCAAGGGACTAGAGGAGCCTTCCTCTGCCCTGTGCCCTCACTCTGAGAAAGCAGGCTGCTATCCTCACTGCCGGCTCTGCAATTAAGGATATTTTATGACAATTTTTAAAAACAAATACTTATATTTACCCCTGGATTTAGGATTAGAAGAATCTAAATTACCTGAACCTCTCAAATAAAATAATGGATCCTAATGAGCTAGGAGCTTTATAGAACTAACTCCGTAATGTCATGGATCAAATTATCTATTTTTTTAAAAAGATTTTATTTATTTATTTAACAGAGAGAGACTCAGCAAGAGAGGGAGCACAAGCAGGGGAGTGGGAGAAGGAGAAGCAGGCCTCCCGCAGAGCAAGGAGCCCAATGTGGGGCTCGATCCCAGGACCCTGGGATCATGACCTGAGCCGGAGGCAGACACTTAATGACTGAGCCATCCAGGCGCCCCATCAAATAATCCATTTTTTTTTAAGATTTTATTTATTTATTTGACAGAGACAGAGATCACAAGTAGCAGAGAGGCAGAGAGAGGGAGGGGGAAGCAGGCTCCCTGCCGAGCAGAGAGCCCGATGTGGGGCTCGATCCCAGGGCCCTGGGATCATGACCAGAGCCAAAGGCAGACGCTCAACCCACTGTGCCACCCAGGCGTCCCAAATAATCCATTTTTAACAGTAACTTTCATATTGGTATTTTAAGGTTATTTATATTAACTATTCTTCTTGGGTGAAAAACAACTGGAAACATCCCAAATATCCATCAACTCTTCATAACTGAAAAGAATGAACTTCTGATACATGCAACAAATGGAAGCTGTGAGCTAAAGCCTCTCAAGAAGCATGCACACTGGGGCTCCTGGGTGGCTCGGTTGTTTAAGCAACTGCTTTCATCTTAGGTCATGATCCCGGAGTCCCAGGATTGAGTCCCACATTGGGCTCCCAGCTCCATGCAGAGTCTGGTTTTCCCTCTGACCTTCTCCCCTCTCTTGCTCTCTCTCTCAAATAAATAAATAAAATCTTAAAAAAAAAAAGACGTGCACACTGCACCCTGAATGGAATACATCACTGTATGTTAACCACCCTGGAATCAAAATTTTAAAAAATAAACTGGTTCTCCAAGGATGAGAATTCGTGTGGGAAGTGAAAGGGGCCACAATGGAACTTTCTGGATGGATGGAAATGTTTTATACATTGATTGTAGTGGTGGTTATACTGATATATATGTTTGTCAAAGCTGATCAAACTATACACTTAATATAGGTTCATTTTATTTTACTCAGATTATATATCAAAGTTAATTAAAACAAAATAGAAAGAAAAAAAAAAAAAAGCCTGGTGTTTTCCCTGTCTGCTCATATGTAAGGAGCAATAAGAATGAGAGAGGAGGCTTTTCAAAAGGGGGTTTCATTGTAGGGAGATCTGGGTGGGCTGTTTTGTGGGAAACTCTTGATGTCAGTATTTTTAGGTCTTCCTTTAAAAAAGAAGCAGTAGGGGCACCTGGGTGGCTCAGTGGGTTAAAGCCTCTGCCTTCGGCTCAGGTCATGATCTCAGGGTCCTGGGATCGAGTCCCGCATCGGGCTCTCTGCTCAGCAGGGAGCCTGCTTCTCCTCTGTCTCTGCCTGCTGCTCTGCCTACTTGTGATCTCTCTCTCTGTGTCAAATAAATAAATAAATTCTTAAAAAAATAAAATAAAATAAATAAAAAAGAGGCAGTAGGCAATTGAGGCCAGACGACTTAGGGTCAAATACAAGGTCTACCACTCATTTGCTAAATTCCCAATTTCTCTGGGCCTCAGTTTCTTTATCTGTAAAATGGGCATGACGCTAGTGCCTGCCTCTGAGTTAAGGTGAGGATCAAATGAGTTAATGTATATAAAACAATATCTGGTGCATAGTAAGCACTAAATAAACATTAGCTGTTATTGTTATCATTATTATTCAGGCAAGACACTTCCAATCTTCTGCCTTGAAAACAGAATCCTGGCTCTCACTTCATAGGAGGGAAAAATAAAAATTTCTGGGGTTGGAAAAAGCTGGGTTGGAGAAGAGGGCTCGTTTATTCTCTTTGCCCTTTTTCCTGGGGAAGGGGGAGATTATGCCCTTATTTTCTCCTATTATATTTTGGTGAGCTTGGGGAAGGAGCAGAAGTGATATATCAGTTTATCCCCCAAGGTTCCAGGAAGGATTTGTCAAGCAAAAGAGCAGTGGAAAGTCTTATTACTAAGGAGCTGAGGTGATCTGATGACATAAAAATTTAAATTATATATATTAAAAGCATCATAAGTAAAATCTTAACATCATAAACAATTAAAGATAAACAACCATGTGTGGAAAGAACTTGCAACAAAGGTAGTACGGAAATAAAGACATACTCCTGTAAGAACTCAGAGCTTCCAGATTAAGGGAATCACCACCCGCACACGCACACGCTTTGGGCAGACAGAGACTGAAAGCCTGCAGGGGAGTGAGAAAGCCTTGTGGCCGCATGGAGGTAGGTGGGGGGATTTCAGATGTGCTTTGATTGGAAGTTTTGGACCCAGAGAATGTGGATGCAGGCTAACTAGACACAGAGCATCTTATGTGATTAGTTGGGGGGAGGGGAGGCGGATGTTTGGTTTTCTCAAGCTGATCCTGAGTTGGAAATTGGAGGGAGGAAGCAAAAAAATGTGGAAAGCAAGTCATTGATCAAGTCCTGATGTTGTGGGCAGGTTACTACAGAGGTTGTGGTTTGGTGGCCTGGACGGGCTGCTGCAGGGGCTGTGGGACAGAAGTCTATGGTCACATGCGGTCTGACTGTTGTCTGTATTTACACTCAGTCTCTCAGTAAGTTAAGGTGTATAACATGTGAAGCTTATACAAAAGAGATAAGAAAAACCTAGGTGTCTCCAATAGATTAAACCATCAAGGATACAAAGTATGATTTTTATAAGTAGCCAATTCAGTAGATTCAAATCACAGTTAAGTTTGGTTTATGCATATCCGATTGCAAACGCTCAAGAAAAAAAGAAAGCGGTTCACTCTCTCGTTCACCACAATGAGTGTGTGTCACAGGCAATGCAGACTTGGCATGGCTTTGTTTTCAAGAAACAAACTGTAGAATTAATTATGATGCAAAGAGAAACACTGATAACAAGTAAGAGGAACTGATAATATCAGCTACAGAAGATACAATTAATATTTTATGGATGATTTAAGACAGTGTTTTCAAACTATGGGTTATGATCCATTAGGGGGTTTGAGATCAATTTACAGGGCAATCAGTATTTTTTAAAAAGTAGACTGGTATAGAATAGAACAGAATATTGTCTTTTTGCCTTATCAGTTAACTTTTAGAACCCAATATTTGGGTAAAATGTGACACCAGTGTCAACACTGAAATAATTCAACCTCATAGGAGAAGTATGTAGGGATAAAACAAGATACTGTTTGTCTGAACAGAACTACATCAGGGGCACCTGGGTGGCTCAACATCACTAATCATTAAAGAAATGCAAATCAAAACCACAATAAAATACGACCTCACACTCATTAAGATGGCTACTAAAAAAAAGTGTTCCCGGGGATATGGAGAAATTGGCTCCATTATGAAACATTGGTTGGGGGGCACGTGGGTGGCTCAGTCAGTTAAGCAGCTGCCTTCAGCTCAGGTAATGATCCCAGGGTCATGGAATCGAGTCCCACATGGGGCACTTGCTAAGCAGAGATCCTGCTTCTCCCTCTGCCTACTGCTTCCCCCTGCTGTGTTTTCTCTCTCTCTCTCTCTCATTGACAAATAAATAAAATCTTTAAAGAAAAAAAAAAAAACGAAACGTTGGTGCGATTGAAAAACGATGCAGCCACTACAGAAAATGATATAGCAGTTCCTTAAAAAATTAAAAATGGAAAGCCGCATCACCCAGCAACCGCACTTACGGATATACATCCTAAAGAATTGCAAGTAGGGTCTCAAAAAGACATTTGTACACCCATGTTTGCTTGTTTTTTAAAGATTTTATTTATTTATTTATTTGGCAGACAGAGATCACAAGTAGGCAGAGAGGCAAGAGAGGGCGGGGGGGGGCGGGGGGGGGGAAGCAGGCTCCCTGCTGAGCGGAGAGCTCCACGCAGGGCTTGATCCCAGGACCCTGACACCATGACCTGAGCCAAAGGCAGAGGCTTTAACCCACTGAGCCACCCAGGTGCCCCCACACCCATGTTTAATAGCAACATGATTTCACAACAGCTAAGAGGTGGAAGCACCCCAACTACGTATTGATAGATGAATGGATACACAAACTGTGGTATGTACACACAACAGAATACTTAGCCTTCAAAAGGAAGGAAATCCTGTCATGCTACCATGTGGTTGAACCTTAAGGACATTTTGCTAAGCGAGATAAGCCAGTCACAAAAAGACAAATACTGAATGATTCCACCTACATGAGATATCTAAAGTAGTCAAATCCATAGAAACAGAAAGTAGACAGTGGTTACAGGGATTAAAGGGTGGGGATATGGGTTCAATGGGTATAAAGTTTCATTTGGCAGGATGGAAAGGTTTTGGAGATCTGCTGCATAACACTGCGAATATACTTAACACTCCTGGACCATACACAAAATGATGAAGGCTAGATGGAAGAAAGGCAGACAGGGACAAGCCCTCCCCCCGCCCCCAACATGCCGGGAGAAAAACCATCCTTGATTTTATACCCCCCTGGAAGGAGCCCCCCCCAACCTTTTCCCACCTGATAGATGACAAAAACCTGATTGGATGACACTAGCAGAGAAGGTTAATCAGATTAAAACCACCCACCAACAAGCCCATAAAAACCCTTAGACTTAAAAAGCTTGATGGCTAGGGGCACCTGGGTGGCTCAGTGGGTTGCTCCTCTGCCTTCGGCTCAGGTCAGCAGGGAGCCTGCTTCCCCCTCTCTCTCTCTCTGCCTGCTGCTCTGCCTGCTTGTGATGGCTCTCTCTCTCTCTGTCAAATAAATAAATAAAGTCTTTTTTAAAAAAAAGCTTGGTGGCAACTTTTTTGGGTTACCTCCCTGTTCAGGAGCTTTGTGCTTTTGTCATTCAATAAACTTTACTATCACTAAATGAACTTTGCTTTGCTGCCCACCTCTCTGGTCTACCTCTTCATTCTTCAAAGTGGCTTGACCAAGAACCACAGGCACAAAAGGAGAAGAAATCCTGTGACAATAATAATGGCTAAGATGGGAAGTTTTATGTGTCTTTAGCACAATTAAAATTTAGGGGCACCTGGGTGGCTCAGGCAAAGCGTCTGCCTTCAGCTCAGGTCATGATCTCAGGGTGGTAGGATAGAGCCTCACATCCGGCTCTCTGCTCAGAGGAGAGTCCGCTTCTCCTTCTCCCTCTGTGCTCGCTCTCAAATAAAATCTTAAATAAAATTTAAAAATGAATTACTGGGCGCCTGGGTGGCTCAGTGGGTTAAGCCGCTGCCTTCGGCTCAGGTCATGATCTCAGGGTCCTGGGATCGAGTCCCGCATCGGGCTCTCTGCTCAGCAGGGAGCCTGCTTCCCTTCCTCTCTCTCTGCCTGCCTCTCTGCCTACTTGTGATCTCTGTCTGTCAAATAAATAAATAAAATCTTTAAAAAAATAAATAAATAAATAAATAAATAAATAAAAATGAATTACTTTAAGGTTTTTATTTTTAAGTAATCTCTGCACCCAAAGTGGAACTTGAACTCACCACCCTGAGATCCAAAGTCACATGCTGTACTGACTGAGCTAGCTAGGTGCCCCTAAAAACTATTTTAAACTAAAAGAAGATGACCATTTGTTACTACCTTCCCAAAGGTTTTTAGTGATAATCTTAAATGTTGGTGAGAGTTTAACAAGTAGTCTTACCATTGCTGGTAGAAGCATCTCTTACAAGAGAACAGTTTGACAATATCTTTCAAGAGACCTTGGGGCCGCTGGGTGGCTCAGTGGGTTAAGCCTCTGCCTTTGTCCCAGGTCATGATGCCAGGATCCTGGGATCCAGCCCTGCATGGAGCTCTCCGCTCAGCAGGGAGCCTGCAACCCGCCCCCCACCGCCACCCACTGCCTGCTGTTCTGCCTACTTGTGATCTCTCTGTCAAATAAATAAAATCTTTTTAAAAAAAAGAAAACTAAAAGTATTAAAACCTTTCAGCTCAGTAGATCTATTTCTAGCAATCTATCCTAAGGGAAAATTTTTAACGTGGACAAGGATTTGGGGACAAAGATGTTCATTACATTCTTTTACTATTTAAGAGAAAAATTGTAAGCAGTATAAATATTGAAAATGTGGCAACAGTAAAGAACATTTGGACATCAGAAAGTGAAGAAAATGTCTTAAATTCACATGATGCCATGCCATAGAGTCATCTAAACGCATATTCATAAATGTTAATGGAAAAATGTGTATGATACAATGTTGTGTTAGGATAATTTTTTTTTAAAGATAAAATCATGACTCTCACATAAATATAAAGAGCATTCATCAAAGATTGAATTTCACTCATTCATTAATGAGGGAACCTGTAAGGTGTTAAAACCAGTTCAAACAAGAATTCAAATAATCCCACAGGAGCAGGTCAATCAGGAATACTTTAATGAATTTACAAATAGATACAAAACTGACTCTATCTACTTAGGGATTTGGAAATCTTATCCCTCCACCCACCCGAGAAATGTGCATATCTATGGGCCAGAGTAATTTTCATCGCTACCTCTCAGAGGAGAAAGTAGTGAACGGGACACGAAAGTATCATTTTTCTGTCCTCTTCTTGTCTCCATTTCAAAATCTCTTAGAACTTTTCCTAACAGTTGAAATCATCAGAATATAAAATTAAATATATAGCATTGTCTCAGTTAAAGAAAAAAAAAAAAGAGAGAGAAATTCACCCTAAATATTAAGTATGGGGTTTTTTTGTTAATGGTGGAGTTAGTGGTTCATTTTCTTCATTCATCTTTTCTCTTCACCAAATTTTCAACAATAAAAAAGTCTTTTTATAATAAGTTTTCAAAGCTACAACCATAAGACAGTTCACCTGAAGCACAAAGATCCCAATGACAGTACACCTAAAATTAACTAATACTCAGGAAGTTTTGTATCTAAATCTAAATAAATCTATATATGATCTAAAGTCAAGAGTCAAGATGAAATGCCTGGGATTAGCTACCTGTGGAAATACTCCCCAAAAGCAATCTTCCTCTGAACAAATTTGATGATAAATATTTTGAGGAGACAAAGCATGCTTTCAAATTCCTTAGGGAAATCACAATCTAAGTCTACGAAATGAGTATTTTTTAAATTATGAATTCTAACATGAATTATACTAGGGATGAGATTTGGTAAAGGTAGCTTGTGGTCTGCCTGGAGTGGGGGAGGGGTGGGAGGAAAGAGGGGTGGGGGGGAGGAGTCTAAACATAATGATTTGCCAGTGTTTCCTCATAGCTCTCAGAGGAAAGAATACACTGATTTGGAAAAAAAAAAAAAAAAAAGAATATACTGATTTGAGACGGCTAGTCCCAAGTACGTCAAGAGAAATATATTTTCTCAGAATAGAGGACAATTTAACTGTTCACTGTACTATGGTTTAAGAGCTACTTCTAAAAGAACATCCAACTCCTTTTGTTCTCCTAAGGTAAATACAAAATGGAGACCAAACTTGAGAATTCCTTGAGCCAAATAAGCAAAACTAAATCTAGCTTATTCACGAACTGAAGTGAAACAGGTTATTTCTTATAAATGTGTCTGATAATCATAATAGAAACTCAGATCAGCATCCTAAAAATGGCATAAAATAATCACTTCTCACCTATCCCTTACTGTCTGGAAACCCCCCATTGTAATAACCAATCACTGTCAAGGTTAACAACTTCCTCATTTTCATTCTATAAGCCATCTTATAACTTCAGTAACTCTGAACTTCCTATGTTTCGTATTTGAAAGCTCCCAATTTGCAAACTGTTCATATCTGCACAGTTAGATCTTACTAAATACCTTTTACTGATCTGGTGCTCGTAATGTCACTATTTCTGGGTTTTTGACAGTTCTCATTCTCTCTTTACCTCTTCTATTTGATATCATGTAATCATATCCACTAGAATAAGTGGTATACACTTTTAATCCCCTGGTATATGAACCAATGGACCCCAGGTATATGGGTAAGTTTCGTCCACTTAGAAACTCATCCTGGGCCCAGGCCCAGTTGTCTTCAGAGAGAACTTGAGTCCATCTTTGCAGCAAATCCAACCTGAGATTCTGGGAGGCACCTGAGGGCAGAGCTGATTCTGTAGCGGAGAATTGCTTTCTTCCTTAGTAGGCTCAGAGTTCCTATCAGGTAGCCAAGCTTCCCTGAACATAGAGCAATCTCTATCAGATCCCCAAAATACATCTTGGGCAAATTAACCAGGAAAGGAAAACAGAAGATAAAGGATAAACATCAGAGAATCAGAGGCAAACATGTATTTCCTGAAGTCATGACCATCATTTTCATTTATAACTAGTCTTGATCTATCACTAGACAAATGTACACTGTAAAATAATTTCTTTGTATTTATGATAGTAGGCTATTGTTTGCATTTCACAGAGGATTCCTTTTCAAAACACTCTTATCTTGTCTCAGGAACAGTAGAAGGAAAAGAATTGCTCTGATCTCCCCCTAATCTTTTTCAATACAGAGAAGGACCAGGTGTTCCCCTGGGACAATAGTTCTCAGACTCAATGAGATTAAGGATCATAGAGTATATCAAAATGAAGACTTCCCTTTAACCACCCTTAAGATTCTGATCTTTTAAAAGCTCCCTGTGTAGGGGCGCCTGGGTGGCTCAGTGGGTTAAAGCCTCTGCCTTCAGCTCAGGTCATGATCCCAGAGTCCTGGGATCGAGCCCCGCATCGGGCTCCCTGCTCAGCAGGGAGGCTGCTTCCTCCTATCTCTCTGCCTGCTTCTCTGCCTACTTGTGATCTCTGTCTGTCAAATAAATAAATAAAAATCTTTAAAAAATTTAAAAAAAATCTCCCTGTGTAATCTTACTTACAGCCAGAATGGAGAACCCCTAAATGTAGGGTTTTACCCTCTAAAGGGCTTTCACAGGCCTTCCTTAAACATGTTTTAAGTGGCCCTCTCCCTAACCTCAAGCAGTTAAGGGTACACAGTATGTATTAGTGCAGCCAATTAAATGCTCAGCCTGGAACACTGACTCTTGAGAGAATGACTGCAACGTCTCTGGGCCAATTAGAAATTATTCGTGAAATTGTGGTAGCATTGAGTCAAGGACAGCAGTACCTGGTGGTGTCTTAACCAGAACTTCGCTAAGTGTGGGCTTGCCTTTCCAGTGAGTGTCTGAACTATCCAATTCCTTCTAATAAATTCCTTTTCTGGTTAAGTTAACTAGAAGGGGTGTCTGTTGTTTGCAATCTAGAACCAGGGCTGGTTCAGTTAAGTAGGTCCTACTGTTACCATTTTGCAGATGAAGAAATCAAGTTTCAGAGAGATTAGGTTACTTGTCAGATGTCCCTTGATAAGTGGCAACATCAGGACTCAAATCAAGATCTTCTTTGCTCATTGCTCTTACCATCATGATATGGGCTGGGGAAAATCCTAGCGCAACCATAATACTCCCTCTCGACTCACAGAAACAGTCTCAGTGGTTCTCAGCCCAGCACGCACGTTAGCATCACCTGAAAGTGTGACCAACTTGAATTGCTCGGGGCTGTCCTGTTTTTATTTTTTTGTTGTTGTTGTTGTTTATTTATGTATATTTTTTCGTCCTGTTTTTAGCACTGGAAGTCTAGTTTCCAGGGAAATCCTGAAGCCTTGGAGAGACTGGGACAGTTCGTCACTCTACCCCCGGGGTGGAGGCGGCGGGGTGGGGGGGGACCTTAAAAACAACAACGACAACTGCTGAGGCCGTCCTCCAGAGTTTCTGAGTTAGCTGATCTGTGTGGGACCTAGATACTGGCGTTGCTTAAGTGTCAGTTCAAAGGATCAGTACAACCAGCTAGGGCCGAGAGTCACTGGTCTACATGAACTCTTTCAGAGTTTAGCAGACCCTCATCAGTCTGTCATATTTGTCCATCCACACCTGGCTCTGTTACTGTGGTTAGTATCTATGCAAGCAAGCATTTGATAAAGACTCTGAAATACTAAGATCAGAGGGCACGGCAAAAGGTGCCCAGAGCCAAAGGTCTGGTTTCAGTGGCTGCCTCCCTGACTCCTTCAAGAAAGAGCAAATAGGGAAATATCAGGGGCATTTGAATGGCCCTGCAGGTGATAATTACGGCTTCTGGGGTTAATTTAGGGATCTTGGGAAGGGTAAGGAGCTCTGGAACAGTGGTAAGTAGTGCTGTATGTGGGAGAAGGGAGTGTGGTGAAGGCTGAATGGGTAAATGAGGCTGGATTATAAATTGGTGATGACTCAAACTTCTCCGGTCGTTTGGTGACTGAAGTCTGACTGGACTATTCTAGTTGGGAAATAGCTTTGGCTCTTTGGCTATCTGACATTGTTACTAAGGGCCGAGGAGAAATCCGGAGGACCAGGTCATTCCTTTAGTCCTCTGTGGTCCTGAAAGAAAAGCCTAGAACCTTGGCATTCCAGAGTTCTTTTTCTCTTAGAAGTTCATTTGTTGATTTATTCATTCATTCAACAAATATGTGTTAAGTACCTACTGTGTACCAGACACCAGCTAAGGGTACAACACCAAGGAAACCTAACGTAGTTTTTGCCCTTACGTGGTGTTGTAGGGGTGGGGAGGAGAGATTGATCCCTAACCGAGCCATTGAAAATAGCATGATCATTGCTAAGGTGGAGAAGCACTGAGAGCTGAAAACACAGGTCGATGAGGTCCAGGAACACCTCCCAGAGGAAGTGCCACCTCGACTGGGACTTAAGGGTAATCCGGGTTTAGCCGGGCCAAGGGAAAAGCTCTCTCAGGGGGAGAGAAGAGCAAATGTAAAGACTCCAGCTGGACAGTGTGAAGCCTTGTCATAGGCGGAATAATTGCCCCCAAAGATCACATCCGAATCCCCAGAATCTGTGAAGAGGGAACCTTACCTGACAAAAAGGGACTGACTCACAGATGTGAGTAAATTAAGGCTCTTGAGATGGAGACATTATCCTGGACTGTATGGGTGCCCAGTGTAATCACAGAGTCCTTTTATTTGAAAGAGGGACGTGGCAGATCAAAGTCAGAGAGAGATTTGAAAATGCTGCATTGCTGGCTTTGCAAATGGAGAACGAGGCCATCGACTAAGGAAAGCCGGCAGCCTCTAGAAGCTGGACAAGGCAAGGGAACTTTTCTAGAGGTTCTCCCGGAGAGCATCCAGAAGGAACACATCCCTGATAATGCTTTGATTTTAGTCCAGAAAAACCCATTTTGAACGTCTGACCTCCGGGACTGTAAGATTATGTATTTATGTTGTTTTAAACCATGAAGTTTGTGGTAATTTTTAATAAGAATAATAGAAAACTTATACAGGAACCTACAAAAAAATAGTCTACTATGGTTGGACATACAGTATAAGGTGCAAATAAGATTGATTGGAAGGGTAAGCAAAATCAGGCAGAACCTCATAGGGCTTGTTAAGGGTAAGGCTAAAATCCACTTCATCCTTGGGATACCCCGAAGGATTTTTAAACGGAGGAATGATCGAATGAGGTTTACATTTTAGGAAATTATATTTGATCTAATTCAGGGGTCAGCCACCTTTCCCGGTAAAGAATCAGATAATAAATACTTTATGCTTCCTGGGCCATACGGCTTTTGTTAGGTAGTCATTTTTTTTTTTTTGTTTTGTTTTAACAACCCCTTAAAAACATAAAACCTGTTGTAGCTCAAGGACCATATAAAAATGGGCAAGCCCCAGCTCTGAGCCACCCTGTTTCTCCTGTTCTCAGCCGTCCTTGCAGCTAGGTATGGTGATGGGAGTCAGGAACCCAATTCTGCTAAAGAGATAAGGGAACATCTCCCAAAGAATTCTGGGAAAACTTTAGCTGTGTTTATGAGAAGTTTGGGCGCTGCCTTTCTGCTTTCTCTCTGCCCTTGAACACTACTGCGATGACTTATCTCTTAAGATAAACCAAAAGGAAAAAAAACAAGATTAATAGCGATGACAGGGGCGCCTGGGTGGCTCAGTGGGTTAAGCCTCTGCCTTCGCCTCAGGTCATGATCCCAGGGTCCTGGGATCGAGCCCCACCTTAGGCTTTCTGCTGAGCAGGGAGCCTGTTTTCTCCTCTCTCTCTGCCTGCCTCTCTGCCTACTTGTGATCTCTGTCAAATAAATAAATAAAATCTTAAAAAAAAATAGAGATAACCCAGAGATGGACTGAAGCAAAGCCACAAATGCCTATCTCTAGATTTCTTGTAATAGGGGGGGAAATCAAGTCCATTTTAAGTAGGGTATCCTGTTACTTGCGACGGGAAGAATTTCTAAGTGAACAGACAGATGCTAGGAGATTGATTAGGAGGCTCTGCACCAATGGGCGAGGGATGACTTGCCCAGACTAGGGCTGTTGTAGTCAGGAAGTGCATGAACTTGAGACATATTTCGGAGTCAGTATAAATAAGATACAGAAATTGTATGTGGAAGGAGAGGCGGGAAGAAGGAACAAGTTATGTCAAAGATTACTCTCAGGTCACTGATTGTGGCGGTAGTGCTATCTACCCAAACAGAGTAAGGAGGAGAAAGAGCAGGTTTGGGAAGAAAAAGCGAGAAGTTGAGTTCTAGAGTCTGGGGTTCCTGTGGGCTATCTCAATGGAGCTGTCCTAATTAAGCCATCCCATGTGAGAAACTGCTGCTCGGAAAAGAGGTTGAGATGCCTGTCCTCAGCGTCGATTCATACCTTTTCTTCCTCTTCTTCTTCTTTTTTTTAGATTTTATTTATTTATTTGACAGATGGAGAGAGAGGAAGAGCACAAGCAGGGTGAGTGGGAAAGGGAGAAGCAGAATTCCTGTTTAGCAGAGAGCCTGATGCGGGGCTAGATCCCAACTGGGATCATGGCCTGAGCTGAAGGTAGATGCTTAACTGACAAAAACCACACAATCGCCCCATACTTTTTTCTTTTTTTTTAAAGTAGGCTTCATGCCCATCGTGGAGCCCAATGTGGGGCTTGAACTCACGACCCTAATATTGAGAACTGAATTGAGATCAAGAGTTGGATGCTGAACTGACTCAGCCACCCAGATGCCCCCGTTTTTCCATTTCTAAACCATGTTCAAGAAAATCATATTTGGGGTGTTAACCATCTTTGCAGTAGTCCAGCAAGAGCAGCCATGCCGTCTGGATTCACGTTTTCACCAATAAAGAACTGATAGTTTTTTTAATTAGCAAGGATGTGCTTGATTTGTTCTGCGGCCCCTGTCTTTAAAGGTTTTACTCTTTCTGTCCTCTGTTCTTTAAGTTTGCCTTTGGTTGATTTCGTGTAATCCTTGATGTACTTTCTGTAGGCTTCTTTTGTGAAGTTGGTTTCTTGCAAGGGATGGTTCATGACAATCTCAACACCAGGGATGACTGAGCTTTCGGTACCCTCCCAGCCTTCAGCAGAGGAATCTCCACCAATCAGCGAGTCACCAAGGTTACCCTCTGTCCTACTGACTGTCTTCCCCTCTGCCTCCAGGCACATCTGCAATCTCTTGGATCTTATAGATGTTGGAGAACATGTCATCATGGCTGAAGAGGTCCTCACAGATGATCAAAACCACGGCTAGAGAGAGACAATGACTGTGTGAGCTCAGCGGCAGCCGGGAGCTCTAAGCGAGTGCAGTAGAGCCTGAACCACACTGGGGTAGGGTGGCGGGAGGCAGGTGGAAAAGTGAAAGATGCTTTTCAATACCTTATCTTGTAAGTTAGATGTGACACTTTGGACTGTCTCAACTCTTGCAATTCCTTGCAATATAAATATCTTTTCTCTGAAATGCAAAACTGTAGTCAATTTAATTGTAAGTTCTTGGCCTACTTGCTCAGCCATACAGATTGAATTTCCTTCTGTGGAACAGTCCTAGCAATGCTTACTCCATAGTCTGTCAAAAGCATCTAGTGAGAATCTGTATATGAGAGTCCTTTGTGAACTACACAAAAGCGATATTGAGATTAGCTGGGTGTTTATGCACATGTACTTTTGTATACAAAGACTTCATAAGAGTAAAGGGTTTCATATGATCTTTGTAGAATGGGTGGGAGTCCAGCTGGTAGAGAAGAGAAGAGATGAATCACTATGTGGGAAAAATGGTAAGATATGATAAAGAACAGTTCATCAAAAGCAAATAAAATTAAAGGGGAAACATGAGAGGCACTCTTTCAAAATAATGACCATAATGATAATGATGAGGACCGTTAATATCAATGATCATCTACTGTTTTGAAAATTCTTCCCCATGCAGTAAGATATGAAGTAAAATAAGAGGAATGAACATCAAAAGGAAGAAACAAAAATCATTATTTGTAGATGATAACAATTTTAGTCCTAGGAAACTAAAAAGAACTGGTTAAAAGCATTGAAATTAATAAGTGGGTTTGGTTAAATAGCTAGAAACAAATTAATATAGAAAGAAGCAATAGCATTTCTTTAAATAGTTGGAAAAGAGTGAAATCTTCCCTACATGCGATTCTGAGTACACCTACAGCTTACTTCCCAGTCAAGGGCATTGTTCAAGCCAGGTCTTCCCACTGTCCTTTTCCTTCCTTCCCACTGCATTGAGCTACACTGAAAACAATCACATGCATCATATATATTTATGTTAATTTGTATCAATGACAAGAAATTTTATCTTGAAGATTCTATGTTAATATTTTAGGTGGACCAAGATTCTCCAAGAAAGGCACTTAAGAGAGGCCCCTCATAAAATGTGTTTGTGGTTTCTATTGATGCTTATCTCCCTTTCTGTTCCCCTTAGGTCTAGTTTTCCTTCTCTCCCAGTAATAACTGTTTGTTATAAAATATAATAACTTGTAGACTTTGGTGATAAGCCTGTAATAAATGCCAGGGTCTGTCTGCACATGGAAGTAAGCGGTTACCTCTCTCTTTTCTCCACCCATTTGTCTCCTAGACATAGGGTCTGGGGAAGGTTTGCAGAGTTACAGAACCATGGCCTCTCTCAGCCATCCACCTGCCTTGTCCACCAACACCCAGTGACGATTTTATGGCCCAGTCTGACTGCAGCTCTCCAATCCGATAGGTGAGCATGCTCACGTCCTTAATCTAGAAAATTTTACCTTCTCCGGCCCCAAGGGGACTTTGGCCCTAAATTTAATTTAAAGTTGAAGAATGTTGTAGGGACTGTACTGTGACTAGGAGGGCTGAGTAACCAGAACAGAATGTGGGAGAGGAGGGTGGAAAATGCCCCTATTTTGCTATTAGCAGGGCCTTCTTTCTGGGTCAATTTGGTACCAACAGAAGCACACGGAAGTGCCTAACCAAGGGTTTGGTGCCTCTTGAGTTTCTTCTTGTGACTGCTCTTGAGTTTAGCTTAGCCCTTGTCCTTTCATGCTGATCAGCACAAGACCAGGCAAAGGAGTAGGAAATGTTACCAGGCTTGGTGGCTTTGCCTGCTAGACCCCATAGCTCCATCCACAGCCTGCTGACACAGCTCCTACATTCCCCTGCTGTTAACATCTTATATTACACAGTACATTGTCAAACTAAGAAACCAACTTTAGCACCTTCCTAGTTGTTGATGAAACTCCAGACTATATGTTGCTAGTTTTAACCAGTATTAACTAAACTAAATTGATTTCTTTTTTTTTTTTTTTAAGATTTTATTTATTTATTTGAAAGACAGAGATCACAAGTAGGCAGAAAGGCAGGCAGAGAGAGAGGAAGGGGAACCTGAGAGAGCCCAATGCGGGGCTCGATCCCAGGACCCCGGGATCATGACCTGAGCTGAAAGCAGAGGCTTTAACCCACTGAGCCACCCAGGTGCCCAACCCCCTTTTTTTAAGATTTTAAACTAAACTGATTTCAATAGTTCTTTCCAGCTAATGCCTTTTTAAGTTCCAGGATCCAGTCCAGGATACTACATTGCATTTAGGAGCTAATGTGCTTTTTGCCGTTCTATAAATCTTCTTCGACACCCATTTCCAGCCCCATCCCTGAGCTGTCTCCTAAGACTTAACATCAAACGTAGGGGAGAAGGAGCCAAGGTCCTAAGGTCAGATCTAAAAGCCACCTCAGCATTTCTCATCAGCATTTCCCAAAATGAAATCTCCAGATAAAGAGTTCAACAAGATACTCGGCTACTTTCAAGGAAGGAGAGAATCTATAGTCAAATGAATTAAAGAAATGCCTGACGCCAAATCCCTTCTTGAAGAGGCAAAATTTTCATCAACATGACATAATCTCTGAAAAGTCTTGCAATATGTAAACCAGTTCAGTTTTACCCAGCAAAACTTTTATCAAATTTCAGTCATTTGCATACCATCTTCATGGCTTTCGCCGTATGTGCAGTCTGTACTGTTATTGACTTAATATTCTTCTTTTAACCTACTCATCTTTTAAAAAATACTTTTTAAAAATTTTATTTATTTATTTGACAGAGAGAGAGAGACAGCAAGAGAGAACACAAGCAGGGGGAGTGGGAGAGGGAGAAGCAGGCCTCCCACTGAGCAGGGAGCCCTACGCCAATGTCAATCCAAGGACCCTGGGATCATGACCTGAGCCGAAGGCAGACACTTAATGACTCAGCCACCCAGGAGCCCCAAAAATACATTCTAAAGAGTATTTGATATCACTACTCTCAATGCAAAATTTAGGTCATTTGCCAAAATTAATTAGAACAGAAAAATGTTAATTTCAACCAAGAACTTCCTAGAGTCATCTCATCTATCACTGGTGGTTCACATATGATAGTCTGGGAGATATTGGTTAACCAGATCCCTTTTTTCAATAACACCTGTTAAAATGCTGGGGAGGGGCGCCTGTGTGGCTCAGTGGGTTAAAGCCTCTGCCTTGGGCTTGGGTCATGATCCCAGGGTCCTGGGATTGAGCCCTGCTTTGGGCTCTCTGCTTGGCGAGAAGCCTGCTTCCCCCTTTCTCTCTTCCTGCCCCTCTGCCTACTTGTGATCCCTGTCTGTCAAATAAATAAATAAATAATAAAATCTTTTAAAAAAGTAAAATAAAACGCTGGGGAGACACTTTGGGAAAGGCCTAGAAGATCAGAAAATGTACACAGAGAGCTAGTGTTAAAGCCCAGACTAAACCTGAAGTCCCTACCTGCATCTCTAGTGCCCTCCTCACAATCCTACTCTGCTTCTGAGGTTGACCTCTCTTGGGCATGACCAAAGGAGATTCCATGAGGGCCAGAGTTTGTAACACAAAAAGTTCAGATTCCATGTGATTTGGTTTTGATCCTGAGTGTGGGATTTTAACAGATTCCCACACATAGTTCTGAAGGCTCCATATCTTCTTCCACTCTAGGGGCAGAACTTGGATCTGATTCTTTGTCAAAGTACACGGGTACAAAGTGTGTTCTGATTCCCAACTATCATTGCTACCTATACCCGGCCAATTCCCACCTGATCCATGACCTCCTACCTGCACTTTGTCCAGTTCTTCCTAAAGTCATGCTATTTTAAAATTTAATTGTGTTTGAGCAAGAGGGTGTGGCAAGAGGGATGCCTACTGTTAATCAGTAACAGAGAGCAGCAGATAAACCAGGTGCTTCCAGCCAGGTGGGGCACATTTGGCTCTCGGTTCTCCCAAAAGTGGCTCCAGAAAGTTGAGTATGCTCAATTCGTCTGGTGCTCTCGGCTGTTTTCTCATTGCCAGAGGCCAGACCACAGGTGTTGGTTACCCCTTCTCCATTTGGTCAGCTGCTTGATGCCTTGAGTGGATTTGACAACATAATGTGCACTAATCCTACCCCAGCTGGTTTCTAACATTCAGACCAGATTTGAATGCCACTGGGCTCGATGATAGCCTCTGAGGTCATGCATTCCTTTCTTTATTCAAAATATTGAACATGCAGAATAAGCCAGTCTGTGCTATGGTATATATAATAATGGATAACATTTACAGAGCGCTTACTCATGTGTTAGATACTCCTTACACATTATCTCACTTAATCCCGGATAACTTTAGGAAAAAGATACCCTTTTTCCCATTTTAAGGTTAAGTCACCAGGGCTTGAATGACTTAAATACCTTTCCAAATTTTACGTAAGTATCAAATGACAGATCTGAGATTTGAACCCAGGTATAGATGCTTGATGCCAGAGCTTATACTCTTGGCCCTTAGTCTATACTGACTCCTTGGGAGAAGGCATGGTTTTTTACTCCCAAGGAGTTCACATACTTATAATAGCTATTCTGAGGTCCTTTATTGTTTTGTTTTGTTTTGTTTTAAAAGGTTTTATTTACTAATTTGACCGAGAGAGAGTACAAACTGGGGGAGCAGCAGGAGGAGACAGGGAAGCAGGGAGCCCAATGCGGGGCTGGATCTTAGGACCCTGGGATCGTGACCTGAGCTGGAGGCAGATGCTTATCCGATTGAGCCACCCAAACACCCCGATTCTGATGTCCTTTAAAAATCTCTGTCATCAGGACAGGGAGCCTGCTTCTCCCTCTCCCCCCGTTTGTGCTCTCTTGCTCTCTGTTACACAGACGGACAAACAGACAAACAAACAAATAAGATCTTTAAAGATCGCAGCCATCTCTAGATAGGTTTCTATTATTTGTCTCCTCCCTGGTGACTTATCACATTCCCCTCCCTCTCACAACTAATAAGGGGTATTTTGTTTGTTTGATTTTGTCTTTTGCTCAGACAGCATCCGTTCCCTCTAGCTTCTTTGAAGAAGACCGATCATCAGTGACCAAGTGCAGTTGCAAAAAGAATACCCAGGGTCCGCTTCACGCTCAGGAAGGGGGACGCTGTGCCTCCTCCTCCTCCTGGTTTCAGGGACTCTACACATTCAGAGAAACTTCTCTAGTAACGAACTATAGAAACGATCCCTCACAGTATAGTTTTGCAACTTTTTTTTTTTTTAAGATTTTTTTATTTATTTATTTGACAGACAGAGATTACAAGTAGGCAGAGAGGCAGGCAGAGAGAGAGGAGGAAGCAGGCTCCCAGCTGAGCAGAGAGCCCGATGTGGGGCTCGATCCCAGGACTCTGAGATCATGACCTGAGCTGAAGGCAGAGGCTTTAACCCACTGAGCCACCCAGGCGCCCCTAGTTTTGCAACTTTTAAGTTTTACTGAATGTTGTACATTGTGGACACTATATTGCAGAGCTAGATTTGGTTGTCTTCCTTTAAAAAATGTTAGGATTTTTATTTTTCTGGAAGTAAATTAATTTTTAATTTGGATTAGCCTGATCTTGTTGGACCTTTTTTTTTTTTCCCCACTTTTTTAGGGCTAATCCAGAGTTCTCTTATTCCACAGCGAAAGGAGCCCTGTTCCTTAGGCACGAGAGATTTGAGATCAAAACTCAAAGCCCAGAGTTAAACAGCAACATCTACTTTCTTTGCTTAGAACTCTGATCTCCAGGACTCTGTGACTCTCTGTTCTTAGAACCCACTAGGGGCTGTTTTTTTCTCTCAGGTCTCCTGGATGTTTTCTCCAGCACATGCAACTTAGCATTCAAAGACTGGACTTCCATTAAAGGAATCCCTTTGCATAACTTTGGAGCTGCTTTTTGGTGCGGATCTTTCCTTTCTTCTAACCTGCCTCACTCATTACAGTCACTACAATGGTCTAGAACCCTGCCTCTTGTTCTGCTGAGGCTCTACCTCCTTGCCCCATGGTTTAGCGAGGTGCCCAGGCAGAATATGGGGTTGAATATGGAGCTCACCTCACATATTTCCATTTTCTTAAGGACCACAGATCAGTGCTACTGCTCAATGCCCACAAATAACTGCTTCATGTATTTTGGAAATTTCATAGTTGTATATGGTGAGAGAGTAAGTAGAGTAGCCATTATTCATTTATGGACAGCCCTAGAAAGTCTGGACATTATTTTTTATAACAATCTGACAATCTCTGAATTTAACTGGATTTTTAGTCTAAGCACATATTAGAATTCGTTTCTATCGTCTTTTTGCTGTGTATATGCTTTTTCTTTTTTTTTTTTTTAAGATTTTATTTATTTATTTGACAGAGCGAGATCACAAGTAGGCAGAGAGGCAGGCAGAGAGAGAGAGGAGGAAGCAGTCTCCCCGCCAAGCAGAGAGCCCGATGCGGGACTCGATCCCAGGAACCTAGGATCATGACCTGAGCCGAATCAGAGGCTTAACCCATTGAGCCACCCAGGCGCCCCTGTATATGCTTTTTCAATGATTTGCTTTTTCATTTTTTCTTTACAAAAATTAAAAGTTTATTTGCTTTTTCAATGATCTGCTGTTTTGTTTTTTCTTTACAAAAATTAAAAGTTTGGGGGTGCCTGGGTGGCTCAGTGGGTTAAGCCTCTGCCTTCGGCTCAGGTCATGGTCTCAGGGTCCTGGGATTGAGCCCCGCGTCGGGCTCTCTGCTCAGCGGGGAGCCTGCTTCCCTTCCTCTCTCTCTCTGCCTACCTCTCTGCCTACTTGTGATCTCTGTCTGTCAAATAAATAAATAAAATCTTAAACAAAAAATTAAAAGTTTGTCATTTTTTAATTTCATTTTACCTCTCTACAAATTTTAAGGTCTACATACTATTCCCACTCATTTACTAGTTATTCTTGAAAAGTTTATCATGCCTGCTTATACCAACAAGTCTATAGTTCATTATCTGTTCCTCTGCTGAATTACAGTCTTTAGAATACCTCTACACCCTCCACTCCTAACTCATAACTTGTTACTCCGTATTTTCATTTAGTCCTTTAAAAACACACAAATGATACATCATAACATTTTTATTTCATATAAATAATGTTTATTTAATGTTACCCACAAGTTCACCAGTTTCCTTGCTATTATTCACCAGATCTCAAGTCTTTGTTCCAAGATATTTTTTTTTCTTTCTGAAGTCATCTTTTTACAGTTCTTTTGGTTAAAAAAAAAAATCCTTTTGGTGAAGATCTGTGGCAGATTTTCCCAAATATTAATCTCAAAACAGATTTGTTCTGCCCTCGTTCTTTAAGATTTGAGAGAGAGTGCACACGCTCACAAGCAGGGAGAGGGGCACCAGCAGAAGCCAAAGATGGGGCTGGACTCCAGGACTCTCGAGATCATGACCTGAGCCAAAATCAAGAGTCCAGCACCCAACTGACTGAGCCATCCAGGTCATCCTGCCTTCATTCTTGAAAGACAATTTCACAAATTGAGATTGGGTCAATGTTTTTGTTACAGGATTTCCTTCTCCTTCATGCCCCAGGTTCATGGTCCTGCTGCTCTAAAAAATGAAGACCAGGCAGAGAGGTGGGCAGCAAAGCAAGGTTTTATTGAACAGTAGTAAACTACATTGAATGAGAGTACAAAACTCCTGAAGACAGAGGAGGACCCAATAGGGTTACAATTGGAGTTTCTAAGTCTAGGCGTTTTTATGGGCTTATTGGCGGGCTTTTCTCTGATTAAGCACCAGTCATTCAATCAGGTTTTTGTCATCTATCTATCATGTGGGAAAGGGTAGAGGGCTCCTTTCAGGTAGTGTTGTAAGGTCCCCCAAAAATGGGTCCTTGATTAAAGGAGCGAGACTGATGCAAAGCGAAGGTCAAGGACAGCTTTATTTCGCACCAAGCATTGAGAATCAAACTGACCGGTCAGGGACGTCTCTTACAAAAAGGCGACCCCTCCCTGCCTTACAGACTAACTTTTATAGAGCAAAGGCCATGTGGTTGGGTGGCCACACACAGGTGGCCAATGAGATTGTAACACACAGAGAAAGCCACACAGTCATGTTAGGTCACACGCGGGTGGCCAATTGAATTACAATTCACCCCATAGTAGCTATTTGAACTAGCCTATCACCTTGGTCAGAATTGGCACCCAAAAGGTGCCCAAAGGGCAGGGCCCATACTCCTTGGTAGCTAGGGAGACAGTATGCACCCCCCACTGATTGGATGTCTCCACCTGTCATGACCCACCCTTGTATTTGGGCTTTGTTACCTGGTTTCCTGGGCTTGCTTTTAAGTAAGTTCCCTTGGGAGGTGGGCAGGGTCAGTTTAAGTTTTACTGCATAAACAAAATCACTGTTTAACCCGGATGGAATCGCTCTAGCTAAATAGGCCCTTACAGTGTAAAATCCTTTTAAGGGTGATTTCTTTTCAGGGTGGGGGCCCTTGTCTGTCTGGGCCAGCCTTCCAATTATCCTTCATCATTTTCTAATTCCAGATTAATAGATTCTTTTGGCACTTGGAAGATGTTGATCAATTTGTTTTCTAACCTGAATTGTTGCTGTACAATCTTCAGTCAGGTGGTCATTCATTTCCAATTATTTTTTTCTCCTAAGTTGCTTGTAAAGTATTCCTTTGTGTCCTAGAGTTTATATAAAGTAGGTGTAGAGTGTTTTTTTTTTGTTTTTTTTATTTATTTATTTATTTTTTTTTTTTTTTTAAAGATTTTATTTATTTATTTGACAGAGATCACAAGTAGGCAGAGAGGCAGGCAGAGAGAGAGGAGGAAGCAGGCTCCCCGCTGAGCAGAGAGCCCGATGCGGGCCTCGATCCCAGGACCCTGAGATCATGACCCGAGCCGAAGGCAGAGGCTCAACCCACTGAGCCACCCAGGCGCCCTGTAGAGTGTTTTACTTACAAGCTTGTGATAAATGTTTTGGGTGTTTATGGATCTATATCTTTTGTCAGAACTGGAACATTATTATCTGCTAAGTTACCAGCGATTTCTTCTCTGTTCTCACTAATTTATTGCCCGGAAATCCATAAATTAGCTTTGTTATTCTATTTTCCATGTTTCTCAATCCCACTTTCAAAATGTTCATACCCTTTTCTTGTATGACATTTTGGGTGATTTGTTTAGATTCAACTTCCATTGCATCCTTAACATCTGTGCCTAATCTGCTGTTTAACCAATGGCTTTAAGAAATTTTAAAATGTCTTAATATATATTTTCATGAACACTCTTTTTTTTTTTTTTTTTTTAAGATTTTGTTTATTTGAGGGGTGCCTGGTGGCTCAGTCAGTTAAACGTCTGCCTTCGGCTCAGGTCCTAGACTGAGCTCTGTGTCAGGCTCCCTGCTCAGCTGGAAGTCTTCCTCTCCCTCTCCAACTGCCTGTTCCCCAGCTCATGCTCTCTCTCTCAAATAAATAAAATCTTTTAAAAATCAGGATTTTATTTATTTGAGAGAGTGCAAGAGAGCAGGAGGGTGGGGGTGCAGAGGGAGAGGAAGAAGCAGGCTCCTGGCTGAGCAGGGAGCCCATCAGGGGTCTGGATCCCAGGGCACTGAGATCATGACCTGAGCCAAAGGCAGACAGATGCTTACCCCAAGTACACTCTAATTTTATTTCAAAAATTCCCACTTTTGGTAGCCGGTCTCTTATTGGCTTGACCATTTTTGTAATTCAATTTAAAATTTCATGCAAAGGTATTTTATATTTTGATTTTATAATTCCGATATCTGAAGACCATGGAAGTCTAAATCAGCCTGTTGTTCCGATTGTAGGTCATAGTGGTTTATTTTCTCTTATGTTTGGCAATGGCAAAGATTATATGTATTTATTTTTGGGGATCCTACAGGCCTAAACTGGGGATTTTTTTTTTTAAGATTTTATTTATTTGACACACACAGAGAGAAATCACAAGCAGGCAGAGAGGCAGGCAGAGAAAAAGGGAGGAGGAAACAGGCTCCCTGCTCAGCAGAGAGCCCGATGCGGGGCTCGATTCCAGGACCCTGAGACCATGACCTGAGCCGAAGGCAGAGGTTTTAACCCACTGAGCCACCCAGGCACCCCTAAACTGGGGATTTTTTGATGCTTCTACTAGGAGCCAACAGGAACCACCATCTCGGGAACTATAGCTTTTTTCAAAGATCTTTTCTTGTTTAGGAATCTGAGGTTCAAGGTTCAAGAAGTCTGTGTGGAACTAGCCCAAGGTTTTGTCTTTGATCCACTGGTACACTGATATATTTACCTTCAGGGCAGTACAATCTCCAAGCTTCTTGCTACTCCATCCTGGTTTTAGCATACTTCTTACTATGGACTACTTGAAGATTTTGTTTATTGCCATCCCATGTGATGTATTAACATTAATGTTTTATAGTGTCTAGCCTCCCATATTGACGGAAGTCAGCCATGAAAACTGCTTTTTTTTATTTTTTAAAGTTAGTTCTGTGCCCAACTTGGGGCTCAAACTCATGACCCTGAGATCAAGAGCCACATGCTCTACCAACTGAGCCAACCTGATGCCCCTCTTTTTCCTTTTGTTTGAAAAATGATCTGTGGGCCATGTGAGCATTAAGAGTAAATAAGGTAAAATATGCCTTTGAAAGTTGATTCAGATCCCCCCTCCATGAAACCATAGTAAACAAGGCAAAGTATATCTTTGACTAAAGATTCTGATATGAATTTGAAAAGAAAGCATAACTCAGGATCTCGGGGTTGGGGGGCACACACAGGTGGGGGACTGCACCAAAATAGGTAACAGTTGATGGCCTTAGAGGGAGTACTGAATGGCAGGCACCAAGGATACGTTTGCCCTGGGGACAATTGCTGACTGTAGCAGGAGGCTGAGAATCCAGGATTGGCCCTGGGGCGGAAGATCCCAGTGCAGGAACAGCAAGAGATTTTAGCATATATATGGGGTTGTAGGAAGACATTGGATGTTTCAGGAGTAAAATGAAGACTTCTACTAGTCTTCATATCCCCTTAAGGTATGTGCCAAATTTTGAAGCTGTTGGCAGTGCTTTCAACAAGAGCTACACATATATTTCCTACATATACTGTCTCCTTCCTAGAAAACTCCTAACATCTTAAGCTCTGAAGCTGAGATACACATATGAAGTGTAAGGGCCTCTTCAGCCAGAGCGGCCCCACCCCAGTTGAACTGCCATTTTGTTGTAAAACTTAAATTGACCTTGCCCCCCCAGGGGAACTTAATTAAAAGGAGTCCGGGGAAACCAGTCCCTTGTAACAAAGTCCAAGTACAAGGGTGAGTCAGGTCAGGTGGAGGTATTCAGTCAGTGGAGGCGCATACTGTCTCCTAGCTACCAAGGTGATGGGCTAGTTTCCATGGCTACTGTGGGGTGAATTGTAATTCAATTAGCCACCTGTGTGTGGCCAGGCCCAACCACATGGCCTTTGCTCTATAAAAGTTAGTCTGGAAAACAGGGAGGGGTCGTCCTCTGTAAGGGGCGTCCCCGACCGGTCTGTTTGACGGTCGGTCTGATTCTTGATGCTTGGCGCGAAGTAAAGCTTTGCTTGACCTTCACTTTTTATCAGTCTCGCTCCTTTAATCACGGGGTACCCAATTTGGGGGGACCCAACAGAAGAACAGTTACTATAATATTAGTTACACCAAATTAAGATGTGTGGGTTCATTCAAAGTTGAGTCTACTTATTTTACATAATCTGCCATAGTATTTACTCACAATTTTTTAATTCTTTTTTCCATGTTGAGGTATTTTATGAAATGTGCAAATGTGAAATCATTTGAAACTTTCAAGCACTTGACATTGATGAATCCTAATAACTAAAGAGAACTCAAGCTCTAAGGAAAGTTGGAAATACTTAGCCAACCTTCTCCTTTTGAAGAAATAGAAAATGAGGGCTGGGGACACCTGGGTGGCTCAGTGGGCTGGGCCGATGCCTTCGGCTGGGGTCATGATCCCAGGGTCCTGGAATGGAGTCCCACATTGGGCTCCTTGCTCGGCAGGGAGCCTCCTTCTCTCTCAGCCTCTGCCTGCCTCTCTGCCTGCTTATGTGCTCTCTCTCTCTCTTTCTCTCTGATAAATAAATAAATAAATAAATAAAATCTTAAAAAAAAAAAAGAAAATGAGGGCTGGAAAAATCAGTGCTTTGTTGAAAATCATAAAGCATTATCAAAGGAGATGTCCAATTGATTTCAGAAGTATAAAGATGACATGGTCCTGAAGTGTCTGAAAGGGTGATAGGTCAAAGAACTGACCAATCGAGTTTGCTAGAAACCTAAGTGTCACACAATACGGAAGCATCTGTGCAGCAACATCCCTCTCTGGAACCCTTAGAGCTGATTGGCATCATTAGCACTGCATCTAGGAAAGCATCTGTCAAGGAGACTCTAAAAGATGTTACAGAGTGTAACATCTTCAGAGAGATGTTACAGAGTAATTTTCAAGAAGAGTTATAACGGAATTTTTTATGCTAAGGTTACATCAACTGCAAGCAACTAGTGGAGATTATATTTTCTTTTCTTTCTTTTTTTTTTTTTTTAGTGAATGTGTGGAAAAGATCAAGATGTCATTCATCACTTGAGTATATTTATTCTCTCCTTATGTGAAATGTCACCCATTCCACGAGCAGAGGAGTTGTCCTTTGTTTTATGCTGTACCGGTTTATCTACAGCGCTTCAAGGCTTCTACAGTGCGTGCTCCGGAATTTGTT
This sequence comes from Enhydra lutris kenyoni, assembly GCF_002288905.1. NCBI lineage: Eukaryota > Metazoa > Chordata > Mammalia > Carnivora > Mustelidae > Enhydra > Enhydra lutris. The sequence goes on from NW_019154096.1 coordinate 49,522,770, forward strand.
ACTTCTGCATTTCAATTGATTTGAAAAGAACTGCTATGAGTTCAATAAGACAACGCTTGAGAAGAAATTACAGGCCTGTGCTGCAGAGAAAATAAGAAGTCATAAACATATGTAATTGTATAAGACATTCAGCATAACATGGCTTTAGTGACAAATGACTGTGCTTGAACTTAAGAGAAGACATTTCAATGAGAAATCACAAATAAGAGAATATTAACAAGATTTAAGAAAAAGAGTGTGGATTGGTTAGTAGAATTACTAATTATGTTCTAATGCTGTTATCATCTTTCAAGAATAACTGTATTAGTCAGCCCAGGAGCTTTTATCCTCTGAAGAAACAAGGATCCCAGATCCCAATTAAACGATGTAGAACCTCAAAGACTCAGTGGGTAAGCATTTGTTAAATGCCAATAGCATGGTGTTTAAATTGATATAGACAAAGTAAAAGGAAATTTGGCTATCTTTTAAATACATTCAAAAGCCACACTAGCATTTACCTTCATCTGTGAGATACTACGGTGAAAAGGATAAAAACCAAATTACTAGAATCTCCTGAGTTCAAAATTTTCTATCTACCTGTTGTGTAAATTCGAGTAAGAGATTTAAACTCTGTGCTTTGTTTTTCCCAACTCTAAAACGAGATTTAAAAATAGTACCTATTTTGTGGAATTGTTTTAAGTATGAAATAAAATAAGGCTAGGTAAAGTGCTTAGCTCAAGACTTGGAGTCCTCACTCAATAGACAATATCATTATTCCACAGATTCATATAAGTTACTCTGATTTTTCCCCCCTAAACTAATAGGCGGATTTAAGAAATCTGTATTGTGGCTTGTGTGTGTGACTGTTAATTATCTTCAAGAAATAATTTAGATTCACCTGCACTGATGAAACTACTTTTTTAAAAAAAAATTTCATTTATTTGTCAGAGAGAGAGCACAAGCAGGGGGAGCAGCAGGCAGAGGAAGAGGGAGAAGCAGGCTCCGCACTGAGCAGGAAGCCTGATGTGGGGCTCGGTCCCAGGACCCAAGATCATGACCCAAGCTGAAGGCAGACGCTTAACCAACTGAGCCACCCAGGCACCCTGAAACGACTTTTTATAATAACCTAGTATGGGACACCTGGGTGGATCAGTTGGTTAAGTGTCTGCCTTCGGCTCAGGTCATGATCCCAGGGTCCTGGCATGAGTCCTGCATGGGGCTCCTTGCTCAGCAGGGAATCTACTTCTCCTTCTACACCTCCCTCCCCTGCTCATGCTCATGCACTAGCTCTCTCTCGCAAAAATTAAGAAAATCTTAAAAATATATAATAACCTAGTATGGTATCATATCATATATATCATATCATATCATATCATGTCATATCATATCATATCTAGTATTCTTGGAGGCCAGCATTGAAAGACCATTGTATAAGGAGTGACTAGATCTGAATTCTATGCCCCACTTTATTTCTTCTGCTTCTATCCTTGAAGATAATTTACATCGCTAATGACTCTGCACCTGCATCTTCGGACCCATGAAAATAACCTGGCCTAGAAGTCATGTGTCTCGCTTGTGCTCACAATCAGTTCATTGACCAGAACAAGCCATCCATTCTTGGGTAGCTGGTACACAGCAGGCTCTGTATAACCAATCTTTCAAAGATGACACGCGAACAGATTAGAGTGGCTGCTCAGTAATGAGGGGTCATCTTTGTCAGATATTAATTTTGAAATGTACATTTTGGCAAAGCTCAGCAAGAATATTTAAGTACTCTGTGATTTTACCAAACTTTCTTTTTACTTAAACTTTTCTTTGAAGACTTCCTTTGGTTTTAAATACTTTTCATTTTCCCTAACTCAGATGCATTTTATACCTTTTCAGGCTTAAAAATTGAAACAAATTTTCCATGGAAACAACCTTCATTTGCTACCTAGTTATAAATAACTCCTTTCTGGTGATTCTTTTTTTTTTTTTTTTTAAACCCTTTCCCCTATAGTCACCTAACAAAGACAACAGTGAACTATTTGTTTGTTTTTTCCTGAGAACCAGATGAATGAAATACCATATGTTCAGGTAAATAGATCAGTATAAAGATCAACATAGAATATGATTCTGAGGACTTCTAGAAAAAAATGGTCACTTACTCCTTAAAAAAAAATGCTAAAGATATATTAAGATTTTATTTATTTATTTATTTATTTATTTATTTATTTATTTATTTATCAGAGAGAGCTCCCACAAGCAGGGAGAGTGGCAGGCAGAGGGAGAAGCAGGCTCCCCACTGAGTTCCGTCCTCTCTGCACACACCCCTCCCCGCCCCCGCTGTCTCCAGGATCCTGACCTGTGCTGAAGGCAGATGCTTAACCAACTGAGCCTCCCAGGGGTCCCAATGCTAAAGATATTTAAGTTTTATTCCTACAACCTCTGAAAACTCTTTATATCTTAGTTAATTAATTCCATTGTCATTTGGGAAAATATCTCATAAACTTAAAATTTTTCTTAACGTAGTGGCCCCAAAGATACTATTTTCTATCATCTCCCTCTTCCTATGCTAGCACCGTGGTAATTTTATTACTATGGCCTTATATTATAATATCTAATACAATCAATCTCTCCTCGTCACATGTCAGGTTCCCTGGAAGCAGAATTGCAGATGAACTTTGGGATGCAAAAGGTTTATTAGGGATTAGCACCCTGTGAGTGGAAATGGTGGGGCGGGGAGCAGAATTGGGCAGAGAAAGTGATCTAAGGTGCAAGTCTACAAAGCGTCAGCCAGCCAGCCCCGTGAAGTACTTTGGAACAAGCATTAACTGTCAGAGTGTCCAACATCAGGCAGAAATGACCAGGCTATAGCCTGCTAGCCCTTAGTCACATATCCTGGCAGCCCCAGAAAGATGTGACCTTGGGCAAGATAGCTCTGAGCAGCTGAAGCTAACCCTGAAGCTGTTGACAGCAGGAGGCTATGTAGTGATCACATTCCCTACAAGGCAGACTGTGAGTTTACCATAAAGGAGGATTTAAGCTGCATGTTCCTGTGTTGACCATACTCATCTTTGCTGTTCTTTTTCTTTTTTAAGAAATTTTTTATTGTTAGAGAGAGAGAGCACACGTGCATGCATGCAGTGTGGGGGGCAGGGGCAGAGGGAGAGGGAGAGAGAGAATCTTAAGCGGGCTCCACATCCAGTACAGAGTCTCACGTGGGGTTCTATCTGTGACCCTGAGATCATGACCTGAGCAGAAATCAAGTCCGATGCTGGATGCTTAACCAACTGAGCCACCGAGGCACCCCTGCTCTTCTTTTTCAAAACCAATGTTGTAATTATTCATCGATCTTTATTTTTCTTTATAAATTTTGGAAAGTTTCTAGAGTTCCTTTTGGAATGTTGGCTAGAAAGTCACAGAATGTATGTCATTCAATGTGCGGAGAATTGACATCCATTGGATGGTGGTGCGCCATGTAGGTGATGACATTTGGGTAGCCAGAAGATGACACTCTTGAGAAGGGTTTCTGGAGATAGCAGGACTAGGAGGCAGGAGGTTGTTAAATACAGTGGGGGTCAAGCAAAAAAATATACTGAAGTCAATATGAAAAAATATGGGAACCTGGATTCTCACTGTCAAAGGGGGATTTATAAGTGTGTAACAGGGAAAGCTTGTAGATATTCAGAGGTGCTGGATTAGAATCAAATGGATCAGCATAAATTCATGGTGTATAAGTATATTTAGAGATATACAAATATAAATATAGGTGTATGTGTCTATATACATATGTATACACACACATGTATTTCCTAGCTCTGACTGCTGCTAGGACCTAGTAGCCACGACACCCCAGTAGGAGTGAACGCACTGAGCCCAAATTTTGATATCTAAATACTGTCCTCCACTAAAAGTAACCAGGACTCGTTCTAGAGCTGAGGCAGAGAAAATACAAAATGAGCCTAGAACACCTAGCTGTACCATAAAGTGAGGAAATTATTTGTAGAATGATGGGGGTATGCCAACAGGATAAAAGTCAGCTTGAAGTGACTCCCACTGGCCAAATCTGGAATGATGACAATAACTACAGCAATACATTACAACCCACTGAATGAAATAGGAGATGATGAGTCCATAAGTAAAGAATAAACAAGTAAACGAGGAAGAGGAAAAAACTCTTATATCCAAATGTAAACTAAATACAGAAGAAATGATGAAGTAAGAAAATCACTTTTTGACCATGATCATTGTGACAAGCAATTCAGGCAATGATTCATGGATATTAAGGCTGGTGGGTAGGTAGGGCAAGGGACAGGACATTGGCATAATCTCAGAATACCTCCCTACAAAATATTTATCAAGTATAAAGGAAACAATGGTGATTTTATGGTGGAGAAAACCACTTGACCAGATGAGCAAAATTTTCATCACAATAATGTGAAGAGTTAACATCATGAACACTTGATGAGATGCCCAGAGACCCCAGCCTCATTTCTGTGGCTTTTCTTGTCAAAATGTATGACCTGAGTCTAGTCATAAGGAACACTGCATAGACCCAGTTGACGATCATCCTACAGAATGAGAGGCCTGTTCTTTTTAGTAGTGTCAAGATCACTAAAAACAAAACAAAACACACACACACACACACACACACACACACACACACACACAGAAAAAACAAGAAAAGACTGAGGCATTGTACCCAAATCAAAGAGACTGAGAATGTATGTATTAAATTCAGCGTAACTTCCTGGTTGGGATTCTGGACCAGAAAAGGAAAAGAGACATCGTTGGTAACAGAGAGTACAATTTTAATAGGGCCTGTATTGTATCAGTGTTGATCTCCGGATGTAATGGAGGTTATCTGGTGGTTATGAAGGAGAGTGTCTTTGCTTTATAGACATTCACACTGGATATTTAGGGATGATAGGAGTCAAGTCTATAGTTTTCTATCAGATTGTTCATAAAAAGACTAAACAAGAACAAAACCATGTATATAGATACATAGAGAGCAAAAACAGATGTGGTAATTTATTAACAATTAGGGAATTTGTGAGAGAGGAATATAGAAGTTCTTGCAACTTTTCTATAATCTGAAAGTATTTCAAAATAGATAGGCAAAAATGCATATTCAAATTTAAAACAAACATGAAAACACATGTTTACACAAAAATGTGTTTAGAAATATTCATTGCAGCATTACCTGTAATAGCCAAAAAATGAAATCAATCAAGCATTCATCAATTGGAGTGGATAAACAAAATGCTGTATATCCATATGATGTAATGTTATTGGGCAACAAAAAGGAAGTAAGTGTTGATCCATACTACAACGTAGATGAATCTTGCAAACAGTATGCTCAGTGAAAGCAACCAGTCGCAAAAGACCACTAGTTGTATGATTCCATTTACCTGAAATGTCCAGAAGAAGAAGATTCACAGAGACAGAAAGTAGATTCGTTGTTGCCAGGGTTTGAAGAGAGGGGGGAATGGGAAGTAACTGCTAATACACCTGGGGTTTCTTTGGGGCTGATGAGAATGTTCTAATCGTGATTGCGGTGCTGGTTGCACAACTCTGTAAATATACTAAAAACCACTGACAGGTAAATTTTATAGTATGTGAAATATATCTCAATACAACTTAAAAAAATGTCACTTACACACATAAAGTCATAAAGTTTGCTGGCTACACAGGCAGACTGAAAAGAGAGGAACTTGGAAAGTCTTACTAAAGCACGAAGAGCCCCTACAGAAGCAGTTCTACCAAGTGTCCCAGTTTCCCTTCTGTCTGCTGGGTTTTGTCTCTCACTCTAGGTCCCTGCAGCACAGGAAGCAAAATAATGCAAAGAATTAAAAAGCCGGCTCTGCAGCCAGACTGCCTGGATTTTTTTTTTTTTTTAAGATTTTATTTATGTATTTGAGAGAGAGAGAGACCAAGAGAGCGAGGGAGTGAGCATGAGCAGGGGGAGGGGCAGAGAGAGAAGCAGACTCCCTGCTAAGCAGGGAGCCAGACTTGGGGCTCGATCCCAGGACCCTGGGATCATGACTCGAGCTGAAGGCAGACACTTAAGTGACTGAGCCACCCAGACTGCCTGGGTGTGAAGCCAAATCATAGTTAGGCATAACCTATAGTTAGGCAAATTAGCCGCTCATGCTCGGTTATCAAATGGGGATGCTTGACTGGGTTGTTGTAAGGAATAGAAGACATAATCCATGAAAAGTGGTTTTAAAAGTGTCACTTACTGGAATTCATGAGAAGTTGACCATGTTTTTTAACAGGTCTCCCAACAGGAGACTTCTTTCTTGAAAAGGCTCCAATCCATTTCATCCTCCCATTTCTCTGATGTCCTTTCCCATATGATATGCCATCTCCAACTAATCAGATGCAAGCTTGATATCATCCTGACCAACCAGTCCTATGGTTCACAGAGGCTACCCCCACTCTCTGATTGTCATTTTCTGTGCTCCGTGTTTCCCTGTCATCTGCCTATTGCAAGAACTATAGAACATGACTCAGAGAATGTTGTTTTCAAAGGCCAAGGTCATTGCTGTTATTTCTTCACGCTGTTACATATTCATCCCAAACTGTACAAGCATCATGGTTTCCTGTCACTCTGCAGTCAGGACAAGCAGATGGGAGCCGCATCATGAAAACTGATGGTCATTTCATGCTAACAATGTGACAGCCACTGTCCATGATTGTTTCATTTCATCTTCACACAATCTACATCTTATAGACTCTTATCTTCTTTGTCACATGAGGAAACTGATGACCAGGAAAGTTAATTTGTCAAGGCCACACAGGTTCTAAGGGATGGAATGAAGATTCTAATCAATCTCTCTGTGTCTTCAGATTCTCCTCTCTTAGCCATTGTGTTGTAATGCTCAATCCTCCCCAGAATATGAAAGAACTTCCACCTAAGATCCTATCCCAGGGTAGCCAAAAGAGCGAGAGGTCAGAAATTATGTCTTAGATATCTATGTGTCCTAGGTGCCTAGGACCACCTGACATATGACAGGAGGTCAACATTTTTGTCAAACTGCTCAACTGTGCAATGGAACATAACCTCTCACATGGAATTAAGTGAATTCTCTGCGTGTGGTGTCCTGCTTCTACTTGTAGAACAATTAGAGGGTTTTGGAGTCAGAGAGATCTTAGGATTCTGATTTTGCCATTTGGTAACTTTGTGGCTTTGGACAAAGTCATTTAACTCCTCTGAGTCTTGAATCTCTAATCCGGAAAATATAAAAAATAGGTAAAAATCATACCAGCTTTTTGGCATTGTTATTCAGATGGAATGAAATAAAATTGCCATGTTAGACAAATAGTAAATACTCAGTAAATGATAATTACTTCTATTGTTCCCTCATCCTTTCTTACAAATAAGCCTTTGTGAGAGGTCAACTGTATATTGGTTCCCAACTTAAAATAAGTAAAGCAATAATTGCAATTCAAAGTGGAGTAATGGAAATAACAATGAATTGGGAACTGGGAAATCTGGCTGCTGGCTTTTATTGTCCTCTTTCTACTGAGCAGCTATGCAACTTTGGTCAAGTCACTTTACTTGTCTGGGCTTGTAATTCCATACTTCAAATTAGAGTCAATCTCTGAAGTCTCTAGGATCCTTTTAATCTACATGTCTGAGACTTTAAGAGATTATATTGAGGAAGTATTACCTTTGGCTTGATCATTTCAAGAAGATTATATGGGTATTGGAAAGCACAATCATTAACTCATTTTAAAGTTACATGTCATTCATTTATTTGAAACTTTATGAAGCATAGTTCCTGCAAAAACCATAGAAAATTGGTTAAAAGCTGCAAGACTCAAACCTACCACCTAGCGGCAAAGAAAAGAAGATTCAGATTGAAGAGAGAAAATGTCCTGCCATTACAAGTGGCGGGTGGGTGTCCTCAGCGATCCTTCATTTCACGTTTGTCCTTTCCCCTCACTACTCAGGATAGTTTTGTGTACACAGAAATTCAGTACCTCCTGACTTAATAGTTTGTTCATTTGACAGTTCTCTTTAGCAGGTGAAATATGGTGGACTTCTGAGAATTGTGGAATAATCATCGGTGTTAGATTTGGGGAGTAAAGGTGCCTTCCTACTTGTACATTTCAAACCAGTTCTACCCAAGAGGCCCACCTAGTCCATCTCTGGATGGACTAGTCCATATCTATCTCTGGATAAAGAGGGCATTCCACAAGTGCCTGGTTGAGAGACTAGGGCCTCTACTTTGAAAAGACAGAAATCAATACACCAATGGAATTCTTGCCTGCCAAGTATTTAGTGACTTTGTTTTACCTACTACAGTAATTAAGATTAAGTCTTCACATTTAAATTCAAATATCTAAAAGCAGGAATGCACCGTCCTTAAACTTAAACCCCAAATGTGAGGAAGAGGCCAGAACCCCAGGGTACTAAAGAGGGATCTATTTTCCATTTATTCTTCACTCCCCCTGCCCCCCCCTTTCTCTTTTCGTTCCATTTTCTTTTTTCTTTCCCTCCCAAATAGCAGTCAGGCAATTAAGCTCAGAATAATGTTTAAACGGGTACAGGTAGTGCCCTACGTACGCAGGGTGATTTAATTACCCAGGTTTTCACCTGAATCACTGAAAATATTTCTCGAGTCTTTCCTGAAATATGGAATTACGCCATTTTCCAACACTCTTTAAGTATCGTTAACCTAGCCTTCTTTTGAAATGCCATTCTCACTTTAGCACAATTTTCTTAAATCTCTTACTACACAAACAGGAGGGGTTCCGAATGTGCCACCTTGAGAATTTCGCCTATGATCAGCCTTGTTGGTAGAAACCTGGTAGTTTTCATTTAAAACGCCTGATTCAATTTTTACTGGGTTTACGGACGTTGACCAAGTCTTCCCATTACTTAATAAACTACAGCCTACCCGGTTTTTAAAACTTTGGGGCTTAGTGCCTCCACGGGCATCCGGATATTGAACTCTGCTTCTTAAACAGTCTCCTGAAAGCAGCAGGTTCGGCTGAGTTCAGAGAAGCCGTTACCACGGAACTCCCAACAATTGGTGGGGGGCGATACGTAGGATAGAAGTGATAAATGGGGCTAGTTTAAGACACAAAAAGTCCCGGGAAGGGAGAGAAAGGGGCAGCGGTGGCCTTGGGACACAGAGTGAAGGCGGCGCAGGATCGGGGGTCCAGGCGAGCTCCTGCCCCGCGAAGGCGCCTTCCCGCGTGGCCAGAGCTGGCGGCGGCCGCGGACGAGAAACGTGGAGACCGCGGTTGAGCGGCCTCTCGATGCCGAGCGCCGAGCCGGCGCACGCCCAGGCAGCCCCCGGGATCACGCCGGGGCCACCGCGAGGTGAGGCCGGCCCTGCCCCCGCGCCGCCCCCGGCGGGAGGTGCGACGCCCAGGCCGCGGGTGCGTGCGCGGCCCCGGGCGACGCGGCTGGGCGTGCGCGGGGCCGCGGAGGAGGCAGGGCCGGGCGGGCGGCAGAAGATGGCGAGGGTGTGTAGGCGGCAGCAATGCTCCGTTGAGAGACGCGGCTTTCGGCAAGAACTGGACTCGTGGCGCCACAAGCTCATTCACTGTGTAGGTGAGACCCTCCCCCGGCCGCTTCCGGCCCTCGGGCCGCCCCGCCACCGCCTGCCCCGGACAAGGGAGGGAGCCGGGGCAGAGGCAATTGCTGCTCCGGCCCGCCCGCCCTCTTTGGCTCGGGCGTCCCCCTCCCCCACCCCCTGGAGTGCGGGCGCGCGCAACCTCCGGGCGGGCTCTCCCCGGTCAGGCCTGAGCACGCGCGTCGGCCCCTCCCCTCCGCGCGCCTTCCCCGGGGCGGGCTCTCGGGCGGGAGCGCGTGCCCCTTCCTTCCCCCGCTTCTCCACTCCCCACCAGCCCGGCGGCCCGGCGTCGCCGCCGGCTTATTGTGGAGACTCGCCCCGCGGTGCTGCCACTTGACCGGGGGCGCCGCCTCCGGTTCCGGGGAGCTGGGGGCGGGAGTGGGGGGACCTGCTCAGCCCCTTCTGCACGGAGCCTTTCCCCTCCCGCGCCTCCCCTCCCCCACGCTCGGCGACGCGCGCCACAATCCCCGCGTGCACGCGCGGCGGCGGGCGGGCGGACGCCCGGCGCTCGGGCGTGTGCGAGGCGTGAGGTGGAGATGGGGGCGGAGGGAGCCGGAGCTGTCACAGGCCCCGGGTCCGCCTGACCGAGCCAAGTAGGGTGTCATGGCCGCGGGGGGCAGCGGCTGCACTTCCTCTGCTGGCGGCGGCAGCGGCGGCCGGGGAGTTAATTCTCGACGCTCGGGTCGGTGTGTGCGTATTTGTGTTCGGTGTGTGCGCGGCGGGGAGGATGGAGGGTGGAACTGGGTCCGACCGAGAAACCGGAGCGGGGGGTCCCTCTTGTCCCCTCTCGGGGGATTTGTCGGAGCCGCCGCCTCGTCGAGAGCCTCGACCCCCCCCCGCCCCCAATCCTCCCAGCCTACGGGGCCTCGGGTGGCTTTTTCCCCACGGGCAGAAGGGAGTGTGGACGGGGGCGCCCCGGGAGGGGCCGGGCGGCCGAGCTGCGCCTCTCACACTGTGTGTTTTGTCTGTTTTTCTCTCCCAAGGTCCCGTTTCCCTCTGTGCGGCGGCCGGCGGGACCATAAGGGCTTAACTCATATATTTAACCCCCCTCCAAAAAGTAAGTGGCCCGTGTGGTGTCTCCGCTCCGCCCGCCGCCCCCTAGCCCCAGTCCATCCTTGTGTCTGACTCTCCTGTCCTCCAGCATTGTTATTTCCCCATCTTTGCTTCGGTGCTGCTGCTCTGTGGGGAAATGCTTTCTCCTGCTCCTCTGTCCCCAGGCCCAGTCTTGGGGAGGCGTAGAATTCCAGCCCCTTTCCCCCTTCCGTCCCCCCCCCCCCCGTAGGGAATATTCTTGGGAACCAGGTCTTCCCCAGCAGAATCTAGGAGATTCTATCCCTACGCTTGGGCCCCTCATCCCCTCCTTCCCGACAGGGTTTCGTTGGAAGGAATTATGCAAATCCTGCTTTCTGGTGTCCATTCAGCGGCAATTTCATGCGGTGAGAAGTTCTCTTTGTTGTGCGAGGGGGAGAACAGACACTGATTTAATAGACATATCTGTTGGGGGGAAGGGTGGAGGGGGTGTGGAGAGGCTCAGTTTGGAAGAATTACAGCACTTGGTTAGCTCTGTGTCTTTGTGTTTGAGCTTTCTGGCTTGACAGGAGGGTATGCCCTTTACAATGTCCCACAAGAGATGTCTTCTGTAATAGATTAAAAAGCAAAACTGAAACTTTAAGTAAGTGAAACATAAGGTAACCTTTACCTAGAGAATATAAGCCTTTCCATTTTTGCAGTGTTTCATTTTGAAAATATATGTGAATTTTGTTAAGGATTAAGACTGTAACATCAAAATTAACATAGACAACAATGCTTTAAGGTATCTGGTATCATTTTGGTTGTCCACAGGTTAAAAGTACATTTTTAAAACGTGCTTGTGTAAGTAATAAAGGCATGAAACAATTTTTGGTGTAAGTTGACTTGTGGATAAATTTTAAAATTTCCCTCCTGCCAATCCAAGCTCAGCTCTGCCTTCCAGAAAGCCTTTTGGCTGTCAGTTATCATTTACTCTGTCTCAGCTTGTATTTTTTTCAAATCTACCCTACATTTGCTAAAATGTTACATCAGATTAAGCTCTTTTTGAATTATTAGTTGTAACCATCATACGAAAGAGTTTATGAAGGTGTGCAGGTTTTGCACAGTGTGAAATTAATGAGTTTTCAGAATTAAGATTATAAAATCCTGAAATTTGAAGAATTTTTAGTTCTTGTATTTGGTTCACTTTTTTTTGAGATTGTTTTTTTTGGTAGGGCTTTTTAGTTTTTAAAAGGTTTTGAAATTGACTGTAACCCTGTAGGTTTGGAAAGTTGCTCTTACTTTAGTTCAGATGGTTTTAATGAGTTGTTTATCTTATTCTATTTCTGTTTGCTTTGAATCCTTGCCTTCTGCCTCAGGCCCCCTTTTTATCAGTCATTGCTAGTGTTAGTAGTAACTTAGTGCTGCTTGACAAGGTGGTGGTTCCCCCCCCCTTTCCCTTGATGACTAACAGAATTCTGTAAATAACTGAATTGAATATCAAATTTTGATTCGTTTTATGAAGGGGGATTTTAATCTGGTTATCAGTTTCTTTAGAGTACTTTTAACTCCAAATTTCAACTTTGAAGGTAGGAAGTTCAGGAAATCTAGAGTGCAGATCAGTAATACATAGTAATTGATAGTCTTGCAGCTAAAATCAATTTGGTTTCCTATTTTCTCTTTTGTTACATGTAATTTCTTTAAGAGGAAAGTTCTAAATAAATCAGTAGTAGTGTTAACTTTCTGTACTTAAAAAGGCTGGTAATGATTCTGATAAAATGCAAAAGGCAACTATGTTTGTCCCTGGCAAACGTAATAATTCCTCATTTATTTTAATGAGATTGGTTCTGAACAGTTAACCTATTTGATTCTGTTGACTGATTACCTTAGTACTTTAGGGTCATTTGGTTTCTAAATGATATTTAATTTATAGCGGTCTTTGGGTTAAAAATGAATTCTCATTTATTTCCAAAATCTAATTCTATTTTGGGGGACTGTGTGGTGGGGTGCATCAGGATTGTGGAGGTGTTTGTGTTTCCATTATTATATTTTAGTTGAATTGGAGACAGGAGCAGTTTCAGACAGTGATTGTGATCAAGATGGGTGTTTGGTACCCCGGTGATTATTGAGGTGTCCTCTGGGACTCTGGCGGTCCATATTCCAGGAAGATCGAGGTTCTCGATCTTGGTGTGATGTGACCTATTGCTTGGCTGCTCCTCATCCTTGCTGTATTCTCAAAAAGCTCTTCCCAATGTAGGGAAAGTTGTGTTGATTTCAGCTTACTCAACTTGGCTGAAAAAGGAGAGCACAGTAAGTCTTTTTGACTTAACACAGAGTTATTTCAAATTGCCTTGATTCCCTCAAATGTGCTTATAGCCAGAGCACTTCTAGGAAGCCTCTGAATAATGCCCTTTTTTTTTTTCCTTGCCTTATGGCTATACTGGATGGCCTGTAATTTCTTTCAGTGAGGATTAGGTGTTCAGTGTCTGTGGAGACTTGCCACTTCAGAGCATCCCTCTAATTATTTAGCTACTTGTATTAGTGTTGTTTTTAGAAAGGAAAGGCAGTTAAGTAAGTACTTCATTTAAATTTGTACCTGGCATTGTGGGCAGACAAAAGCTATGCTAACCTTCAAGAACTTTTAGTACTTAGAGAAGATACAGTGTATTCATTTATAGTACAAGGCAAAATGTGCCATGCTGAGGTGCACGCAAGTGCTAGGCATATTTAGAAGTGAAAGAAATCCCTTGAAATGATGTAGGAAGGCTTCATGAACAAGGAGGCAGATTTTTTGCTTCATTTTGATGAATAAGTAAGAGGCATTCCTGTCATGAGAAACAAATAAGCAAAAGTGGCAAAGGACAAGAATGAGTTGAAACTGTTTAAACTGCAGACCATGATTCTTGTAGGAGATGGATAGATGGTAGGTTTGCAAAGATAGGCTGTAGGATTTTCTTTTCTTTCGTCTTTTTTTTTTTTTTTTAAGATTTTATTTATTTATTTGGCAGGCAGAGATCACAAGTAGTCAGAGAGGCAGGCAGAGAGAGAGAGGGATAAGCAGGCTCCTCTCCAAGCAGAGAGCCTGATGTAGGGCTCGACCCCAGGACCCTGACCTGAGCCGAAGGCAGAGGCGTAACCCACTAAGCCACCCAGGTGCCCCAGGCTGTAGGATTTTCTAACATAGGTTGAAAAGTGGGGTCTCTTTGTTAGCCACCTTGGGGTTTCCAGTGCATTTCTCTCCTTAGGAGAGGAATGAAGTTTCCTTTATTTGACAATTTCATTGTGGAGCTCAACAGTGACACATACTTTTTTTCACATAGTCTTGACAGGAATGATGTTGTTATCCAAAAACAGTATCTCTTTTAGGTAAACTCACTGGAGGCTATACTATATTCCATTGCACAAAATGTATTTTTGGAATTGCCTAAAATCAGTGGCATATGTATTCTTTGAACATCCTTAATATTGACAAATTTTCATCCTTAGAGGTTGCATTTGGTATTTGGAAACAGCTGGAAAGTATCTTTTGTGGCAAATAAAAGTATATGTTAAATAATGAGATTGGGTTTTTTTCCTGTTTTGCAAACTGGCTAATAAGCGCAGCAGAGAGGTTTGATTTGTTTTGATACGCCTCAGAATCTCTTTCTTTATGTCTACCCATCTGCTGTATGGAATCTGGATATTGGGTAGATGTGAATAAACAAAGCTGTAGTTTTTGTAGTTTCAGGTTAAAAACTTACCACCGTCACTACCCTCTAAATTACTCTGCGAACATTTAAAAAATTCTTTTACTGCTCCTTACAGTTGCACGTTGTTTTGGGGATAATTCCAATGTGAACTTTTAGTTCATTTTATTGTCTCTTGCATGCAGGAAGTATCCCAAGTACAGTGATCAATACCCTGAAGTTTTTCTTTTCTCAATTGAAATACAGTTTACATGCCATAAAATTCACCCTTTTAAAATATACAATTCAGTGATTTTAGTTTATTTGCTATATTGTTCAAACATCACTGTATAATTCCAGAACACTTTTCATTGCCGGAAAAAGAAACCCCAAACCCGTTAGCAGTCATTTCCCATTCCGTCTGCACCCGGACATTGGCATCCCCAGGCTGCTTTCTGTTTCTGTGGATTTGTCAACCTTCAGTATTTCATATAGATGTAATCATACAATACATCGTCTTTTGTGTCTGCCTTCTTAGCATGTTTTCAAGATTCATCCATGTTGTAGCATTTATCAGCACTTAGTGTTTTCATGGCTAAATAATACTGTATTGTATAGACATACTATGTTTTGTTTATCCATTAGTTGATGGGCATTTGGATTGTTTCCCTTTTTGCCTATTGGGATTACGTTGCTATGAACATTTGTTTTCACTTTTCTTGGATATATATACCTAAGAGAAATTGCTGGGTCACATGATAACTTTTAACTTTTTGAGGAAATGTTAAACTGTTTTCCAAAGCAGCTGCAGTATTTTATATTCCCACAAGCAATGAATGAGGATTCCATTCTCTACTCCCTTGCCAACATTTGTTATTGTCGATGTCTTTTTGATGGTAGCTGTTTTACTGGGTAGGTCTGAAGTGGTATCTCATTGTGGTTTTTATTTTCATTTCCCCAATGACCAGTGATGTTGAGCACTTTTTCACATGCTTTTTGGGGATTTGTGTATCTTCTTTGGAGAAATGTGTATTCAGATCCCTAACTAATTTTAAAATTGAGTTGTTTGTTTGTTTTTAAAGATTATTTATTTATTTATTTGATAGAGAATACAGGTAGGCAGAGAGGCAGGCAGAGAGAGAGGGAGAAGCAGGTTTCCTACTGAGCAGAGAGCCCGATGTGGGGCTCGATCCCAGGACCCTGAGATTATGACCTGAGCCAAAGGCAGAGGCTTCAACCTACTGAGCCACCCAGGAGCCCCTGAGTTATTTGTTTTTTTATTGTTGAGATGTGAGAGTATATTCTGGTCACTAGAACCACATCAGTGTATGATTTACAGATATTTTTCTTAAACTCTCAATTTAAAAATAATTACAGACCAGAAGGAAACTTCAAAATACCTTGTAAAAGGAGTAATGTGTATAGTAGTGGATGATAGGAGAGAACTAGAATAACTGGAAGGGCTTGCTTTAATATCTTTTATATAAATTATGAAAATTGTGGTTTTAAAAAAAATACTGTATTTAGAGAGAGCACATGGAGTTTTGCAGAGGGAGGGGGAGAGAATCTCAACCAGACTCTGTGATAAGCACAGAGCACCATGCAGGACTTGATCTCAAGACCTTGAGATGATGACCTGAGCCAAAACCAAAAGTTGGAAGCTTAACCGACTGAGTTCCCAGTTGGGAACTCCTGTGTTTTTGTGTTTGTTTTTGTTTTTAAGATTTTATTTATTTATTTGACAGATGGAGATCACAGGTAGGCAGAGAAGCAGGCAGAGAGAGGAGGAAGTAGGCTCCCTGCTGAGCAGAGAGCCCCATGCAGGGCTCAATCCCAGGACTCTGGGATCATGACCTGAGCCGAAGGCAGAGGCTTTAACCCACTGAACCACCCAGGCGCCCCAGTGTTGTTGTTGTTTTAAAGTAGTGTTTCTACCCATTATAGGGCTTGAACTCACAACCCCAATATCTAGAGTTGCATACTCTACTGACCGAGCCAGCCAGGGACCCCAAATGATAGAGTTGTGTGTCACAGCACAGATAGACTTTGCTATCCAGGTCTTTGAAATTCTTGCCTTTCTATAGTGAGGGTTCATATATCAAATTCAGATAATGTGGCAAACCACATTATTTAAATCTGTTCTGTGCTTGAGTTTTGAATAGTAAATAACAAAAGTTTCAGTACAGAGGGATACCTTTATGTAGACATTTTGTCTGACTCATCCAGATTTGAGTAGTGAGAGAAATTTATATAATAGTATTTTTGAAATTTAAGATTGTATCTTTTGGTTGCATTTTATGAAACTCAGATATTTGATAGTTTATATTTACTCATTACAAGTTACTGTATGAATTTATTTTCTGGTGCTAAACTATACTGTTTTAAAAGACTTGGTTCTTGTGAGTTTCTCAGATTTTTGAATTAGATTTGGTGTTACATATCAGGTGTAATGATGTCTTAAGGATGAAATTGAGACTCTTAGGAGGTAGGTGGGAGAATTAGTCTGAGAATCCTTAATGGATTATGAGGGGTATATTAGGAAGGCTGTATGGTTGACACCTTATAATGATTTTTTGTATTTTTTTTCCTTTTGTTCCACATTTTTTTGTTAGAGACAAATATGTGTTCTTTTGATTTATCACATAATCATTTTTCTGAATGTTATGTGGTCCAAGGAAGTTACATGTGTAAAGCCAGTTTTTGTTGAGTAACTGAATGATAATGAAATTCTAATTATAATCCAGTTTTGGGTAATTTGTATTTTTGAATTGTAAGAGCAGGATAAGTCATAGGGAATGGCTACAAGAAAAAAAAGTGTGAACAGTAATTTATGGACTTCTATTTGAAGTTTTGGTATTTGGAAACTATGTTTGAGATGTTTTATACTAAAGAGGAAAAAAGCACTCAATTGTATCTCTCAGTTGTATTCAAAAACTTGTAATTGTACTTTACCATTTGAAATAAGGGAGTATTATAACTTCTAAATCATTAGAAGTTAGGAGGTTAGTCCATCGCAGTTTTTTGTGTGTGTATGTTTTTGTTTATTTTTTTTTTTACAAAGTTTGACCTGGATCCTGCAGAAACAAAGTTGTCTCATGAGATTTTTGGTGAGTGTAATAAGGTAGGGGAGTAAACAAATTGTCCAAAACTTGACATATAGAAAGCTTGGGGAAAATCTGAATTACTGGTGTCACCATCTTATATCTACATAGAACATTTTATACTTAAAAAAAAAAAAAAAAACCCCACCCTTTCACATGCACTGTTTTATTGCCTTTATTTAGGAATGTAGGAAGATAAGATGATTATTAAAAAAAATAATTGGTCATTTGGGAAACATTGAGTAATAACTCTTATTGAAGCAATCAGGGGATTTCCCTTACCATAAATGCTTCCTCTTATCCACAGAAATAATTGTGTGATATTTTTAACGTTTGAAATATTTACCTAACTTATCAGGTAAAAGTAAAACACAGAATTGAACTCTTCCAGAGCAAACTTTTTATTTAACTTCCTGCAATTGCTGTATGAAGTTACATAGTAGTTTTCCACCACTGTTAAATATGTTAACACATCAGTACTTAACGTTTAGGTTAGAAGATGTGAACACTAGTATTAACCTATGAGAGCTGCTGTTATTGGAAAACTGTTGTGTGATGAGCATTTTCATTCTCATTAGTAATGAGACTGTTACTTGATTTTACTGTTAGCATAATATCAATAATTTTATCATCATTAATAAGTGATTATTGTGTATGTTTCTCTTACTCTTCTAAACTCATTCTCTTCTCCCTCTTCTAAACTCATATTGTGAACAGGAAGAAAAACTAATTTTAAAAGGACCTATAAGGTATATTTTGCTTGGTGAAAGAAAATCCCACTTGTGAAAATGTGAAATATATGTATTTTTTATAACAATTCACATGTAATTTATTTATTTATTTTTAGAAGAGATTTTATTTATTTGCCAGAGAGAGCACAAGTAGGTAGAGCAGTGGGCAGAGAGGTAAAGGGAGAAGCAGGTGCCCCGCTGAGCAGAGAGCTAGGTGTGGGACGGGATCCCAGGAGCCTGGGATCATGACCTGAGCCCAAGGCAGACGTTTAACTGACTGAGCCACCCAGGTACCCCCATATCTAATTTAATATAAGAAGCATACTCTGCTCATATGTTTAGAATTAATGGTTTAGGAGTATCTGGCTGGCTGAGTCAGGAGCGTGCGATTCTTGATCTTGGGCTCATGAGTTTGAGCCCCATGTTGGGTGTACAGATTACATACATACATAAATATTGGTTTATATGAATTTCAAAAATAAGGGAACAGTGTATGTAGAAGAATTGTTGACTTTGTTAAGCTGAGACATGTTATGAGCACTTTGATGCACGCTGGTTTTTCATGGTTTTGTTTTGTTTTTTTTTTTTTTTGGTCTCCATTATATGGGAATTTGTAGGCTCCTGCCTGGATGCTTTCCTTCCTCAAAATCAATGTAGGCATATTTTCTAGGTCATTTGTAGGCATTTGTCTCTATACCTCTATTCTCTCTTCTTAGATTCATGATTTCTCAAAGGTATAAAGGATGCTAGGACTTGTTTACTTTTTCAACCGTATTAATTAAAGAGAAAGGAATTTTTAAAAACACCTTTCATTTTGGAAAATTTCAAACATACACGAAAATAGAAAGAATGAGAACTAATGGCCAATATTTTATTCCCATTGGATTATTTTGATAAAAATCCCAGGCATCATATTTACTATTGAATCTCTCTTAGCAGACTTTTGTATAGTATGGTTTCCTCCTTGCCACCACCTATCCCCATTGTAAATTTAAAGAAATAAATTTTCTATGAAGAAGACAAGTTTTTGTTGTTTTACTAATTCTTTAAAAAGCTAACAGATACTGAGCTTTTCTGCAGTGCCAAACGAGATCCCTTTGATGTCACTATCTGTTATACAGGTGGAGGAACAGATTTGGGAAGATTAAAGATTTTATTCATGATCACTGAGCTAAAGAGTGGTAGTCCCAGGAGTGGGATTCAAAAGCCTGTGCTCTTTAATCTTAAACATTCAAGCATATGCCCTCCTTTTAGACTTTTCTATTTGGTTCTATCACATTGCTCCTTTTTTCTTTGTTTATAATTTCTAATTGCTTATTTGATTTATATTAAAGAATTTTGCTTTCTCTCCCCATTATCTTACCATAAATCGTAAGTAACATAATTACTCTTTCAATTCTCTATCCTGAATGCCTTGCCCCTTTCTCTTTAGCATTATCATCCTGTTTGGCTTTCTTCATTCTTCTTGGTTTTTTAATTTTGTGGGTGGTATTCAGAGCTAAGTAGGTTTCTGAGCTGAGTATTTCCACTGGCTTAGTTTTTCTTCGTATGTTGCTAGACTGGCCTTTCTTCTAATCATTGGCTGAGAATTGAGCATAGGCTGTCAGAGGAAAGGCTGTCTAAGTGATACTCATTCTGGGCCTTAAGCTTGATGAGCCTTCCATGTGGACTGGCCTAGTCCAAGGCACTTTGAAGTTTGTAACAAAAGCCTTTTAATAACAGTGTATAGGTGCCTGGCCTTTTGTTCTATTCATATCCTTCTCAGAGAGCTCAGAGGTTGGGGGTGAGGGTGGAGGGTCAAGCAGAGTAAAGCAGACTAGGGGTCAGGATTTAGGATTCCTGGACTTTAGCCAAATGCCTTCTCAGTTTTAACATTCTGTGACTTAGATTTGGTGAAGTTGGCAATAAATATTTTTAAATGTGTTAAAAAGGGAAGTTGAGTTGTGTGTGACTACTGAGAAAAGGAAGGAGCGATTTGGCAAATTTTAAAAATAATACACAGTTTTTGGGGCACCTGGTTGGCTCAGTTGGAAGTGCATGCGACTGTTGATCGTGGGGTTGTAAGTTCGAGCCCCATGTTGGGTGTAGAGAATACTTAAAAGGAATCTTTAAGGAAAATATGCTGTTTGGTAATTCAGATATCACTGATCTTGATAAAATGCTTCAGTAATAGATACAGGAAGATTGTGACAAAAGTAATGGGGAGAAATTCCCATCAAAATAAAATGTGAAGTTCCTTGCCTTTACTAAGAATAAAAACATGAGATGTTTTTGTCTATATATGTTTGTCTATGTGCTGTGTTGAAATGAGGCTTTTTTAGTGAATGATTAATGATATAAATAATTTAATCACAAGTGTTAGGTTATGTGAATTTTCATTCAACTAGTAAGGAAGTGGAGAAAGTTCATTTTGTATAAATGAGTATTGATTAGCTTATCCTGATCACAGTACAGTGATACTTTAATTATGGGCAGGCATTAAGCAGTCCATAAATCTTTGGGAATGTTTAAAAAACCCTTTAAGCTGGTTATTTTTCTGTGAGTGTTTAATACAACTGACACATCTTCTAAAATGATTTGCTTAACATATCACCTATGTTCAATGGCCAGTGTACTAAAATTTTACTTATTTACCTATTGGTAAATTGCCTATGGCAATAATATTTTTATGATACTGTGTTAGCTACTTTATCTAGATTGGTTTCTATTCTAGAAAGAGAATATGTCAAGATAAAAATAAATAATATAGGTTAATTTCCAACAGTTTTTTAGGAGATACTAGAATTATTGCTTTATTGACCTTTTTAAAAGAAGTACGGTTGAAGTGATAAAGTTATTTTCCATGTGAGACTTGTACAACTAATTTTCTTGTGTATATTACTATATATAACTGCTTGGGTTTATTAAAATAGATTTTGGCATGTTAAAATAGACATGCAGAGGGGCACCTGGGTGGCTCAGTGGGTTAAGCCTCTGCCTTCAGCTCAGGTCATGATCTCAGAGGTCCTGGGATCGAGTCCCACATCGGGCTCTCTGCTCCGCAGGGAGCCTGCTTCCTCCTCTCTCTCTCTGCTTGCCTCTCTGCCCACTTGTGATCTCTCTCTGTCAAATAAATAAGATCTTTAAAAAAAAAAAATAGACATGCAGAGAGTCAGAAATCCACACGTATGTCTGTTGAAAACCGTTTCAAGACCCATTGCTATGGCTACCAACATATAATCTTACCTAAATGATGCTCCTTTTGGTCCCTTTCTCCTTAGGCAAAGAACTTCTGTTTAATCTTAACATATCTTTATATCAAAGATTAGTACATGTTATTGGTGCAAGGCAAGAGTACATTCATAAAGGGACAAAAGACAAAGAAGAGAAATTAGAATTTTCCGTATTAGGTGAGAAAACTAGGTAGGAGTTGTCAGGAGCTATAAAACGGTGGGACTTAATTTTTCTATTAAGACAGTAGGCCACATAGTTTACAGTCTAACCTTGAGTGAGTTGTGTTGATCAAGACTGTTAAACTACTAAGAAGATTAAATTATCTACAGATTTCGATCTTTTAACAGCAAGGAAATGGGATGCATGGGTGGCTCAGTCAGTTAAGCATCTGCCTTCAGCTCAGGTCATGATCCCAGGATCCTGGGATCCAGTCCCACATCTGCCTCCCTGCTCAGCAGGGAGTCTGCTTCTCTGTCTGCCCCACTGCCTCGCTTGCGATTTCTCTCAAATCTTTTTTTTAAAGGCAAGAAAATGTGTATTAATGCAGAAGAGTTATTCTAACGTAGCTACATTGGTTAAAATAAATAAATAAACTGAAATTGTGGCAAAGATGGGATGAGAGTTGTTGATGACCCAGACATTTTTTTACCTTTCTTTTTTCTCCTTTTCTAAGGATTTAAGCTTTACTTTGGAAAAAAATGGTAAGTTTGCTCTTGTTAAATGGTTAATGTTTATTACCTCTCAGACATTGAACAATTATTTTTAAAACTGTATAAAGATGTTTAGGTAAAAATACCTAATCCATATTTTGTCAGATACTGTTTAACAAGTAATCCAGATGAAATCCGCTCTTTTGAGGAATATGAATATCCACTTGCAGGTAAAGAATAAGTGCTGTATTAAGAAAAAGAAAAAAGAGGGGCACCTGAGTGGCTCAGTCCGTTAAGCATCTGCTTTCAGCTCAGGGCATGATCCCAGATCATGATTGGAGTCCTGGGGTCGAGCCCTGCTTCAGGCTCTCCACTTATAGGGTATCCGCCCCCCCCGCCTACCTCTCTGCCTACTTGTGATATCTCTCTCTGTCAAATAAATAAATAAAATCTTAAAAACAAAAAAGGAAAAACAGAAAGGAGGGATCTGTTGTCAAATTGTGTTGCTATCAGTGTCTGATTTTTGTGATTCAAGAACAGAAGTACAAGCAATAACATTAATGGTACTGTTGCTATTATGTTTGACTGGAGTATGAAATAAGTAGTACACTTTAAAACTTGATGCTTAAAGGATACTTGCTCTCAGATGGCAAAATATGCAGAATCTTCGGATGTTTGGTCCAGTAATGCAGCCTAGGATTCTGCCAAGAATGTTCTTTTAGGAATGAGTAAATTGTTTTTTCATGATATAGTTTTTACTCATCTTTCTTCTCAGCTCTATACAGCTCCATCTCTTATGTTTCTTTTTTTTTTCTTTTTGTGTGTGTAAAATGATATATGTTTGGAAATGCATCAAATTAAGAAGGAAACTGAATTAACTTTTAAAATGAATGTATGCATAGGCGGGTTTTCCTCTCTTACCTGAGAGTAGAGCGTTACTATGAAACCTTCAGTGAGCTGAAATGGTGTAGAGCAAAGAAGCAATTACCTATTATTTATATGGAGAACATTCTGCTCATTCCCAGACCCAAGAAATAAGCTGTCCTAGGTTTTTCTGATACCCTGGGACTCATCTTGTTAATGGATGCAAGAAATAAGTTGAGATAAAGTACAGCTGCTAACCAACAAATTCAAAGTTAGGGTGGCTTGATGCTGAGTGTAGTTTAAGGGAAGGAGCTTGGTGTTGCCATTCTAGCTGCTCAGGGTACACACTCCTCCCTCTGTACCAGCCTGCTGTGAAACAGATGCTGACCGCTGTCTCACTTTTTGCCATTTTTCATAAAAGCAAGACGGTGTAATGCAAACTTCAGAAAAGTGGGAGATACCTGTATTTTAGTCCGGGGGAAAACAGATATCTTCAGAAGCCCATGGAGATAAGAATGACTTCAGAAGTTGAAATAATCGTGGTCATATTAAAAGATTGATATTAACTAGACAGTTCAGTAGTGAAGCATACATGTTCAATGAAGTCTTTTTCCTTTCTAGTGAATGTTTTTTTGCTCTGTTTGCATCATTGTTTACATTAAATCTAGAAAACAATTTTATTTTGATATAATGCAAATAGTTTTGTCTCTTCTGGCTTTTGTCCATTTATGAATTTTAAAAAATTAAAAGTTGCAACCTTTCTTGAAGTTAACCATTGAGTCTCCCTTTTCTTTTTAAAACACCAGGTTACATGAGGAACATTTTTACTTCCAGAGAAGTGCATAATGTACAAAAACAATTTTAGACATGAATTTGCATGCTTTTCAGATAGTACCAAAGAGTAGCTAACCCTTTAAAGATTGTATCTTGATAGGATGGAAGAGGTTGTTAAATATATTTTGAATTCACAAGTTTAATTCCTCTCATCATTTCTCCAATTGTTCATCACATTTTTAAGGCCCATTCTAGAAGCACTTGAATATAACAACAAAAATGTGACTTTGGATCAGACAGACCTGGGTACAAATTTTATCTTCACACTTTACCAGCTGTGAGATGTAGAGAGAACTAATTTTAGTTCATTATTATATGAAGTAGTATTAATAGTAAATACTGTTTAGGAGGGTTGTGAGAAATGACTAAGAAACAAAGACCTTCATCTTTGCTTAATAAATAGTAGATCCCTTGAAAAAAATCTTGAAGCTGAGTCACAGAATTTGTTTTTTAGATGTAATCTTAAAATTATAACATAGTTTCTTTTAAATATTTTTGTAATAAAGAATGATGATTCTACACTCTGGAATTTAAATTGCATTGTATTTGGTCTGTTCAAAACTTTTATATATTTACAGCTTCTTTGTGTAATGGTGTGGGTGATGGCAGTTTACACATTACCACATTTATTGCTACATTCTGTAGGATAAGGTGGCAAAAATACTCATTTGTATGCTTTTTGCCAACAGCACTACCAAATACTTTGTCTTAGAAAAAATAGACCGATCTTAGGCAGTGTGTGCAGTAGGAAAAACCCTGGGGGAGGAGCACTGGTTCTAGTACTAGGTTCTAGTACACGTATGACTCTATCTGTGTGGTGTGAGTAAACATACTTAATTGCTGCATCTCGGTTTCCATATCTGTAAAATAAGAAGGTTTGGAGAGCCTTCTAATTCTGATACTTTGAGAAAAACTGTTGTGTTGATTTTCATTGTTGAATAGACCCATGCATTTCAGGACAGAAAAGGTGACATGATATTAGGAAATACTATATATATTGGGGTATGAAAACTAAAATAATGTACTCAAAGTTGGTTTCCTATAAAATGTTCATGAGAATAAGGGCCATTTATTTATCTTGAGGACAAAGCAGGATATGTAAAGAATGGGCAGTAGCTCCCTAAACTCATGTAAAAATACATAACTCATTTTTCTCATGAAGAAGATGTAGCTGTGGTGGGAGAAAGTTTTGCCTCATTCCGCTAATGATAATTGTATCTGTATGTTTCATATGATGTAAATGTGGTTTCTCCCCCCACCCCATACTGTTTCCATGGTGGCTGCACCAGTTTACATTTCCACCAAGAGTGCATAGGAGTTCCTTTTCTCCCCATCCTTGCCAATACTTTGTACATTTCTAGTTGGTAATAGCTATTCTAATAGGTATGAAGTGATAGCTGATTGTGGATTTGCATTTCCCTGATGATTAATGATGTAGAACATTTTTTCATATAACCGTTAGCCATCTATGTATCTTCTTTGGAAGAATGTCTCTCTAGATTTTCTGCCCGTTTTCTAATTGGATTATTTGGGGGGATTTTTTTGCTTTTGTGAGTTCTTTATATATTTTGGATATTAGCCTATTTTCAGACACATCATTTGCAAATATTTTCTCCCATTCAGTAAGTTGCCTTTTCACTTTGTTGATGGTGTCCTTTGCTCTGCAGAGGCTTTTTAGTTTGATGTAGTCCAACTTGTTTATTTTTGCTTTTTGTTGTTTTGCTCTTGATGTCAGGTTTAAAAAAAAGATTACCAAGTCCGATGTCAAGGAGCTTATTGCCTTTGTTTATTTGTAGGAGTTTTGTGGTTCAGATCTTATATTCGGATCTTTAATCCATTTTGAGTTAATTTTTGTGTATGGTTTAGGATGGTGTCAAGTTTGATTTTTTGCATGAGGCCATCCAGTTTTTCTTTCCTTTTTTTTTTTTAAAGATTTTCTTTTATTTTAAGATTTTATTTATTTGACAGATAGAGATCACAAGTAGGCAGAGAGGCAGGCAGAGAGAGAGGAGGAAGCAGGCTCCCCGCTGAGCAGAGAGCCCGATGTGGGGCTCGATCCCAGGACCCTGGGATCATGACGTGAGCCGAAGGCAGAGGCTTTAACCCACTGAGCCACCCAGGCGCCCCCCCATCCAGTTTTTCTAATAACACTTACTGATGAGACTGTCCTTTCCCTGTTGTATATTCTTGGCTCCTTGTCACAAATTAACTGATCGTATATGCATAGGTTTATTTCTGGGCTCTCCTGTTCCTCTGATCTGTGTCTGTTTTTATGCCAATACAGTACTGTCTTAATCACTAATAGCTTTGTAGTATAGTTTGAAATCAAGGAGCATGATGTCTCCAGCTGTATTCTTTCTCAGGATTGCTTTGGCTCTTAAGGGTTTTTTGTTTGTTTGTTTGTTTGTTTTAGATTTTTTATTTATTTGACAGAGAGAGAGAGATCACAAATAGGCAGAGAGGCAGGCAGAGAGAGAGAGGGGAGGAAGCAGGCTCCCTGCGGAGCAGAGAGCCCGACGCGGGGCTCGATCCCAGGACCCTGGGATCTTGACCTGAGCCGAAGGCAGAGGCTTTAACCCACTGAGCCACCCAGGTGCCCCTCTTAAGGGTTTTTTATACTTCCATACACATTTAAGGATTATTCTGTTGCTGTGAAAAATGCTATTGGAATTTTGGTAAGGATTGCATTGGATCTGTATATTCGGTATATTGACTTGGGTATTGTGGACATTTTAACAATAGTAATTTTTCCATTTAGGAGCATGGACTATCTTTCTGTTTATTTGTGTCTTGCTTCAGTTTCCTTCAGTAATGTCTTGTTTTCAGGATACAGGTACTTCATCCTCTTGGTTAAATTTATTCCTAAGTATTTTATTCTTTTTGGTACAGTTGGAAATGGGATTGTTTTCATTTCTTTTTGGTAGTTCTTTTTTTTTTTTTGGTATTCAAATGCAACAGATTTTTGTGTATTTGTATCCTGCAACCTTACCAAATTAATTTATTCATATAGTTTTTTGATGGAATATTCAGGATTCTGTCTGTAACATTGTGTCATCTGCAAATAGTGATAGTTTTATTTTTTCCTTTCCAATTGACCCTTTCTTTTTCTTGCTTAATTGTTCTGACTAGGATTTCTAATACTGTGATGAATAAAAGTGATAGCAGTGGCTGGGCATCTTTGTCTTGTTCCTAGTCTTAGAAGAAAAAGCTTTCAGCTTTTCACCATTGAGTCTGAAATTAGTAGGTGGCTTGTCATGTCTATTATGGTGAGGCATTCCCTCTAAGCCTGGTTTGTTGAGAGTTTTTATCATAAATGGATGTTGAATTTTGTCAAATGTTTTCCCTGCATCTGTAGAGATGATCATATGGTTTTTATCCTTCATTTTGTTAACTGTAGTATGTCACATTGATTTTATAGATGTTGAGCTGTCCTTGCAAAACTGAAGTAAGTCACATTTGATTATGGTGAATGATTCAGTGTATTATTGGATTGGGTTTGCTATTATTTTTTTGAGGATTTTTGCATCTATGTGCGTCAGGGTGATTAGCTTGTAGTTTTCTTTCCTTGTGGATCCTTGCTTGGCTTTGGTTATTAGGGTAGTGCTGGTATCCTAAAATGAGTTTAGAAGAGTTCCCTCCTTTTCTATCTTTTGGAGGAGATTGAGAAAGATTGGTAGTAATTGTTTTTTGCATGTTTGGTAGACTTCACCAGTGAAACTCTGTAGTTTTGGACTTTGTTCATTGGGAGGTTATTGATTACTGATTAGGTTTCCCTACTAGTAATCAGTCTGTTCATATTTTTTTATTTCATCATGATTCAGTTTTGGTAGGTTTTGTTTATAGAAATTTACCCATTTCTTCTAGGTGCTCTAGTTTGCTGGCACATAATTGTTTACAGCAGTCTCTTACGCTTTGTGTTTCTGTGGTATCAGTTATAACATTTCTTTCATCTCTCTCTTTCTGATTTTGAGTTCTCTCTTTTTCTTGGTGAGTCTAGCTAGCTGAAGGTTTGTCAGTTTTGCTTCTCTTTTCAAAGAACCAGCTCTTCATTGCATTGGTTTTTATTTTCCTTCTGGTGTCTTTTTAGTCTTTATTTCATTAATTTCAGCTCCAATCTCTGTTAATTCCTTCCTTCTACTAACTGGGTTTTTTTCTCTTTATCTTCTTTTGAGTGTACAGTAGGTTGTTTTCTTGTTTCTTGAGGTAGGCATTTGTCACTGTGAACTTCCCTCTTAAAATTTCTTTTACTGCATCCCATAAATTTTGGCTTATTACATTTTCATTTCCTCTTTCTCAAGGTATTTTTTTATTTTTGTTTTTTTAACATTTTATTTATTTGAGCGGGAGAGAGAAAGTGTGTGCACTTGTGCATACAAAAAGGGAGAGGGGCAGAGGGAAAGGAGAAGCAGACTCCTAAATGAGCAGGGAGCCCACGGTGGGGCTTGGTTCCTGGACTCTGGGATCGTGACCTGAGCTGAAGGCAGATGCTTAAATGACTGAGCCACCCAGGTGCCCCAATTCCTCTTGATTTCTTCTTTGACCTATTTGTTGTTCAGTAGCATGTGGTTTAATTTCCACATTTTTGTGAATTTTCCAGTTTTCTTGTGTAATTAGTTCCTGGTATACCATGTGGTTGGAAATGTTGCTTGATATGATTTCAGTGCTCTTAAATTTATTAGGAATTGTTTTGTGGTTTATCTTGGGAAATGATGTGTTATGTAATCTATCTTGGATCTGTTTGTACTTGAAAAGAATGTATATTTTGTTGGGGTGCCTGGGTGGCTCAGTGGGTTAAGCCTCTGCTTTCGACTCAGGTCATGTTCTCAGGGTCCTGGGATTGAGCCCCACATCGGGCTCTCTGCTCAGCAGGAGGCCTGCTTCTCTGCCTACTTGTGATATCTCTCCCTATCTCTGTCAAATAAATAAAAATCTTTAATAAAAAATGTATATTTTGTTGCTTTTGGATGGTATGTTCTTTAAAAATCTGTTAAGCCCATCTGGTCTAATATTTGCTTTCAGACTAGGGTTTCCTTATTGATTTTGTGCGGATGATCTATCATCCATTGATGTAAGTAGGTTATTAAAGTCCCCTGTCATTGTGTTGCTGTTTATTTTTCAATTTAAGTGTGTTAGTATTTGGTTTATATATTTAGGTGCTCCTATGTTGAGCTCATCAATTTTTTAAAAAAAATTTTTTTTAGAGAGAGAGAGGGTGTGTGCATGAGTTGGGGGAGGGGGAAAGGGAGAGGGCGAGAATCTCAAGCACATTCTACGCTGCGTGTGGAGCTGCCTGTGGGGCTTAATCTCAGGACCCTGAGATTATGACTTTAGCTGAAACCGAGAGAGGGACACTAAACTGACTGAACCAGCCAGGCAGTCCAAGTACATAAATATTTAAAATGTTTATCTTCCTGTTGGATTGATCCTTTTATCATTCTGTAGCATTCTTCTTTGTCTCTTAGCACAGTCTTTGTTTTAAAGTGTTTTGTCTGATGTAAGTATAGCTACTCCGCTTTCTTTTGGTTTCCATTTGCATAGAGTATCTTGTTCCATCTCTTCAGAGTGTGTGTGTGTGTGTGTGTGTGTGTGTAGTGAATCTTTTGTCCATAGTTTAGAGATGGGTCTCCTCCCCCATTCAGCCACTCTTTGTCTTTTGATAGGAGAATTTAGTCCATTTATATTTAAAGCAGTTACCAATAGGTTATGTGCTTGTTAACATTTTGTTAGTCATTTTCTGGCTATTTTTGTAGTTCCTCTCTTCCTTTTTTCTTCTCTGGCTCTCTTGTGGTTTCATGTCTTTAGGGATATGCTTATATTCCTTTCTCTTTATATCTTGTGCATTTACTATAAGATTTTGCTTTGTAGTTACAATGAGGCTTGCATATAATAACTTACAAGTCTATTTTAAATTGATAGCTTAAGTTTAATCTCATTTTAAAGCTCAGCGTTTTTATTCCTCTTGAACATTTTTTTAAAAGGTTTTTTTATTTATTGTTTGAATGAGGGCATACACAAGCAGGGGGGAAAGAGAAGATGGAGAGGGACAAGGAGACTTCTTGTTGAGCTCAGAGCCTGATAGAGGACTCGATCTCACAACCCTGAGATCATGACCTGAGCCAAAATCAAGAGTCAGGACACTAAACCTACTGAGCCACTTAGAATCCCCCAACATTTTATTTTTGATGTCACATTTTACATCTTTTTTTTTCCTTGTTTATCTTTTAATTATTGTAGTATTAGTTCTTTTCACAGGTTCTGCCTTTTAATCTTTGTATTAGCTTTAAAAGTGATTAGTCCATTACATTTATTATATATTTGCCTTTCCAGTGAGATTTATCCTTTCATATGTGTTCTTGTTATTCATTAGCACCTGTTCTTTTCAGTTTAAAGAAATTCCTTTAGCAATGCCTATAAGGCCATTTGAGTGGTAAACTCCATTAGCTTTGGCTTGTCTGAAAAATTCTTAATCTCTCCTTCACTTCTGAACAATAACTTTGCTGGGTAGAGTATTCTTGGTTCAGAGTTTTTTCTTTCAGCACTTTGAATACATCATGCTGCTTTCTTCTAGTCTGTAAAGTTTGTGCTGAGAAATCTGCTGGAAGTTGCCTGTATGTTTCTTGCTGCTTTTAATAGTTTCTCTTTTTTGCTTTAACTTCTGACATTTCGATTATAATATGTCTTGGTGTGGGTCTCTCTCAGTTTCTCTCATTTGGAACTCCCTGAGTTTCCTGGATGTGGATGTTAATTTCCTTCCCCAGGTTAGGGAAGTTTACAGCCAATGATTTCATCAACTAAAATTTCTGCTCCTTTGTTTCTTCTTCTGGGAGCTCTGTGATGTGAATGTTAGTCCATTTGATTTTTATTCCATAAGTCACTTGGGCCATTCACTTTTTTTTTTCTTTTCTTTTTGCTGCTCTGGTTGGTGAGTTACACTGCTTTGTCTTCAGATTGAGTTTTCCATGCCTCTGCTTCATTTAGTTTGCTGTTGAGTCTTGTGGTATATTTTTTTTACTTCAACTCTTTGTATTCTTCAGCTCTGTAATTTCTATTTTCTTGTTTTCATTGATGTTCTCACTGTGTTCTTTCTTCTCCCCAGTTCAGTGAGTGTCTATGACTATTACTTTGAAATCTCTATCACATAAATATTACTTATCTCTGTTTAAGCTTTTTTCTGAGGTTTTACCTGTTGTTTTGTTTGGAACATGTTCCTCTTTGTCTTCATTTTGCTTGACTCTGTTTTTGGGTTTTTGTTTAAGATTTTATTTATTTGAGAGAAAGTGAGTGAGAGTATAAGCAGGAAGGGGGTACAGAGGGAGAAAGATTCCCAGCTGAGCAGGGAGCCCAGTGTGGGTCTTGATCCCAGGATGTTGGGATCATGACCTGACCCAAAGGCAGATGCTGAGCCAGCCAGACACCCCTCTGTGTGGTTTTTATACATTACATGAAAAATCCACATCTCCTAGTTTTGAAGGAGCCTTATGTAGGAGATGAACTCTATTGTACAATCCTGTCTCAGCTCTTGGATGTCTCCCAAATCTTTGTGCTTATCCAAGCAGCCTGTCGTGTTTTTCTTCCATTTCCAACAGTTTAAAAGTATGTTTGGATAGTAAATTCAAAATTTGGAGTCCTACTCCATCTGCTGATTCCAAATCTTAGGGATGGCATGGGAATCTGTATTTCTAACATGTCTCAGGTGATTCTTGGACACATTGAAGTTTGAAAATGACAGACATAAAAGATAAGGTTGCTTTAACCAGTATGTAAGACACTCCAAGATATCTGATCCAGCCTACTACTTTAGTCTCAACTTTCTATATTCTGCTCATTCTCCACCCTAATACCTCAAGTCCTCTTACCACAAAATACAAGTCACTTTTTCTAGTGTGCAAGTATTACTATACTTCTTTATCTCCTTCCCTTTCTTTTTCCAATAGTACCTCTTCTAGTTTGAGAGATGAATTCAGCAACCATGTCATGTTTTTCTTTATATTTTGAGTACTAGGCAGAGTGACTGGCACACAGTGGATGCCCAGTAAA
This sequence comes from Enhydra lutris kenyoni, assembly GCF_002288905.1. Taxonomy (NCBI): domain Eukaryota; kingdom Metazoa; phylum Chordata; class Mammalia; order Carnivora; family Mustelidae; genus Enhydra; species Enhydra lutris. The sequence continues at coordinate 49,554,427 of NW_019154096.1, forward strand.
GATTTGTGGAAAGGTAGAAAACAGAAATAAGGAAGCACTTTTTCAAGCTACTACTTGCATAATGTCTGCTAATATTTCATTGGCTAAAGCAGGTTACACAACTGAGCCTAGAGTCATGGTGGGGAGGGTATTACAAACTTAACCTGACAAAAGGACTACATATAGAGGGATGAAGAATTGCAGCCAAAATAGAAAGCATCAATTTTCACGTGAATATTTGTGGTAATAGGTATTTGTCAAGCACACAGTATGTGCCTAACAGCTGTTTTTCTCACTTAATATATACAGTTAATCTGCAAAGAGTGTGGTATCCTTTTTTTTGGGGTACTATGAAGAAATAATTAGAATGATTAATGACGGGGCACCTGGGTGGCTCAGTTGGTTAAGCATCTGCTTTCGGCTTAGGTCATGATCCCAGGGGCTGGGATTAGGCCCTGCCTCAAGCTCCCTGCTCTGCAGGGACCCTGCTTCTTTCTCTCCCTCTGTCATTCTCCCTGCTTTTGCTTCTTGGTTCTCTGTAGCCCTCTGTCAAAAAAATAAAATCATAAAAAAAGGTTTAATGATTAAATAATTAACAAATGTGATGGAACTGGTGGTTTGAATTTGGGATTGTCTGACTTCAGAGTCTGTATGCTTTCACATAGTTATAAACACGTAAGTTATCTTTTTTTTTTTTAAAGATTTTATTTATTTATTTGACAGAGATCATAAGTAGGCAGAGAAGCAGGCAGAGAGAGAGAGAGGGAAGCAGGTCCCTGCTGAGCAGAGAGCCCGATGCGGGACTCGATCCCAGGACCCTGAGATCATGACCTGAGCCGAAGGCAGTGGCTTAACCCACTGAGCCACCCAGGCGCCCGTAAGATATCTTTTTAATTCCCCCCCACATAAGTTTTTTCTCCCTTATTTTTGGGAAGTAGATATTTCGGACACAGTATGGTGTACCCTTAATGGCTTCAACACAGTGATTTTTTTTTTTTTTTTAAAGATTTTATTTATTTATTTGACAGAAAGAGAGATCACAAGTAGGCAGAGAGGCAGGCAGAGAGAGAGAGGGAAGCAGACTCCTCGTTCAGCAGAGAGCCCGATGTGGGGCTCGACCCCAGGACCCTGAGATCATGACCTGAGCTTAAGGCAGAGGCTTAACCCACTGAGCCACCCAGGCGCCCCAACACAGTGATTTTTTTAAAGGAGATTGGGTGGGAGAATTTGCCCCTTTGAGAACCACTGTATTTATTATGTGAGATATAAAGAACTAGTTTTCTGTGTTTGTGAGTTATGTGGAGTAGCTAGTGATACCCAGCCTTTAATAGATGAAACATATTTTTAAATTTCGTCTTGTCTTATTTCAAAATGTAGGTTTTTTTCTTTTTGCTCAGAACGTGTGTTTTTGGAATTTCTGAAATTATCAGCAAAAGCAATAGGAAAGGGCTGGAAATTTCCCAGAGATAAATGTGTAAAAGTTGGAGGTGGGCTCTAGGTGAAGAGAGTGTTTAGATTATATAAGAATATAAGGTGTTGATGATTTTTCCAGTAACCTGGGAACATATATTAACATAATATGTGTGTGACACAGTTTGCTTGAGATAGAAGCAAAGAAAACATGGACAATGATAGCCATAATAAAGGGCAAGACTGTCACAAATGTTGTCAAAGCGGTGATACGGAGAGAGAAAGAGATACTTCAGTATGACTTTGTCATCACGTTGATCTATGACTGACATAAGCTTTAGGGATGGTGGTGATGTGCAGTGGCATTAAGGAGGAAAAGATTTTACTAATGCTTTTTTTTTTTTTTAAGATATTGGTACTTTGGTTTTTATAATTCTGGGAGGGTTTTTTTTAAAGTTTTGTTTTGTTTTAAATTAGTTTAACAGAGAGAGACATTGGGAGAGGGAACACAAGCAGGGGGAGTGGTAGAAGGAGACACAAACTCCCTGCTGAGCAGGGAACCTGATGCTTTGACTCCAGCCAAAGGCAGACGCTTATCAATGGAGCCACCCAGGTGCCCCCTGAGAGTTCTTTATATTGTTTAGATTTTGCTATAAGGAGCTCACAGATCCATACTTTAACAAGCATGATGAATTTCTTTGTAACTTTTAAATTGTAAAACTCTTTTTTTTTTTTTTTTAATGTGACAGACAGAGATCACAAGTAGGCAGAGAGGCAGGCAGAGAGAGAGGGAGAAGCAGGCTTGGGAGATGCCCTGGTGGATAGGGAATGGAAATGTATACAAACTATTTTTTTCTATTGGCTCTTCCCATCTCTTTGCAGTTAGAGAAAATAACCTGAAAAAAAATGAAGCCTTTTTTTCAATCCTATGGTATTTTGCTGTGTTCTGCTATATCTATCAGGACTCTTTCTATTGCAAGTTCAGAAAACCAATTATTAATTAATAAGAAGGTCATTTTGTAGGTTTATGAACTGGGAAGTTCACAGGATAAAGCTGTAGGTAGGATTTTAATGTAACTGGAATCAAAGGTTTGATGTCATCAGGAATGTATCCTTATCTCCCTTTCTGAGCATTCCTTTTCAGATTTTGTGTGAAAGAGAGCAAGTGCAAGCAGAGCACAATAGCAGGGGGAGGGAGAAGCATACACCCATCCCAGGATGCTGGGATCATGACCTGAATGGAAAGTAACTGCTTAGCCTACTGAGCTACCCAGACGCTCTCTAAGCATTCTTTTTCAGTTTTGGTTTCCTTTGTCAGGTATGGTGGTAAAGATGATCAGTAGCAGCTCTCTAGACTTTCGTAATTCTTAAGAGTCCACCTGTGTTTCCCTGTATAGCACCAGTCAAATTGGTGGATGGAAGGCCAGGCCTGGGTTGTGTGGCCTATCCCTGAACTAGGCACTGTAAGGCTAGAGGAGTGTGATCCTCTGACCTGACCAAGGACATGTGCCTGGTTTTGGAGAGAGGCTTAAGGTCAGCCCTCTCTTGAGGCTTAAGGGGGGAACATATTGATTCTTCAAAAAAAATCAGATGCTATTCCTTAAGAAAGAAACATGGGTTCGGGTTAGGCAAAATCTATAAATATTCCATGTATGAATCTAGATCTGCTTTTGAAGTTGATTGATATGGACTGTGTTGAGTTGAATTGTGTTCTCTGCAAAAAGATGTTGAAGTCCTAACTTGCAGTATCTTTGAATATGACTTTACTTGGAAATAGGGTCTTTATAGTTGGGTTCAAGTTAAGATGAGGTCATACTAGATTAGAGTGGGACCTAATCCAATAACTGGTGTTTTTTATAGAAAGGGGGAAATTTGGACATAGGTCCAAATGGGAGGAATGCCAAGGATTGCTCACAACCACCAGAAGGTACAAAGAGGCAAAGAAGGAGTCTTCTCTAGAAGAAGGAGGGAGAATTGCCCTGCCAACACCTTGATTTCTGCCTCATCAGTCTCCAAAACTGCAAGAGAATATATTTCTGTTGTTTTAAGCCATCTAGTTTGTGGCAGTATGTGGTAAAATTCAGCAGCTCTAGAAAACTAATATAGACCATATTTGGTACTTACAAAAATTTTTTTATTCATCCCATCTTTTTGTTTTGTTTATATAAGTAATCTCTGTACCCAACATGGGGCTTGAACTCATGACCCCAGGACTGAGTTGAATGCTCTTCTGATTGAGCCAGCCAGATGCTCCTCAGCCCATCTTCTTAAAATAAAATGCTGACCATAAGTTTTCCCTGTGAATACCTTTTACATTTTAAAAATGGCTTTAATGGGGATTTAGGATGCCTTTGGAATGTATAGGTTTGGCATTTGAAAATATATTTTGTTAGAGTTTTATTGTGTCCATAATGATGTGAGATGGTACTTTGTGATTGATTTTTTGACCTCTACGTTTTACAGAGTCTATAGTTGTGATTTAGCTGAAGCCATTGTCCTTATTGATGTACAGCTATATTTCTCAATGTGTTTGACTCCCATATAGCACAGTGCCATGTGAAAATCAGGAGTGGTAATAATTAAAGTGAAACACCCAGAGTAAATACGTTCTAGTAGCTTGAATATGGAAGAAAGAATATGTCTTAAGGCAACTGGTTATCAAGGTGGGAATAGTTAGTATTTTAGTGATACTAAAAAAAACTTAAGAGTAGCTTGAACAGTATTTCTGGGCTCTTGTTCATTTTCTGCAAACTGGGAGAGTCAGGTAATACCTCCAAAGTTTGGTTAAACTTTTCTTCACTTATTGTTCCTATCTTAAACTAATAATGTTGCATGTAATACAGTTATTATTTTTTAAAGATTTTACTTATTTATTTGCCAGAGAGAGAGCAAGGTAGGGCAAGAATATAAGCAGGGGCAGCAGCAGGCAGAAAGAGAAGCAGGCTCCTTGCTGAGCAAGGAGCCCAAGGTGGGACTCAATCCCAGGACCCTGGGATCATGATGTGAGCTGAAGGCAGATGCTTAACTGAGCCACCCAGGCATCCCAGATTTTTTAAAATAAATTATCTATCTCTATTTACTTCAAATAAGCTATACACCATTTAATGTGGGTCTTAAACTTATGACCCCCCCCCCAGATGAAGCGTAGCATGCTGTACCGACTCAGCCAGTTGGGCACCCCATAATTTTCATTATAAATATTTTTGACAGAGATACCTTATATTAAGTTTAGTAATATTTTCTCAATTCAAAACTCAGATACTAAGTATGTAATGACAAGTATTGCTCTGCCATGTTCCATCTACTATAGATTTACTTTCTCTAACCATTTTTATTATGTATTCTTTCAGCATTTCTTTATAAAAATAAAAGCAGATGTTAATTTTTTTTTTTACTTTTTCTGTTTTCTTACATACAACAGTATATAAAAAAATACTTCGTACTTTGCTTTTTTTCACTTTATATGTTTTAGTTACCTTTCTATGGCAGTATGTAGAGAGCATTCTCATTCCTTTTCACAGTTGCATTGGATTCCATTGTGCGGATATGCTGTAATATATTTAACTTGATGGTTATTGAACGTTGGAGTTTTCACTTGTTGCTAACCATCCTTCAGTGAATAATACATTTTTTTAAGATTTTATTTATTTATTTGACAGGGAGAGAGATCACAAGTAGGTGGAGAGGCAGGTGAGGGGCGGGGGGCGGGGAGGAGGGGAGCAGGCCCCCTGCTGAGGAGAGAGGCCGATGCTGGACTCATGCTGGACTCGATCCCAGGACCTTGAGATCATGACCTGAGCGGAAGGCAGAGGCTTAACCCACTGAGCCACCCAGGTGCCCCTTCAGTGAATAATACTGTACATAAGTTTTTTGTGTGCTGATACCTGTAGGATACGTTCCCAGAAATGGTACTGTTGAGTTGAGGGGTAAAATATATTTGTAATTTTTCTAGATATTGCCAAATTGCCCTCTACCTGGGTGATAGAACTTTGTAGTTCCTCCATTATTGTAGGAGAGTACCCATTAGGAGAATGTTTATATCCCCACAGCCTTACCAATGTAGTAGTGTGTCTGATTTGTGGATTTTTGCAAATTTGATAGGTAAAAAATACTCTCAGTATTGTTTTCTTTTTTTTTTTTTTTTTTTTTTAAGATTTTATTTTATTTTATTTGACAGATAGAGATCACAATTAGGCAGAGAGGCAGGCAGAGAGAGAGAGAGGAGGAAGCAAGCTCCCCGCCGAGCAGAGAGCCCGATGCGGGGCTCGATCCCAGGACCCTGGGATCATGACCTGAGCCGAAGGCAGAGGCTCTAATCCACTGAGCCACCCAGGCGCCCCTCAGTATTGTTTTCGTTAGCATTTCCTTTATGACTGAGGTTGAGCCTCTTATTTTTAAGGAAATTTCCATTTACATTTGATCTTGAACTGATTTCTTGCAGTGATGATTATGACATTGCCAGTGGTGAAAGTAATAATAATGTTTTAATAGGGGAGGAAAGGGAGGAGATAATTGTTCTTAGAAGAAAGATTTCTGGTTCCTTTTTCTCCAAACTCAGGAATTTTCACATATTCAGAATTGGTTCTTAAAGAATTGATTCTGAAAGTTCAGTTGCTTTGTTATTGCTTTAGGAGCCCTGCAGTGTGTAATTGGCACAGCATGGCCATCCGGGTTTTTCTGAGTGTGCCTTCTCCACCCTTTCAAGAAAGCGTAGATTGATGTTACACAGTTTCTTTAAACTGCTTCAAAGGATTGTAGAAAAATATTCAAATTTTGCTGAAGACCTTTTGTATTTCCCGTGGACATTTGCTAAAGTATAGTTCTAATCTAGTTGGCGTAAGTAGATTTCTATAAATGTTTTTGCTTTTATTTAGAGTATCTATAAAATGTTATTTGCCGCCCTTCATGATGCTGTTTTCATCTCCAGCTTGCCTATTGTTTATCTTTTTTTTCTTTTTGGGTTTTTTTTTTTTCCCCTCGGCATTTCATTCTTTCTGTGTTGATATTTTGTTTATTTGAATGTTAGAAGAACTGTTCTGAGCTTTTGGGTGGTAATGTCACTTTGCATTCTGAACTGAAACCCCTGTCCGTAAAAGTTACGGTTGTTTCTACAGCTATTAATACCATTTAGATATGGTCTTGACAGTAGTTTATGAAAATTGTTTAATGTCTAAAAATTTAACATCTTGGAAAATACAGGAGAAACGGTAAAACACATAACAGAAATTGAACATCAGAATACATGTGCTCAGTTAAGGGATCAACAGGTGAAATAAGCATAGAAACCAATGACTCAGTGGAAAACTTATACTCTGAGAGCCAAGATGAGAAGGAAGTAGATATTCAGTGACTCACAGGTATTGATCCAAAATAAATATCTCTGTCAAATAAATGTATATTTACTTATATGGCTTTCTCAGGCAAGGATAGCCTTTGCTTTGGGGACAATCTCTGTTTAGGTGGTTTGGTTGAATTGTGTTTTTAACTTACTCTAGTAGACTATTCCTGTTGCGTGTGGCACTTAGACTCTAATGGGAGAAAAGGGACATTAATCATATGGAGAACCTCTAACTACACAAGATAAGAGCTCTGAAAGGAGTTGTGGTTGTGTGTGTGTGTGTGTGTGTAATTGTGTTTCTAGAGGTGGGCAGAGAATTTCTAAGAAAATTTTCATTTGAGAGGTGAAAGTGAATATGAGTTAACTGGGGAAGGAAGAGAAAGGTGGTAGGTAGAGAGGATTCTTCTAGACAGGGTATCAAAATATGTTTTCAGAAGACAGAAAAAGAAAAAGTAGACCTTGGTTTTCCTCTTAGGATCTGGTTTACGTAAATACATTTCTTTCTTGCCACTTGGTGGCACTTAAACATGATTTAACAAGGCTTAGTTTGGGCTGTGGAATATTCTGCGAGTATTTTTTAAAAGTTAAGGAAACTGCTATGTGAAAATTAGAGGGGTGTGGAGCACCAGATGAAGTTACTATTAAAATTTATGGGAAGAAAAGTGTACGGAGGCTCTGTATATTTCCGTAATGGACATCTGTACAATCCACTCCTACTGGGGAAGGGTGAAGACATTCTTTGTCATGTACTCTTAGTTTTTTAGCCTCTTTTCTTTCCAGGTTCAAATAGGAATGATTTTTTTTTTTTTTTTTTTGCTAATTGAGATATAATTAAAATTTAGAAGTCTTTATACCCCTGGATCTCCATTCAAAACGAGGTATAGAACATTTCAAGCCTCATAAAAGGTTTACTTCTGTTCTGTTCCAGCCAGTTGCTCACTACTTCAGTAACTGTTTTCTGTCACCATAAGTTAGTTTTGCCAGCATCTGCATTTCTTATTAAAGGAATCATACAGTATGTACTTTTTTGTGTCTGGCTTCCTTTGCTTACACATAATGTTTGTGTGTGTTATGTTATTAATAGTTCATTCTTTTTTAAGTGGATTTACTGAAATAATATAGCAAACAGTATGCCCATTTAAAGTATAAAAGTCAGTGATTTTTACTATATTCACAGAGTTGTGCAGCCATTAATATAATCAGATTTTAGACCATTTTCTTCACCCCAATGGGTATCATCATATTCCATTTAGAGATGAGAACCCATACCAGTTAGCAGTCACTCCTTGTCTTGTCCCCCTCTCCTTCCATTCCCCAACCGTGGACAATGACAAATTTATTTCGTTTGTAGAGATCTGCCCATTTTGGACATAAGTTCATTCTTTTTTATTGCTGAGTAGCATTCCATTGCATGGAAACACTACCATTTGTTTAATCTGTTCATTGCTGATGGACATTTGAGTTGTTCCCAGTTTAAGGTTATAAATATGGCTACTCCGTAAACATTTTTATATAAGTCTGTTTTCATTTCCCTTGGGTGAATACCTAGGAATGGAGTTACCAGGTTACAGGGTAGAGATGTACATTCACATTACATAAGAAACTGCCAAACAACTCTCCAAAGAGGTGTTATCTCCACTTTACATTACTCTCTAACAGTGTATGGAGGGATCCCTTACTCTGCATCTTCACAAATATTTGGTGTTTGTCAGTCTTTTCTATTTTGACTAGTCTAGCATTTGTGAAGTGGTATTTCATTGTTTCGTTGTGGTATTTTAATTTCCCTGAGGACTAAAGATTGCTTTTCATATGCCAGTCGGGCTTTCTTATATGTTTTATTTTGAAGGATCTAAGTCTTTTGCCCATTTAAAAAAAACTGAGTTAATCTTTTTGTTGATTTGTGAGAATTTTTTGTATAAGCAATGTATAACTATATAATTGATATTTGTTCTTCAATAAGTGTAAAGATAGAAATATCTATGTAGGATTTATTGTAACTTGGGGTTTTTTAGTCTCAGATTTTTCGAAAGAATCATTAGAAAAAGGTCACTTTATTTAGACTTTTTCTTTTTTTTTTTTTTTAAAGATTTTATTTATTTATTTGACAGAGAGAAAGAGAGATCACAAGTAGGCAGAGAGGCAGGCAGAGAGAGAGAGGGAAGCAGACTCCCCGTTCAGCAGAGAGCCCGATGTGGGGCTCGACCCCAGGACCCCGAGATCATGACCTGAGCCGAAGGCAGAGGCTTAACCCACTGAGCCACCCAGGCGCCCCTAGACTTTTTCTAAGTAGACTTTCTTTACAGTAGTTTTCTTACTGAACCATGAAATGATTCCTTGCAGGTGGGGAAGAACAACAGCTTTAAAAATAACAAATAAACCAATTCAGTAACTTCAGTCACAGTACCTGTACTCCATAGAGTTCGGAGTGGAATCATGGTCTTCAGTTCACCTCCATAGGAGGTTTTTTCACTTTTGGTGGAGTCCCCAGTGGACCCAAGTAGTCCATGCCACATGAAAGCAATCCTTCTGACCTCTAAAACACCTGAGAACTGCCAGTAAATTGGCTCTGTAGTTTGCCCTCCAGAAGTTGTCCCACATTCTCTGTAGCTAACTCACATCCCACATCTGTTAGTCCACATAGCTGGGATTAGATGTGAACTCTGTTGTTAGAGCACGTGTGGCTCACACCATTACTGTAGCGTCAGTAAAAAGTATTGATGAGCCTGCACACATTTTAGAGATGCTGTGCCAGTACACCAGCAGAAGCGACAGCCGTAATTTAGCTTTTGGTGTTACATCATGGAGTCTTTGGAAACCCAGCCTTCTGAGAGACTTTCATGAACTTTCATCAGTCAGTCTTGCTTGTGGAAAAGAGAACATGGGGCATTTTATGATTCTGAAATGATTTTTTTTTTTAAGATTTTATTTATTTATTTGACAGAGATCACAAGTAGGCGGAGAGGCAGGCAGAGAGAGAGGAGGAAGCAGGCTCCCCGCTGAGCAGAGAGCCCGATGTGGGGCTCGATCCCAGGACCCTGGGATCATGACCTGAGCCGAAGGCAGAGGCTTTAACCCACTGAGCCACCCAGGCGCCCCCTGAAATGATTTTGTTGAAAATGATTTACTTAACTAGATATGTCTTTACCGAAATGGAACACATTACAGGCAGTCCAAGAATATACTATTAAATGTTTATATCTTTATACATGCTATTAGATACCTGATACCTTTTAGTAAAAGTCAGTATGCTGACTTTTTAGGTCTTGCAAGAGGTTTGCAGATTTCCCTCTCTTTATAAAGGTTTTTTTGTGTTTTTTTTTTTTTTTTTTTTTTTAATGGGGGAGGGAGGGGTAAAGGGAGGAAGAGAATTTTAAGCAGGCTCCATGCCCAGCACATAGCCTGATGTGGGGCTTAATCCCACAACCCTGAGATCATGACCTGAGTTGAAATCCAGAGTCAGACGCTTAACCAACTGAGCCACCCAGGCACCCCTGAAAGTTGTTTTTTTTTTTTTTTTAAATCATTTTTGTATTGAAGATTCTTTATGATTCTTGCCTGTCTGTATTCCATCCAGTCTTTGATTCACACGGTCAGTGTAATTTTTCTAACACTTGCACTGTCCTGTCAAAAGTCTTTCATTGCTCCCATTGTCTCCAGGATAAAATTTAAACTTTAGCTGGCTTTCCAGGAGCATCTTTAGCCTATATCTTAACGATTTTACCTAATTTATCTGTATTTCCCAATAATCAGCATAATAAGAGCAAATGTTTATTTATATAGTACGTCTCTATATGCCAAGCACAGACCTAGGCAGTCATAATAAATTTCTTATAATTTTTAAAAAATTATTATTTTTTTAGAGATGGAGAGAGTGTGGGGGTGAATGGGGAGAGGGAGAGAGAGAATCTCAAGCAGGCTCCACACTGGAGCCCGATGTAGGGCTCAGTCTGATGACCCCAAGATCATGACTTGAGCTGAAATCAAGAATCGGATGCTTAACCAACCGAGCCACTCAGGAGCCCCTAAACTTCTTGTAATTCTGCAAATAGATCATGTACCCCCACTTTCTGTACTCTTTGGCATGTCCTATGCTCGTATGACTAGAGTACTGGTTCAGTCTCTTTATTTAATACCTACTTTTTTTTTTTTTTTTTAGATTTTTATTTATTTATTTGACAGAGATCACAAGTGGGCAGAGAAGCAGGCAGAGAGAGAGAGGAGGAAGCAGGCTCCCTGCTGAGCAGAGAGCCCCGATGTGGGGCTCGATCCCAGGACCCTGGGATCATGACCTGAGCCGAAGGCAGAGGCTTTAACCCACTGAGCCACCCAGGCACCCCCTTACTTCTTCTTTTTGAGCCCATTCAGACATCACTTCTTGGAAGCTGAATCCTGTATTCACTTTCTGTGCGCCACCCCTTTCCTCATCTCTTAAAGTTGTAGTGAGATGTCAGAGCAGTGCACGTATCATCTAGTATAAAGTACAACACAGTTTTTCTCTCTCTTCCAGCTTTTCTCCTGAAGTACGGACAGTTCAGTAGGGATGAGTTGCCCTAGTTTAAGAACAGAAAAGATTTGTGGCTGTTAATCATTACCACCACCTGCCTCTAACCCTGTATTTGAAAACACATGGGTCCACAGGCAAGATGCTTAGTCTGGTAACAAAATGAGTAAGATAGTCCTTGCCTGAGAACACGCCAAATTCTAGTGGGATAGACAGACTTAGAAGCACCTAATTATATCTTGCTGGGTCAAAGATGTAAACACTAAAATAAATAAAAAATAAACCATAAAAGAATTAGGAGAAGGTTAGGCTTTTTTTTTTCCCCCTCAATCATATTGAAGTGGAAAGTCCTTTCTGTAGGTCAGGCAGGGGTCCTGGGATCATCTGCCAGGTTCTGGAATGGAGCCTGCTGGGTAGGGAGCCTGCTTTTTCCTCTCTCTGTCCCTCCCCCTTCCTTCTATGCATGCACACTCTCAAATAAATAAAACTTTAAAAAAAGAAAATAGGGAATTCAGAGATCAATAAATACAAGAAAATTGTCTGATCTTAATTATAATGGAGGAATTGCAAATTTAAACTGCAAGTTAAAATCTTTGGCCTGTCAGGTTGGCTAAGATATTTGAAGTGTCAAAAGTTCATAGAGGCCGTCTAAGGTATTTCCACTGGCCTAAGATGGAAAATTAGAATATAAAAAGAATTACTCCAATATATTAAACTATATTGAAATTAAAATCTAGACATCCATAATGATACTTTTTTTTTTAAAAGATTTTATTTATTTATTTGACAGAGAGAGATCACAAGTAGACGGAGAGGCAGGCAGAGAGAGAGAGAGAGGGAAGCAGGCTCCCCGCTGAGCAGAGAGCCCGACGCGGGACTCGATCCCAGGACCCTGAGATCATGACCTGAGCCGAAGGCAGCGGCTCAACCCACTGAGCCACCCAGGCGCCCCGATACTTTTTTTTTTTTAAAGATTTTATTTATTTATTTGACAGACAGAGATCACAGGTAGGCAGAGAGGCAGGCAGAGAGAGAGAGGAAGGGAAGCAGGCTCCCTGCTGAGCAGAGAGCCCGATGCGGGGCTCGATCCCAGGATCCTGGGATCATGACCTGAGCCGAAGGCAGCGGCTTTAACCCACTGAGCCACCCAGGTGCCCCCATAATGATACTTTTTAAAACAGAGTAACTATTGGGACGCCTGGGTGGCTCAGTGGGTTAAAGCCTCTGCCTTCGGCTCAGGTCATGATCCCAGGGTCCTGGGATCGAGCCCCACATCGGGCTCTCTGCTCACCGGGGAGCCTGCTTCCTCCTCTCTCTCTGCCTGCCTCTCTGCCTACTTGTCATCTCTGTCTGTCAAATAAATAAAATCTTTAAAAAAAAAAAAAAACAGTAACTATTGATCACTTTTGGAGGTTTCAAGGTTGTCACTTCATTGTTCTGAAAACTTTTGCATAAAGAGGCACTTACACTGCATTTCATTGTGACATGTTTTAAGGTAGCCAAATAGTTGATGGTAGAAATCTCTCTTTCTTGAAGAATTCCAGGTAATAAGTAAAGAAAGAATGAAAATTATTAGAGAAGTCACCATTTTGTGCCCACAGCACAGTAGTAGAACTAGGCATATACTTTATGTTTGCTAAAATTATTAGGTGAAAGGTGATTGTTGGCTATAATGGTGGGATCAAGTTGATACAATGAATTCACTGGTCAGTGTTATTAGCATCATTAAAAGTTGAAAAGGAAGGCATATATCTCCTGACTAATGAAATAGGAAGGACCCAGGTCTCTCCTGTATTCTCTAAGAAAAAATCAAATTCAATCAAGAAAAGTAACAGCAGATGGATCATATAAGGTGTATAGATTATGGTGCTTTGTTTTGTGTGCGTGTGTATGCATATGTTGGGTGTGGGATATGTCTCTAATGGTCTTTTTTCCTTTGTAGCATACTTAATACTTTGAGGAAAGCTCAGCTGCATTTTGTCACTTTAAACCTTCTTTTCATTCTTTTTTTAAATTAAGACCTTTTTTAGAGTTTAAGGTACAGAGCAAAATTGAGGGAAAGGTAAAGTTTTATGATTAAAATAAGGAATATTACAAGTGTTTGATAAAGAGTGATGGTCTGGTTTAGTTTTAACACAGTAACACTGCTGTGTCAAGAATGGGGGGGAGGGCGCCTGGGTGACTCAGTGGGTTAAGCCTCTGCCTTATGCTCAGGTCATGGTCTCAGGGTCCTGGGATGGAGGCCTGCTCAACAGGGAGCCTGCTTCCCCTCTCTCTGTGCCTGCCTCTGCCTACTTTTGTGATCTCTCTCTCTGTCAAATAAATAAATCTTAAAAAAAAAAAAAAAAAAAAAAAAAGAATGGGTGGGGAGCAGGAGAGCAGGAGTATTTGCACCGATGTCAAGATGGAAGCTGTTGCATTGGTCCATGCGGGAGGTGAAGGTTGCTTGTACTGGTTGTCATAAAGGAAGGGAGAAGTGGTTAGGACTGTGAATATATTAGATTGATACAAAACTGGTTAGGATTGATAGATCTAGCATAATTTAATGTGGAGAGTAAGAGAAATAAGATAAAGAGGATTATAAAGTTTTGGGTTAAAGCAGCTTGGTGCAGAGCTGTCTTTAACCAAGATAGTAGAGGCTGTGGGTGGAGCAGGTTTGGAGGAGAAAATAAATAATTTCGTTTTGCATATCTTTCACATAGTAGGTACTCATTGTGAATATAGTACTGCTGAATATTAAGAACCAAGAATAGGGGCACCTGGGTGGCTCAGTCGGTTGAGTGGGTGCCTTTGGCTTAGGTCATGATCCTGGGGTCCTGGGATCGAGCCCCGCATCCGGCTCTCTGCTCAGTGAAGAGCCTGCTTCTCCCTCTCCGTCTGCCTGCCGCTCTGTCTACTTGTGCTCTTTCTCTCTCTCTCTCTCTCTCTCTGTCAAATAAAAATCTTAAAAACAAACAAAAAACCAAGGATATGAGACAGCAGCCACGAGAAGGCAATTATTGTCAGTCTTTAATATTCATTAACTATGTGAGTTCTCCTTGACTTGTTTCTGTGTTGTGTATTTGTTTTGTTTTTCCATGTAGGATGTGTATATAGTACCTACCTACTTTATGTGAGATACTGTTCTAATTTTTCAAATACTAACTCAGTCCTCATAAAAACTTTATGAGGTAGGAGTGTTATTACCAGGGTGCCTGGGTGACTCTGTTGTTGGGCATCTGCCTTCAGCTCAGGTCATGATCCCAGGGTCCTGGGATCGAGCCCTGCGTCGGGCTCCCTCTCCCACTCCTCCTGCTTGTGTTCCCTCTCTCGCTGTCTCTCTTTCTTTCAAATAAATAAATAAAATCTTTTTTAAAAGAAAGTGTTATTACCATGCCTGTTATACTGAAGAGTCACTGAGAAATTAAGGCATTTATCTGAGGTCACAGAGCTAGAAAAGGGAGAATTAATTAGGACTCATACTCACACATTTAGGTTGCAGAGTCTGTGTTCTAAACCACTGTAGAATTCTGCTTCCCTTTTTATTATCCCACATGCTGATTGATTGATTAGATTGATTTAATTGAAGTGTAGTTGACAAACAATGCTACAGTAGTTTCAGGCCCCTGTGATTTTATTGTAGTTAAGGATGGAGAGTGAGGATTCAAGCAAAGGACCAGAAGCTTATTTCAAGTCATCTGTGTGGAGGTTATGGCTAATGGCTATTTCCATAGCTTTAAGAATTATAGTTATTTTCATAATAGAAAATAAAGTCAACTTGAGAGGCTGCAAGTTCTCCTTACAAAAGCCCTAGAAATTATATCCTGAGGTGTTTTTAAACTGTGCTAGTTTTTATGTGAGACTTTTTGGAGTGTCATAGTTATTTAAGTTCAGAAATATCTATCAGTATTGCATCCTTATGATTCTGTTTACATCTCTGACATATTGCAAGAAGTACTGATTTGGAGTCGTGGACTGTTGGTATTCTGGGTGCTCCCTGTATTCTGTTTGATAAATGTTGCTTTCAGTTGCTTGACTGTTAATGTTGCAAATCCTTAAGGAGTTGACTTTTTTTTTTATTCAGGTATTGGTTATGCTCTATTTGGCTTAAATTGTCATTGTCCCCAAAAGACAGTGTAGCTTTTTAGTTCAGATTCCTCTTTAATATCCTCACTGACCTTTATAGGTGTCGGTTTGAAATCATACAACTTTGCCAAGTGTTTAATATCATTTGTTTTTCCTTGAGGGTATAATCAGACTCTACAAGGTGATGATGTTGGTAGATGACCTTCAAGCATTGAGAAAATGTATTTTAAGGCCATCTTTTTTTAGGTTATCAGTTTTTCTGTTTTGTTTTGTTTCTTAAGGTTATCAGTATCCTTAATGAGGACCATATAAAGGTGAAACAACACTGTGAGATTTAGTTCTGCTTCTCTTTGTTAGCATTAGTGAGCTATCATACAGTTTTTTAAATTTTTCCTTATTTTTCCAGATGGAGAAAACGTAACAGTACTTTTTTTTTATTGAATGCAGGTGAACCAGTTGAATGCAGGTAAACCACTGGACACAGATGATTATTTAACTGTCTAAATTCTTCTGATTCTCCTGAAGATTATATTAATGGGTGAATCCCATTCTCCACCTAGAAAGAGCAGCAAATTTGTTACATACAAGGATGCTATAGGGCATTTGTGGTTAATTCTTTCAGGGAACCTGTTGAGAAATGCTGATTTGGGCTGTGGTCTGTTTAAGGCTCAAGAACTAAGGATGATTAAAAAAAAAAAAGGAACAGAGACTGTATATGGCCTGCAACAGCTAAAATATTTACCATCTGGTCTTTTTATAGAGAAGGTTTGTTTACTGTTCTCTAAGAAGATAATACTTGAACACCAGCTTCTCTCTCTTTTTTAGCTCTTTGTCCTCAGTATCTGACTCTATAAATGGGGGATAGTAATAGTACTTATCTCAGAGTTGTGAAGAGTGTGTAAAATAATGTCAAGTTTTAGAATACAGCTTAATGAATGTTAGCTGCTATTATTAGAGTACTTAACATGAAATATAAAATGGCATGTATTTGTTGTTTCCTAATATGGTGTATAGCAGTTACCAAATTCATTCTTTTGTTGTTGTTAAAGATTTTATTTATTTGACAGACAGAGATCACAAATAGGCAGAGAGGCAGGCTGAGAGGGAGAGAGGGGGGAAGCAGGCTCCCTGCTGAGCAGAAAGCCTGATTCGGGGCTCCATCCCAGGACCCTGGGATCATGACCTGAGCGGAAGGCAGAGGCTTTAACCCACTGAACCACCCAGGCGCCCTTCAAATTCATTCTTATGTTGTGATATGAAGCAGTAGTATTTCAGTTAAGAATATTAGCCAGTATTTGTGGTGCCATGATATTTTACAGATTCTTTTTTTTTTTTTTAAAGATTTTATTTATTTATTTGACAGAAAGAGGGATTACAAGTAGGCAGAGAAGCAGGCAGAGAGAGGGGGGGAAGCAGGCTTTCCGCTGAGTAGAGAGCCGGATGTGGGGCTCGATCCCAGGACGCTGGGATCATGACCTGAGCCGAAGGCAGAGGCTTTAACCCACTGAGCCACCCAGGTGCCCCTATTTTACAGATTATTACATAGGAATGTTCTCTTAAAAACTATCTAATCTGTTACACATTAAATGTTACCACATTTTGGTGTTTGGTAATTCAGTCTTTTTCAAGGTAGTGTGTCTCTTTGGATAGCACAATAATGTACTGACCTCTCTCTTCCTTTTGAGTTTTGATGCCTTAAAGAAGCAGTTTTCAAACTTTCTGGTCTTGAGATCCCTTAACACTTAAAATCCCTTAAAACTTATTAAGCTTTTCAAAGAGTTATTGTATTAATAATTTATTTTAAAATAACAGCAAACAGCCCATTACATGTTAAGCAGCATTTTAGTGAAAATCATTGTTTTTATATTTTACAGATTTCTTTAATATCTGGGTTAATAGAAGATAGCTGTCTCAGTATACCTACTTTTTCGTTCAGCTGTTGCATAATATTTTGTTGGAAGTATATGAAGAAAATCCAGCCTCATATATAGAAAGATTGTTGGAAAGGGGAAAACATTTTAATAGTCTCTCAAATAATTGTGGATATTTTTCATGGATTAACACCAAAACTTGGTAGCTGGTGTGTGTGTGTTTAATATGAGTTTAATTAATAAACTTTATTTTTTAGAGTAGTTTTGGATTCACAGCAAAATTGAGCAGGGAAATTACAGCGTTCCCATATAAGCATAACCGCCCTACTATCCACACCATGGCACCACAGTGGTACCTTTATTACATGGATGAACCTACATTGATCCATCATTATCACTCAAAGTCCATGGTTTACATTGTGGTTCACTCTTGGTGTTGTACATTCTATGGGTTTGACACACGTCTCCACCATTGTAGTGACATACGGAATTGTTTCACTGCTTTAAGATCTTCTGTGCTGTGATTGTTCATTCTTCCTTCCCTTTCCACAATCCCTGGCTGTATATTTTACATTCCTCTTAGCAATGAATGATTTGCTCCACAGCCTCCACAGCATTCTGTGTTAGTGGTCCTGATTTTGGCCCTTTTAATAGATGTGTAGTGGTATCTTGTTTTAATTTGCAGTTCTCTAATGACATTGTGATGTTGAACGTCTTTTCATATGCATTCTTGCTATCTGTATTTTTTCATATGCTTGCTTCCATCCATATTTCTTCTTTGGTGGGGTGTCCAGGTCTTTTGTCCATTTTTAAATCAGGTGTCTCATTTTCTAATTGTTGAGTCTTAGAAGTTCTTTGCATATTTTGCATAAGTCCTTTATCAGATGTGTCTTTAAATTTTAAAACAGTGGTATACGTAGCTCACATATGAAGTAGTAAAATACATATATATATACTATGATTATTTCCTTTGTAATAACTTTTATTTTTTTTTATTTTTTTATTTTTTTTCGTTTGTAATAACTTTTAAAAACAATCATAACATTTTAAGTTCTTGGGGCTTTCATCCTTCTGTTTACTGTCTACTTATTCTTTTGATAAATTCTTTTCTCTGATTTTATGTTTGTTTTTTCATTGTGGGTGGGCTTATGTTTGATATCTCCCCCCCCCCCAAGAATCTTGTGTGGGCAGATCCTGAGAACTTGTCTCTAGGGAAGGTCTGCCTGCATTTCTTTCTGCTAACTGTCCTCCCCCCCACCCCTTTCAGTAACCTAGAGAACCAGTTTTATGTTAATTTTATAATTAGGGGATTCCTAGATAATTCAGACAGTGCAGTGGTTCTCAAAGTGTGGTCCAGAGACTCCTGGGGGGTCCTGGAGGTCCGAGTATTTTCATAATAATACTGAGATGTTATTTGCCTTTTAATTATTTTCTCTCTCTCTAGTGGAGTTTTCCAGGGGTTATCAAAGATGGTATCATTACTCTGATAGGTAAGAGTATGAGTCTTGTCTGTGTTCTTGGAGTTTTAAATTTTTGTTTTAATTTGTTTTTATTTTAAGTAAACTCTGTACCCAGTGTGGGGCTTGAACTCACAGCTCTTGAGATCAAGAGTTGCGAGTCCTCAATGGTTTTTGACTATAGAGTGATCCTGGAACGAAAATGTTTGAAAACTGCTGAAGTAGTGTGTTTGAATTCCAACCTATGCAAGTCACAAGCATGGGATTCAGTTTCTCTAGGGAGATTCCCTTATAGTCTCTCTACCTAGGAGGAGAAGAAGATCCCTGAGCACTATTTGCAGAGATTCTGATTCAGTAGGTCTGGTTTGGGATCTAAGGAATTTTATTTCTACGGAACAAGTGTTTCAGATGTTGACATGGAACACTTTGAGTAGCAGTGCTTTAGCGTCCTCAGTTTCAACTCACTTTCCTTAAGGCCTCTCTTCTCTTGTCCCTGCATCAGTGTTAAAACCCAAGTTACCCATACTTAATCATCATCACCTATTCTGTGTGTCAGCACACTCAGCTCTGTCTTCCAGATTCTCATTCATTTTTAGCACTTAAGGACTTTCTTGCCAACCTTTTGAGCTTAGCTATGCATTGAGAGAGAATGTTTATGTTTTGAGAGCAGGAGAGAGAAAGAGGAATATAGTCCTTATACAGATTTTATTCATTATAAATAAAGTATCCATGTATTTTATCTAGGAGTTTATAATAACAGGACTTTTAAATTATTTTGACATGTTTCCTGGAATTTTTTGGTCCTATCTATAGATCTATCACTGAGCAACTAGAAGTTTCCTATAGATCTTTATAGGCCTTTGGGGGAAACTTTCTTAAATACTGCCTTGTTTAAGGATGTGAAATGCTTTAGAGTTACTTAGAATATCATTTTTCGTTTGAATATCCATATAGTTATGTAAAGCTTTCCAAATTGGACTCAGTGTGTTTTGAGCTTAGTATATAATTATAAATCTTTCTAAAATTACATTTTTTTAAAAGATTTTATTTATTTATTTGACAGAGAGATCACAAGTAGGCAGAGAGGCAGGCAGAGAGAGAGGAAGGGAAGCAGGCTCCCTGCTGAGCAGAGAGCCTGATGTGGGACTTGATCCCAGGACCTTGGGATCATGACTTGAGCCGAAAGCAGAGGCTTTAACCCACTGAGCCACCCAGGTGCTTTAAAATTATATTTTTAATAGTTTATTGACTGGTCATTTGTTTCTCTTTAGCATTAGAATGTTAAGTGTTTCTTAAAAGGCATTCAAGTTGAGAATTTGGCTTGATTGGGTTCTATTTACACTTGTACTTTGTGGTATTTTTAAAGTTTATTCTGTATTTTTGTCAAAAGGAAT
The DNA here is from genome assembly GCF_002288905.1 of Enhydra lutris kenyoni. NCBI lineage: Eukaryota > Metazoa > Chordata > Mammalia > Carnivora > Mustelidae > Enhydra > Enhydra lutris. The sequence continues at coordinate 49,574,442 of NW_019154096.1, forward strand.
GCCTCATTAAAATATTTCTTGATATTATATGTTCCTCTTAATGATTATAAAGACTGTCATATATTGTTTTAGTCCTTTGTATTTGCTCTTCTTGAACTATATACATACATAATTTCAAGAATGAATTTATCACTATGTAGTAAGGATACTATTTAATGTAGAATAGTCTTCCCAAAGACATCCAGGAGTTTTGGTGTGCTCTTTTAACTGTAATAACACAGTTATTTTTAGTAAATATAGATACAGAGAAGATTATACAATGATACCTAGTACTCACTGATTACCCAGGGTCAGTCATTATGTAAATAAATATACTTTGGGTTTTTTTCTTTAAAATGTTTTAATTTGCACTTACTCAAAGTACTAATTTCTCTTCTGCACAGCTTTTACTGCTTTTCTGCAGAGATTTTACTGGTCTGTTTATCTAGTCTTGGGTACCATTTGTAAACTGTCCATTCTGCATCTCTGTGAACATTTGTAATAATTAGACTAAATGCTGAATTACGCTACTGCTTACACTTCTCTAGTCAAAAGTGCCCATTTGTTTCCAATTTTTAAACCAGTCCTCTAGCCAAATCATCTTATATTTTTTCTTGAGCATACTGAGAACTAAAGAAATGTTACGGTATTCTGAAACTACAACTGTTATTCCAACTTTAATAAATAGGGCAAGAAAACTGTGCAAAGATGGATTGATTTGATCATTGCAATTCTCAAAGTGTGACCCCCTCTGCCACCAATGGTTCCTGAGACTTTCTGAGATCTGCTTGGTCAAAACTATTTGCATACTTAACACTAAGATGTTATTTGCCCTTTACACTGTATTGATATCTGTACTTAATTCAGGAGTATGGTGGCTAAACAGCTGGTGCACAGATCAAGTTAGTGGCACCAAACTATTATAGTAGTCTCTGTAGTTTTTCACTGTCACACACAAAGTAAAGAAAAAAGTGCCCTTGATGAGGCCGTGAGAAATGCTGCTTTTACTAAGTCTTCTCCCCAAGTACATGTTTTGGTAGTGCTATGTGTGATGAAAGGGCAAGTATGCATAAAGCACTTACATGACTCGGTTGTAAGCTGAACTAGATACTTTTTTCATGGAACACAACTTTGAGGAATGTCTGACTGTGGTTTTTCAGACTTCAGTATTTGACAGACATTTTCTCAAAAATGAAGTGAGCCTGTCACATCAAGGAAAAAAATGTAACAGTATTTGTTGCTAGTGATAACATTCCAGATTTCAAGAGAAAATTTGGAATATTGGAATATGTTTTATCCTCCACCATGAGGCTGACAACTTCACTTAAAAAAAAAAAAACCTTTCTGTTGAGATTGGTGGTGATGCTAAGAAACATTTTTTGTGAGATATTGTACAATGAAATATGTCATTTGGAAGATCCCACATAACTCAGTGAATTAATACTTTCTAGATGGTCAGTACCTGATGTTTAAAAATCAAGCGTTGGTTAAAGATCCTTTCCACATGCAAAACAGACCAGTGTGTTTTTTGTAACACAATTTTATTTTCAGATTATCAGGTAGAAAACTTGACATTTTTGTGTACAGTTCTGGGAATTGTACTACGTGTGTAAATTTGCATAGGCACCACCTCAGTCAAGATACAGAATAGTTCTATTACCCCAAACAGCTCCCTTGTGCTCTTCTGTTGTAATCACCCCTCCCCAAACCTCTGGCAACTCTCATCTGTTCTTCACTATAGTTTTGTCTTTTTGAGAATGTCATAGAAATGGAATCATAGAATTATACCATTTGAGACTGGCTTCACTAACTCACCATAATGCTGTGAAAGTCATCCAGGTTGCATGAATATTCATTTTTTGGAAAGATTTTATTTATTTATTTGACAGAGAGCGCACATGCATAAGCAGAGGGGAGAGGCAGAGGGAGAGGGAGAAGCAAGGCTCCCTGCTGAGCAAGGAGCCCTATGAGGGGCTCAATCGCAGCACCCTGGGAACATGACCTGAGCTGAAGGCAGACACTGAACTGAGCCATCCAGGGATCCCTCATTTTTAAAAAATTACAGTAGAATTTGTCATACATAAAATGAAATATTAGTCATCAAAAAAATGAAATCTTGGGCGCCTGGGTGGCTCAGTGGGTTAAGCCGCTGCCTTCGGCTCAGGTCATGATCTCAGGGTCCTGGGATCGAGTCCCACATCGGGCTCTCTGCTCAGCAGGGAGCCTGCTTCCCTTCCTCTCTCTCTGCCTGCCTCTCTGCCTACTTGTGATCTCTGTCAAATAAATAAATAAAATCTTAAAAAAAAAAAAATGAAATCTTATATTTGTAATGACATGGATAGAACTAGAGGGTATTATGCTAAGCAAACAAAGTCAAACAGAGAAAGACAATTATCATATGATTTTACTCACATGTGGAATTTAAGAAACAAAATAGAGGATCATAGGGAAAGGAAGGGAAAAATAAAATAAGATGAAATTAGAGAGGGAGACAAACCGCAACAGACTCTTAACTATAGGAAACAAACTGAGGGTTGTTGGAGGGGAGATGGGTGGAGGATGAGGAGGGGTAATAACTAGGTGATGGACATTAAGGAGGGTACTTGATGCAATGAGCACTGGCTATTATATGACTGATGAATCACTTACCTCTGTCTCTGAAACTAATAGTAGACTATGTTAATTGAATTTAAATAAAATAAAAGTAAACAGTCATATAAGGCCTTTTGTGTCTGGCTTCTTCTTCTTTTTTTTTTTTTTAAGATTTTATTTATTTATTTGGAAGACAGAGATCAGAAGTAGGCGGAGAGGCAGGCAGAGAGAGAGGAGGAAGCAGGCTCCCTGCTGAGCAGAGAGCCCGATGCGGGGCTCAATCCCAACACCCTGGGACCATGACCTGAGCCAAAGGCAGAGGCTTCAACCCACTGAGCCACCCAGGTGCCCCTGTGTCTGGCTTCTTTAATTTTGCATTATATTTTTGAGATTCCATGTTATAGTACATTATCAGTATTTCATTCCTGTATTAGCACAGGCTGCCATAACAAAGCTTTGGATGGCTTAAACAGATACTGACCTTCTCATAATTCTGGAGGCTGGAAGCCCCAGATCAGTGTTCAGCAGGGTCATTTCTGATGTGTACTCTTTTCCTGCCTTGAGATGCCCATCTTTTCACTGTGTCTTCACATGGCCTTTCCACTGTGCTGGAGTGTGAAGGAGCGGGGAGCTCTCTCTGCTGTCTCTTTTTATTAGACACTAATCCTATTGGATCAGGCCCCTTTCTCTTAAAATCTCAATTAACCTTAATTAAATTATACATTTATATTGGCAGTTAGAACTTTCAGCATATGAATGGAGGGGACAATCATTCTGGCCATAATAATTCCCTTTTTTCGTTGAATATTATTCCGTTGTATACTTATGCCCCATTTTGTATGATCATTCACCAGCTGATGACATTTGGGTATTTCTGCTTTTTGGCTCTTATGAGTAATGCATGTCTGAACATTCGTGTACAGATTTTTGAACACCTGTTTTCATTCTCTTAGATTTGTGCTTGGGCGTGGAATTGTTAGGAGACATAATTCTCTTTTAACTTTTTGGGGAACCACCAGACTCTTCCACAGCATCTGCACTATTTCACATTCCTATCAAGTGTGTAAGAATCCAGTTTCTCCATATCTTCACCAGTGCTTCTTACTTTTCCTTTTTTTGTTTTTTAAATAACTATCCTAGTGAGTATGAAGTGGTATCTCGTTTTACTTTGCATTTCCCTAGTGACTAATGATATTGAGCATCATTTCCTGTACTTGTTGGCCATTTGTAAATCTTCTTTGGAGAAACATGAATTCAAGTCCTTTGCCTATTTTTAAATTGGGTTATTTGGAGGTTTTGTTTTGTTTTGCTTTTTTAAGATTTTTATTTATTTATTTATTTATTTGTCAGAGAGAGAGAGAGAGAGAGGGAGAGAGAGCGCGCGAGCGAGCGTGCGTGTGCTCACAAGTAGGCAGAGTGTCAGGCAGAGGTGGAGAGAGAAGCAGGCTCCCTGCCGAGCAAGGAGCCCGATGTATGGGACTGGATCCCAGGACCCTGGTGTCAGGACCTGAGCCGAAGGCAGCGGCTTAACCAACCGAGCCACCCAGGCGTCCCGGGTTATTTGGAGTTTTGTTGAGTTTTAAGAATGCTTCACATATTCTACATATTAGACCCTTATTAAAAATATGATTTCAAAAATTTTCTCCTACTTTGTGGGTTTTTTCACTTCATAATATTCTTTGAATAGTAGTAGAAGCTTTTAATTTTAATGAAGTTTAAAATTTTGAAATTTTTGTTGCTTGTGCTTTTGATGTCATGTAAGAATCCATTGCTACATCCATAGTCACATAGATTTACCCCTATGTTTTCTCCTTAGAATTTTATCATTTTCTCTCTTGTATTTAGATCTTTGGTACTTTTGGAGGGTTTTTTTTGTTTTTGTTTTTTTTTTTAAAGATTTTATTTATTTGACAGACAGAGATCACAAGTAGGCAGAGGCAGGCAGAGAGAGAGGGGAAGAAGCAGGCTCCCCGCTGGGCAGAGAGCCCGATGCGGGGCTCAATCCCAGGACTCTGGGATCATGACCTGAACCGAAGGCAGAGGCTTTAACCCACTGAGCCACCCAGGTGCCCCTGGAGTTTTTAATGTATGGTATGAGGTAAGAGTCCAACTTCATACTTTTGCACATGGCTGTCAGTAGTCCCTGCATTGTTTGTTGAAAAGGCGATTCTTTCCCCCACTGAATAGTCCTAACATCCTTGTCAGAAATCAATTGACCATTGATATGTGGTTTATATCTGGACACTGAGTTCTGTTCTGTTGGTCTATATGTCTATTTCTGTGCCAACACAGTGGCTTTGTAATAATTTTTGAAATCAGGATATCTGAATCCTCCAACTTTGTTTTCTTTTTTTTTCTTTTTCTTTTTTTTTTTTTTTTTCCAGCTTTCTTCAAAACCAGACTGTTTTGGCTGTTTGAGCTCCCTTGCAATTCCATTTGAATTTCAGGATCAGCCTGTCAGTTTTGTAAAAAACGTAAGATAGATAATGCATTAAATCTATAGATCAGTTTTGTAGGGTGTGTGTGGGGGTGTATTGCCATCTAAACAATATTAGGTTTTCAAATCCAAGAACATGGGATATCTTTCCATTGATTTAGGTCTTTAGTTTCTTCCAACATTTCATGTTTTGTAGTTTTTTTTTTTTAAGATTTAATTTATTTATTTGACAGCGATCACAAGTAGACAGAGAGGCAGGCAGAGAGAGAGAGAGAGAGAGAGAGAGAGAGAAGCAGGCTCCCCACTGAGCAGAGAGCCCGATGTGGGACTCAATCCCAGGACCCTGAGATCATGACCTGAGCCGAAGGCAGCGGCTTAACCCACTGAGCCACCCAGGCGCCCTGTGTTTTGTAGTTTTTAATGTGCAAGTCTTTCACCTCCTTGGTTAAATTTATTTCTAAGTATTTTATTCTTTTTGATACTCTTTCCTTAATTTCAGATCGTTCATTGTTAGTGTGTAGAAATAGAACTGATTTTTGGATCTTTCTCATGTATCCTGCAACTTTACGGAACTTGTTTATTAGGTCTAGTATAGTTTTTGTGTGGATTCTTTAGGATTTTCTGTGTGTAAGATCCTGTCTGTGAAAAGAGATATTACTTCTTCCTTTCAATTTGGATGCCTTTTATTTACCTAATTGCCTGGCTAGAACTTCCAAAAGTGTTGAGGGAAGTGGCAAGAAGGAACATCCTTGTCTTGTTCTTCATCTTAATGGGAAGCTTTCAGTCTTTTACCATTAAGTATGTTCATTGTGAGTTTTTCATAGATGCCCTTTTTCAGGTTGTGAAAGCTCCATTGAGTGTTAGCATGAAAGTGTGTTTGAATTTGTCAAATGTTTTTTTCTGTGTCAGTTGAGGTGATCATGTTATTTATCCCCCCTTCACTCTGTTACTATGGTGATTGATTTTTTAAAAATCGATTGAGCCACCATGCATTCCTGGGATAAATCCATGGTGTATAGTCCTCTTAATATGCTGCTGAGTTTGGTTTGCTAGTGTTTTGTTGAGGATTCTTAGATCTATGTTCCTGAGAGATTGTGGTCTGTAGTTTTCTTTTGAAGTCTTTTTCTATGGTATCAGGGAAGTACCAACCTTATGCAGTGAATTAGGAAGTATTCTTTTTTCTTCCATTTTTTGAAGCGTGAAGAGCATTGGAATTAATTCTTCTTTAAATATTTGGGAAAATTTATCATTGAAGCCATATGGGTCTTGGCCTTTCTTTGTCAAGGTTTTGGGGTTTTGGTTTTTTTTTTTTTTTTTTTTTTCTGTTTTAATCTCATTATAGACTTACCAGATTTTTTATTTCTTCTTGAGTCATCTTTGGTAGTTTGTAGGAATTTGTCCATTTTATCTGTGTTATCTATTTGTTGGCATACAGTTGTTCATAGTATTGTCTTATGATTTTTTTTTTTTTTATTTCTGTAAAGTCAGTAGTGGTATCCCTACTTTTGTTCCAGGTTTTAGTAAATTGAGTCTTCTCTCTTCTATTTCTTGGTCACTCTAACAGTTTGTTGGTATTGTTAATCTTCACAAAGAAGTTTTGGTTTCACTGATTTTTTTCTTTTCTTTTTAAAGCCTCTGCCTTTTATTATTGCCTTTCTTCTGTTTGCTTTGTATTTAGTTTCTTCATCTTTTTCTAGTTCCTTAAACTGTAAGGTTATTGCTTTTTGATAATTCTTTTTTAATATAGATGTTCACAGTTGTAGATTTCCTTCAGTACTGCTTTTGAAGCATCCCATATGTTTTGGTATGTTTTGGCTATTTTTAGTTCTTTTCAGTGTATTTTCCAATTTCCATTGTGATTACTTTTTTTGACTCATTGATTAAGAATGTGTTGTTTAATTTCCACATACTTGTGAAATTTCCAATTTCCCCATCCTTTCTAATTGCATTGCATTATTGCTGAAGAAGTTACTTTCTATGATTTTCAACTTTTTAAATTTATCGATAATTGTTTTTGGCGACCTAACATATGGCCTACCATGGAGAATGTCCCATGTGCACTTGAGACAAATGTATATTCTGCTTTTTTGGGGTGCAGTGTTCTTTGTATGTCTTTTAGGTCTAGTTGATTCATGGTGTTAAGTCCTCTTTCCTTTGTATCTTTTACCTAATTGTTTGATCCTTTATTGCAAGTGAGGTGCTGAAGTCTACAATTACTGTTGAGCTGTTTCTCCCTTCAGTTCTGTTGTTTTTTTGCTTCGTATATTCTGAGACTGTTAGGTGCATTTGTGTTTTTAATTGTCAAATCTTGATAGATGATTCTTTCATCATGTGTCTGCCCATTGTAACAAGTTTTAACATGTATTTTGTCTGATATCAGTGTATACACTCTTATTTCTCTTTCAGTTGCTATTTTTATGTATTCTCTTTTCTTTCACTTTCAGCCTTTGTCCTCAGAGCTAAAGTGAGTCTCATGTAGACAGCATTTAGTTGGATCATGTTTCTTTTATCCATTCTGTCCATCTCTGCCTTTTAATTGGAGGGTTTAACCCAACCATTTACATTTAATGTAATTACTGTTAAGGATCTTTGTCGTTTTGCTATTTGCTTTCTACATGTCATATAGCAGTTTGTTCTTAAAGCCCTCCATTTTTACCTTCTTTTGTGTTATATAAGTATTTTCTAGTGTAACATTTTAATTCCCTTTTTATTTATTTTTTTAATGTACAGTTTTATAGTGATTTTCTTAGTGCTTGCCCTGGGGATATATAATTAACATCTTAATTTATAAAATTCTATTTCAGATTAATAACAACTTAGTTACAATAGTATACAAAATATTTTCCCCCTGTGTGGTTCTGTTCCTTTATTCTGTTATTGTCTTACATTTTTGTATATTATATGCCCTTTAACATAAATTTTTTTTTTCCAAAGGAAAAAGAGTTAATACAAAGATTCAGGATTCACATCATGACAAATCATAAAATTGAATACACTTCTCTCCCCCCCCCCTTTTTTTTTAACATTTTATTTATTTGTCAGAGAGAGAGTGAACAAGCAGGGGGAGTGGCCAGCAGAGGGAGAAGCAGCCCCCCCCCCCCGCCCCCGGGCAAGGAGCCTGATGTGGGACTCGATCCCAGGACCTTTGGATCATGACCAGAGCTGAAGCAGACTCTTAACTGACTGGACTACCCAGGTGTCCTTTGAATACCCTTCTCTTGATAAAAGTTCAACTTTTGCATTCTTTTTTTCTGTTTAACTTATCTGCCATCTTTTTTCTTGTGCTTTGCTATTACTTTCACCCCACCTCTTCCTGTCTGTGGTTACATTGACAGATTCCCTCCCTTTTCCCAGTAGTTTAGAAAGTCTACTCATATATAGGCTATGATGATTAATATTATTATTTTTTAAAGATTTTATTTATTATTTGAGAGAGAGAGGGAGAGAGTATGAGTGGAGAAAGATCAGTGGGGGAAGCAGACTCCCTGTCAAGCAGGGAGCCAGATGTGGGACTCGATCCTGGGACTCCAGGATCATGACCTGAGCCGAAGGCAGTTGCTTAACCAGGCACCTGGTTAACATTAATTTTAAAACCCTCTTTAACTTCACCACCATCTAAGTAGTATCTGTAACCTTCCTTTCCCCCACTTCCCAAGTACAATTAGCTGCCCATCCTCCTGGGTAGAAATGTGGCATTTTATTTTCCAGCTTTCCTTGTTGATTTTCACACCCCCAACATCAACTTACTGTTACATGTAGTCTTTTAAATCAGAAGGAAAAGAACAGGAATTACCAAACACAACCTCCTTCCTCGAACACTTCATAATACAGTGCTTCCATTATAGTTTCAGATACTATTTCAAACAGTTTGAAAATACTGAATTACCTTAAGTTTTTAAAAAAGATTTTATTTATTTATTTGACAGAGATCACAAGTAGGCAGGCAGAGGTGGGGGAGGGGAAGCAGGCACCTTGCTGAGCAGTTAGCTTGATGTGGGGTTCCATCCCAGGACCCTGAGATCATGACCTGGGCTAAAGGCAGAGGCTTAACCAACTGAGCCACCCCGGTGCCCCAGAATTACCTTAATTTTTAAAGATCAGTACAATTTTATAGCCAAGGAAGGTGAGGAATAAATAAGACAATTTACCTAAGACTATAGAACTGTTAAAAGGCAAAGTCAGAAATTTGAACCTAGGTTATTTGGCGCCACAGTCCTTGCTGTTAATCACTAGTCTGTTACTCCCTAAGTACTAGTGTTCATTCTATTACATTATAACACTAAGTATAGAATTCAGTTGGATACATAAAACATGCATTCATGTTGAAAATTCAGGACAGATAAAGTGAAGGTTTGGGGAGTCAATTGAAAGGAAAGATAACAGTTGGGAAGAGCTTTTGATGGATGGCCTTGAAGACAAAGCAGGATCAAGACTATTGAGATTTGAGAGAAGGCTTTTTAGATGAAGGAACGGGGTGAGGGAAAGGAATTAAGACAAGCAAAAGCAAGTTGATTCAAGAAACAGAACAGTTGAGTGTGCTTGAAGGAAATTGGGAGAGAGTGTTGAGGAATGGTTCATATCTGGAATGATTTAAAAGCCACACTTCATAGTTTGGATTTTATTCTCCAGGCAGTAGGTAGTCATTGAACATTATTAAAACTTTACTTTATTTGTAAATGTGTATAAAAAATCTGAAGGCTAACTCGAACTTTGGGTGTAATTTAAAATTTTCTAAAACATGTGGAAACTTATTTCAATAGGGACCAGATTAAAGTTTGATCTTTTGTATTGCCATATATCAAGGTCTCTTGGAGATGTGTTATAAAGTAGTGATTTTTAAAAACATAGATATTAGAGATATTTAAAGAAATGTGTTTGATTATATTGAAAAAGATGTGGTTCCCTTTCAAGATGATCTTGTATGTGAGGTTGAGAGGTAGGATATGCATTTATTTTAATTACATGCCATATGCTAGTTCAGATCAACTGTAATATTTGTTGAGTCTTTACAACTAACTTGTTTGCCAGATGCTGGAAATAGAACCATAAATAAGACCTGGTCATATTTTCAGTCTGTTTTGTTTTTTTTTTTTAAAGATTTTATTTATTTATTTGACAGACAGAGATTATAATCAGGCAGAGAGGCAGGCAGAGAGAGAGGAGGAAGCAGGCTCCCTGCCGTGCAGAGAGCCTGATGTGGGGCTTGATCCAGTATCCCGGGATCATGACCTGAGCCGAAGGCTGAGGCTTTAACCCACTGAACCACCCAGGTGCCCCTTCAGTCTGTTTTTTGTCCTAATTGGCAAACATTGGAATACTTCAGTGTCCAGTCCTCTTTCCTCTTTTCATTTTATCTGCCCTCATTAACCGAATGTGATCTCATCTAGTTCTAAGACCTTAAATTCTGTCTGTACTTTAATGATTTCCAGTTTTATATCCTTGATGCCAGTGTATCCTTTTAAATTCAAACCCACCTATCCAGTTGCCTCCTGCACATACCCTCTTTGATTTCTAAAAGGCATGTCAGATTTACCATGTCCAAAACTATTTGGACTAGATTTCTCTCCGCTTAAGGCTTTTTTTCCTTTAGTACTCTCCATCTTAGAAAGTTACATTACCATTAACCCAGTTCTCAAACCAAAAGCCCAAGTATTGTCTTTAACACTGTTCCTTCCTGTTCCATATCATTGAAGCAAACTGGTTTTATCTTCAAAATATACTCTTATGTCCAGCCACTCCTCTCTACCTTCATGACTCCCATACTAGTTCAAGCCACCATCATCTCTTGCCAAAGCTGTAGTTATAATAGTCCTTTAATAATGTTCTCCTCTTGGGACGGGTGGGTCAGTCAGTTAAGCGTCTGCTTTGGCTCAGGTCATGATCCCAGGGTCCTGGCATCAAGTCCTGCATTGCATCAGCCTCCTTGCTAGGCAAGGAACCTGCTTCTTCCTCTGCCTGCCACTCCCCCTGCTTGTGTGTGCTCAGGTGCACCAGTGGTCTCCCTTTCTCCCTCTCTTTCTCACAAATGGATAAATTTAAAAAAAATCTTAAAGTATGTTTTCCTCATAATCAGTTATCTGTGCATCCACCTGGGAATCTTAATATAAATCTGATCATGTTACACCTCCACCAGTACCCAAATGTAAAACTAGTTGATTTCTATTAAATTCAAAATCCTCACCATGGTCTATAGGATCTTGCCTCTAGATTTCTGACTTCATCTCTTACTTTCTATCTTATTCCCTTTGCTGAAACCGTATCCACTTTCTTGCTCCTTCTCAGATATACCATAGCTCATACTATATGCTGCTTTAGCACTGTTCCCTCTGCTTAGAATGTTCCTATCTTGGTTATCTGTGTGGCTTGCTCCCTCACTTCATTCAGTGCTCAAAAATGTTGGCGCTTAAAGTTTTTTCCTGACCTCTCTAAAGATTCTCCTTCCTAAGTCCCTGCCCAATATTTCTCAATGTTAACTCTCAGGGTTTATCAGGGCTTAGCTGTTATCCCCTTAACTCTGCTATTTTCTTCTTCAACCTTTACTTCTTTTACTTACCCTTATCATACATCCTCATGATCCTCCTCATCATTTATATCATTTGTCTTCCTAGTCAGAATTTAAAAGTTCCATGATAGGAACTATTGTCCTATTCACAGCTGCATTCCTAGTGTCTGATTCTTAGTAGACACTCAATATTTATATAGTTAACCAAGAAAAGGAGGCCCAAAAACAATAGAAAACCTCTTTACTTCATTTAATCTAAAAAAAAAAAAAAGGCAAAAGAAATTGCCAGTCTCCCACCTTCTATTATATTTTTAATGTTTGAGAAAATACGTAATAACAGAAGGTTATTATGAATTCAGTAATCCTTTTTAAGGAAATATGTATTTTGTTTACAGCAAAATGGCATTTGGACAAATAGCGGCTGTATATACAAGCACATTTTTATTTAATTTGCAAACAGTGCTCATATGGATTTACTGACCTTGTAATGATGGAGTTCCTCTAAGGAATTGTGGCCCGCAAATTGTGAACTCCTGGTGTAATTGACTCATTCCTAATCAACTTCAGATTTGCATTTAAATGGCTTTTTAGCATAATTACTCTACTCAAGACAGTTTGATATAACAGAAAAAAATGAATCCAAACTGCCTTTTTTTTTTTTAAGATTTTATTTATTTGTCAGAGAGAGAGGGAGAGAGAGCGAGCACAGGCAGACAGAATGGCAGGCAGAGGCAGAGGGAGAAGCAGGCTCCCCGCCAAGCAAGGAGCCCGATGCGGGACTCGATCCCAGGACGATGGGATCATGACCTGAGCCGAAGGCAGCTGCTCAACCAACTGAGCCACCCAGGCGTCCCCCCAAACTGCCTTTGGATTTCCAAAGAATTAAATTCATCTGACCTAGCTACTTACTACCTTTGTGCTTTTGGTTACTTAACATCTTGGAATCTCACTTATGTATGTAAATATAATTAGGAATTTATTTTGGTAATGTTGCAGCTACTCAATACATATTCTTTTACTATATTAATATCATTATTTTTTTAGGACCTCATCTTTCTCAATTTATTTCTGTCTTTGCTGTGATTACAGCTTTGTACAAAAAAAAAAAAAAAGTCTCTGTCATCTCTCTTCATGACCAGCAAAGCAAGCCATTAATTATGTTCTGGTTTTAATTCATAGATACAGGGAACTTAGTTGAGCTCAAGTAGAAAAATCATCCTTTTTTCCCCATCCAATATCAGTTACCCTTCTGTTTTATTTACTTTATTTAACTATTTCTTCGGGGCTTCAACATGCCAGACACAAAATGGAGTCATTCTAAAATCTCAGACCACTCAAGTGAGTATAAGCGTATAGGCATTAAGAAGAGTGTGTTTGCATTCATTCAACAAACATTGACTGCAGTTTAAGGAACAGGCTGATATTAAGAGAAACATAATAGGCTCCAGTTCTTCGCTCAAAATCTGGTGGATAGAATGCTAAAAAATACCTGTAGAATAGTTTATAAGTAGTAATATAAGCTGCACTAATGAGGATGTTCCTAGCTTTGCCTAGGGCTTGAGGGATGAGATAAAGGAGGCCTTAAAACAAACTAGATTGAGGGTTGCAGGAGAACATTCTAGGCAGAGGACTTCCTATGCTTAAAAGGCGTGGAAGCATTGACATGTATATAGTGATTGATAAATCAGTCTAACTAGAGCACAGTGTATATAAACAGAAAATGGTGTCATGGGAGATTGAAAAGGTAGTTTGAGACTAGACAGGCCCTCAGTTCTATTGGATATCATCCAGGAATTTGAAGTCTTCACTAGTATTACTGGAAACCATCAGAGGTTTTTATTTATTTATTTTTTAATTATTATTTTTTTTTAAAGATTTTATTTATTTGACAGAGATCACAAGTAGACAGAGAGAGGCAGGCAGAGAAAGAGAGAGAGAGAGAGGAGGAAGCAGGCTCCCTGCCGAGCAGAGAGCCCGATTCGAGGCTCGATCCCAGGATCCTGGGATCATGACCCGAGCGGAAGGCAGAGGCTGTAACCCACTGAGCCACCCAGGCGCCCAGTCAAAGGTTTTTAAAACAGAGAAACGATGGAAGAAGTTTGGCAGCAGTGTGAAGGATGGATAGTGTTGCAAATGGTCGTATAGGGGATGCTGATATAGTAAAATTAATGAAAAGTTAGAATCCACTAGTGGACAGTGGATTAATTCCAAAGAGCCTGAGTTTTAAATCTAGGCTCTGCCTCTCTATAGTTATATGAAAAAATTAGCTGCTTCAATGTTTAGCTTTCTTACCTGTACTAGGTAGTAATTTACAGTGTTCCTCTGAAGATTCGTTAGAGTGGGTGTGAAGTACCTGATATAGGGCTTGCCTTATGCCAGCTAAGGACTCAATGATAACATGAACAGCATGTAACTATTAAGGTAAAAAATGGTGAAGACCTGAATTTAGGGGTAAAAAAGAGAATAGATTTGGATGGATCTTTCTGAATTAGAATGAGTAGGACTCACTGACTGGAAGAGTTGATGACTGACTTAGGGAAAGAATGAAATCAGACAGACTTAGATTTGTAATCTGAATGATTTAGGGTGAAGGGTTTAGGGATGTTATTTTCCTAGTAAGGAATACAGAAGGAATCACTGAGATGAGGTAAAAGGAATGAAATTATTTTGATTTGGACTTTTTGAGGTATTTGGGATATCTTGGTGATGATGTGAATGAAGCAGGCAGTTAGAAATAAAGTCTGGGACAAGAGATAAGAGATTGGAGTTATCAGTATATGCCTGGTAGCAGACATGTGTGTAAGTCTTAATGGCAGGGCATATATTTTATTTATTTATTTATTTATTTTTTAACATTTTATTTATTTATTTATTTGAGAGAAGAGAGAGACAGTGAGAGAGAGCATGAGCGAGGAGAAGGTCAGAGGGAGAAGCAGACTCCCCGTGGAGCTGGGAGCCTGATGCGGGACTCGATCCCGGGACTCCAGGATCATGACCTGAGCTGAAGGCAGTCGCTTAACCAACTGAGCCACCCAGGCGCCCAGGGCATATATTTTAAATACATCCTCTATTCCCACACTGCTGGGCTCTGTAATAGCACTTGATTGGTTCTTGTTATTAAATGTGAGATTTAAAAAATACTCTTTAGGTTGGCTTTGTATATAAAAGATAATGCATACTTTGATTCCTGATTTAATGTTCACTTTAAAGTTGCAAATATAAAACCTAGTTTCTTAAAATACAGATCTTACTCTAATTTTAAGCTTGTAATAAATATTTTAGTTTAACTTTTTATTTTACTTATTTTTAAAGATTTTATTTATTTGAGAGAGAGAATGAGAAAGAGCATGAGAAGAGGGAGGGTTAGAGGGAGAACCGGACTCCCTGCCAATCAGGGAGCCTGATGAGGGACTTGATCCCAGGATCATGACCTGAGCCGAAGGCAGTTGCTTAACAAACTGAGCCACCCACGCACCCTAGTTTAACTTTTTAAAAAGTTTCAATCTGTAACTATGAATTATAATTTTTATATTTTCTCTTTAGATATTTTACAAAATCTCCCTAAGTACTTAAGTAAATCTAATGAATCTAATAATTTATAGTTATAAACCTGATTGTTCTTAAGCTGTACAAGTATCTAAATATAGTATGCAAACTTAATAAGATTTCAGCCTAAAACCACATGTCTAAATCAGCTGTTCACTTGTACATTTTTTTGAAAAAGATTTTATTTATTTATTTGACAGACAGAGATCACAAGTAGGCAGAGAAGCAGGCAGAGAGAGAGGAAGGAAAGCAGGCTCCCTGCTGAGCAGAGAGCCCGATTCGAGGCTCGATCCCAGGACCCTGAGATCATGACCTGAGCCAAAGGCAGAGGCTTAACCCACTGAGCCACCCAGGTGTCCCTCACTTGTACATTTTAAATTAGAATTACAAAGTTACCTCTATAATAGGCAGCATTTTCTTTCTTTTTGTTTTTTTAATGATTTTATTACTTATTTGACAGAGGGAGCACAAGTGGGGGGGAGGAGTGGGAGAGGGAGAAGCAGGCTTCCTTCCCTAGATGTGGGGCATGTTCCTAGGACCCTGGAACTATGACCTGAACTAAAGGCAGATGTTGAACTGGTTGAGCAACCCAGGTGCCCCTAGGCAGCGTTTTCTTAAAACATTACAAAACATGCATACTTATTTTAACGGCTTTTCTGAGAAATAATTTACACATCTTATAATTCACCCATTTTAAATGATTTTTATTGTATTTACGGAGTTGTGCAGCAATCACGAACTTCAAATTTTATGTTTCCATCACTTCAGAAAGAAATGTGGTGTTCTTTTGCAGTCATTGCTATTTTCACTCCTACCTGTAGGAAACCACTAATCTCCTTTCTGTTTATATAGATTAGTCTTTTCTGGACATTTCATATAAATGGAATCATATAGTATTGTGGTCTTTTATTTCTGGCCTTTTTCACTTAGCATAGTGTTTTGAAGTCCATTCATCCATACTATAATATTCTATTGTATGGATATATATAGTACATTGTATTTATGCTAGATTACTTCTTTTAAAAAAAAAAAAAAGATTTTATTTATTGGACATAGAGAGAGACACAGAGAGGGAACACAAGCAGGGGAAGTGGGAGAGGGAGAAGGAGGCTTCTGGCTGAGCAGGGAGCCCAGTTTGGGGATCTGTGCCAGGACTCTGAGATCATGACCTGAGCCCAAGGTAGATGCTTAACAACTGAGCCACCCATGTGCCCCACTAGATTACTTCTTAATACAAAATAAAGGTTTAGTTCTCTAAATCCATTCTTATACTTAATACTTTGTTTAAAAAAAAAAAAAAAAAAAACAGGAAAAACCTGAAAATATAAGAAAAAAAATCCTGAAAAAAAGTGAACCAAGCTTCTGTCATTAATTAGAAAAAGAACAACAGAATAAACCCATAAAGGTAATGAAACTTGGAGTGAAAATTAATGAACCAGAAAGCAAAGATAGGATAGAGAAGATCAAAAAAAGTCAGAGGTGGACAATGGGGAATAAGAAAATAATCTGGTAAGAATGAGCAAGGAATAAAAGACACAAATAATACTACAAAAATGAAGGCTAACTAGAGATAACGTAAAAGATTTAAAAGTTAAGAGATTTATAGCATTATTTGCAATAGCAAAAGTTGAAAGCATCCTAAGTGTCCATCGATGGATGAACAGATTAAGAAAATATATAATTTGTGTATCAGTGAAATATTATGCAGCCTTAAAAGGGAAGGAAATCCTGTCTCATGGTGCAGTATCCACGAACCTTGAAGACATTATGCTACATGAAACAAGCCAGCCACAAAAAGACAAATACTGTGAGATCTACTTCAGAGGTACACAGAGTAGTTGCATTTCACAGAAATAGAAAATAGAATGGTGGTTGGCAGGGCTGGGGTAGAGGGAATAGGGAGTAATTGTTTAATAGTGTTTCAGTTTTGCAAATGAAAAAAGTTCTACAGATGGATGATGTAAAAACTATAAATATATTTAGTGGTACACTTAATTTTATATTATGTATATTTTACAAGTACAAAAATGATGAAGGAGAATACTATCAAAAATCTTTGCCAATAATTTTGAAATTAAAGAAAAATAATTTTCCAAAACCGACTCAAGAAGGAAATGCAAAGCTTGAATGGTTCTGTAACTATTAAATACATTTTATAGAGCTCTTCTTTCAAAACACCTCGATGGTTTTAGATGTGGGTGCGGCTCAGCTTTTAAGGAAGAGAGTGTCTGTCACCTCTTCCAAAAAATAGAAAAAGAGTGTATCTCAGTTCTTTCTATGAAGTCAGATACCAAGTGCAAATAGAGATACTATGAGAAAAATTAGTGGTCCATTTTACTTACGAAACAGATTACAGTGGTTAATTAACAGTGGTTAAGCGTCCGACTCTTGATTTCTGCTCAGGTCCTGATCTTAGGGTCGTGGGATCGAGCCCCGCATTAGGATCCTCGCTCAGTAGGAGTCTGCTGGAGCTTCCTTTCCCCAAGCCCCATGCACTCATTCGTGCTCTCTCTCTCCCCCAAATAAATCTTTAAAACAAACAAACAAAAAAACAAACAAAAAAACCCTACAAATCCAGTCAATATTTATTGTAATATGTACCTGTTTGGTATTATTCCGGAAATTGTTTCTTGTGTTTCTTGTTTAGTATGCTTGCGCTTTTTTTTTTTTTAAGATTTTATTTATTTATTTGACAGAGATCATAAGTAGGCAGAGAGGCAGGCGTGGGGGGACGGGGACAGAGAGCCTGATGTGGGGCTTGATCCCAGGACCCTGAGATCATGACCCAAGCCGAAGGCAGAGGCTTAACCCACTAAGCCACTCAGGTGCCCCAGTATGCTTGCTTTTTGTTTAATTTTTAATATTTACTTTAATAGTTGACGTTTTTTGTTATTCTTTATTTCCTCCAGTGGTTTGGAAATTCTTCAGCTTTACTCATACATTTTAAGCAAATTTATCTTAAGCCTGCATTTCCTTAACATCAAAGGTTAATGACTTATAATTTGCTCCCTTATCCCTATACACACTTGATTTTAACATACTTTACTTAAGCATATCTTATTCTTCTTCGCCTAAAATTTTGTTGTAGTAATTTGGGACGTTATTCCCAAGTCATTCACTTTAAAAATTATATTGTGTTCATCTATTTAAAGAGTTCTTTTTTTATCCATTATAGTAAACTGAACCCCTGTGTTAGTAACAGTTACTTACACTGGACTATTAATTTTATTGGTATATTGCTTACATAATTTTTTATATAAACATTGTTTTCTTAGGATGTCCTTGGTCTGAATCATTTTTTATTTGCTGAACTACTTACTTTAAGTAACTCTTACTCCAGAGTGAATGTTGTCCTGCTTTTCAAATCAGAGCATATCTGGTAATTTTCTTTTACCCATATCTTTGAATAATAGACTGACTAAAAAAGGGTTCTGTTTTTGTTTTTGTTTTACACTCAGAATTTTGTAAATGTACCTCTGTTGCCTTTTAGCATATTTACTTTTACTGATGAAATGACTGGCAGTCTAAATCTCTTTTCTCTTATTCTAAGTAAAAAGAAAATCTTTTCCGTCTTTGGAGCTTTTAAACTTTATTCTTGAAATTGAGATACTTTACCAGGAAAGCATTATGTACACATGCTTTCCCTACCCCCTGAGTATTCTGCGTATATATTTCTCAGAGCCCATTTGATACGAAGACTCAAGATAGTATTGAACATTGCAAAGTTTTCTTGTTGTTCTCCTTCTGCTTTCCTTTTTAAAAAAACTTTTTAAAAATTTATATTTGATTTTTTTCTTGTTCTGGAAATTGTGTTTTACATTATTAAACGTCTTGACCACCTCATGATTTCTGTGTCTTCAGGTTCACTATACATTATGAGGACATTTCTTTAGTTTTTAAATCACTAATTTTTCTACATAATACCTCTATTTGGTTATTTTGACAGTTTTGTTTTTCTTTTTTTCCTTCTCTCCTAAGCACATATTATCTACTTTTTTCAAAGTAGCATGCTCTTTTTAAGATGCTATTCTTTCCTGTCTCAATAGAAATAGTTTATATTTTTTCTTCATTAATTCTATTTCAGTTTGGGCCATTAGTTGTAATTAGATTATCGTTTCTCTTCATTGTATCTGGTTAGGTTTTTCCATCAGTTCTTGTGCTGGGTAATTTAGAGGGTGATAAGTGGGCCACCAAATGGGCTCTTCAGAGTGCATGAACCGGGAACAGATGCTCAGGGAGAAAGGAAGAACTCTTAGTGAACATAGTTGTCCAGCACTGGGCAGATTGCTTTAAGCAATGAAAAAGGAACCTGGTTTTTATTATGTGTGGAAGTCCATCCACATTTCTTTGGTTAAATGATACACTGGGAAAGCTGGAACATAGTAAAAAAGGGATTCTTTACCTTATATTACCTTGGATAAAATATAAAAGATTATATAATCTGGTGCTTTTCAATTGTTTGGTGGCTCCCTTATCATGGAGTTCAGTGTGGTTGTGGCAACTTCTACACCTGGGTTTTAAGCAAAGAACTCCGGACACTGTCAGTCTCCTTTTTGCCAGGGTATGAGTTGATGATTGTTACCAGCAAGCACCTCTGAAGTGGTATTTTATAAAAGATTATGCTTTGTTGGGGAGTGAGCTCTTACACCAAACACCAAGTTTTACAAGATACCCAAGGACCTTGATGTAAAAATTGCTAATTTTCTGATGTGCTCCTACTTTTCCTTTAGTACCTTTTTGTCTCTCAAACTGCTAATCTCCAGTTATACTGGTTTCCTCAGACGAAAGGTTCCCAAGACTCATGGAACCCTTTTTTCATTCCATCCATAATATTTTCTGTATTTCTTAAGTACACACTATATTGCTTACTGAAGTTGGCTCTGGACTTGATACGTTCCTGTCCTGCTATTTTTCATAACCTGCTTTTCCCCTTTTGGTTACAAATAAAGAGGTAGCAAGTATGATTTAGATTGAAGAGGGAATATGTGAAAAATTTTAATCTTCTATCTTTTGTTTTTGAGAGCTATATGATTATTTAATCAGAAGCTTAAAACTAGGTATGTAGAGTCCTGGTGTAAGAAAAGAAATGTGGCTGGGGGCTCCTGAGTGGCTCAGTCGGTTAAGCATCTGCCTTCAGCTCGGGTCATGGATCCTGAAGTCCTGGGATCGGGCCCCGCATCAGGCTATCTGCCTGGAGGGAAGCCTACTTCTTTCCCTCCCTCTGCCTGCCTCTCTCCCTACTCGTGTTCTCTCTCTCTCTGTCAAATAAATAAATAAAATATTTTTTTTTAAATGTGGGAAACAGGAAGACCTACGTAGCCTTCCCAGAGCATTAAATCTCCTTGAGCAGATAAGACATAAATGTATGAAAAGAAAAGGAAAAAAAGGCTTAGATAGCCTATTACAAATTTTATTTGACAGAATACTTGCATAGACAGGGCTTTGCATGTGCAGAAAACAAAACATAAACAATTGACATTTAAAAAGGGAGAGTGATAAATGAATTCTGAGGAACTAGAAACCCAAGCTTCATGAGGGCGGGTACCATGTCTGTTCACCATTGCCTGCTCAGTGCCTGCCACTGTCCTGGGTGTAGGCTGTCAGTTAGTATATATTGAGTAAACAAATATGTATTTGTTGAACAAACTGAAGAGTGCCTTGAGGGAGATAATTTATGTGGGCCGAGGTGAAATGGAAAAGCTTGAGAAAATACTAGGAGGTGTAAGTGATGACTAAATACATCAGAATACCAATGTGATTGGAGCTGTGAGAATGAGTGCGAAGTTCTGGGACATAAGGCTGCTTATGGTAGCTTGGAACCAAATTATAAGCAGCTTTGATTATTGAACTTAAGATTTTGGGATTTGTTTTTTAAACAAAGTAGAGTTTCTCTGAATGGATAGTAGCATTGTCAAAAAGCAGTGTTTTAGGAATAGTTTGAAAACATAGTGAAGGTTGTGGTGAGGAAAAGACTGGAGACCAACATTGAGACCATTTGTGATGTTGGATAGGAATTCTTGAGACACTAAATAGGTCCTTTAAGATTATTAATATTTCCTTATATGTAATATATTACATAAAGATGCTTTTTAAGCCCTAGTGTTTGAACATAATGACATGGCTGTCTTTTTCAGTATTTATTTAATTTTCCTTGGCATTTTATTATTGATCTCATGGCTTTTCTGTGAGATCATGGTATAAATTTTGAATACATTTGTTCTTACTTGCTTTTTGTTAATGTCAAGCATAGCACATGAGGCATTTCTTGTTGCTGTGCAGCTGCTAAATTCAATACTTAATAAAACTGAATAGCATTAAATTCAGCTAATAGAGGGTAGCAAAATATGGCTTTATAGCTTCTAATTGATAATATTTGTAAGGTTTAACATATGTTACAGATATGAGCAAAGTAGGGGTGACCTGTTTACAGCATTTTGATCAGAATTTGGTTAAAGCACCAGATTTTTTTCTTGTTTGATTTCCTTTTGGCCTTTTCCCTTTCGTGGTTTTTTGATATGTGGTTCAGTTTTTGTTAGTGTCTATGTGTTATTGATGAAGTTTTTATTTTCTTATTTCAGATTCTGTTATCTTTTGTAATTTTTAAAAATTTCTTTCTCAAAGCTTTTGCCTTTTTTTTGTTCTGAGTATTCTTGATATATTTACATTTTTCCTTTTCAAGAATTTATGCTTAGTATACAAGTTTGGAATTTGTTATAATTTCATACAAATCAAGTGAAAGCGTAGTAGATATGCTCTTTGGGACAAGAGCCACCTGTAATCTCCTTTAGCTAATTGCATTGTGTGCTTGGTACTTCAGGTTATTAAAATGCTTTCCTTAGTATTTGTATAATAGAGTTTTACAGTTGGAGACAGACTATAGGATTCATTTAAGGGAAGAAAAAAAAAAAAAAAAAAACCAGTGTTGAGAATATCTAGTTTGTAGGCCCAAGATAGCAATTCCTTTTTCCTTCTCTTACCACATCTACCTAACCTCTAAACCCCAGTTCAACCCTTTCTCCTCCCTAATGTGGGGAGGAGAGGCCATAGTAAATCAGTGGGAAAAGTTCTGATTATAGTAGGCAGATAGTAAAAGGCACAGATAACTCTAATTTGGTTGAACGGGTAGGTTGATTTTGTTAATATCCTTGGAATAACTTTGATGGGAAGAAATTAAAGAGAGTTGAAAAACAATTGCTTCTTGATAACAAATGAAAAATCGAGAGTCTAGAATATAGTATAGAAAAATTAGCTCTAACTACAGTGTTGATAATGCAAACTCTGCAGATTACTGTATTGAAAACAGTGGTTTTAATATTGTGGACCAAAAAAAAAAAAAAAATCCTTTACACTGCATTATTATTCTTTTTTTTTTTTAAGATTTTATTTACTTATTTGACAGAGAGAGATCACAAGTAGGCAGAGAGGCAGGTAGAGGGGGAGGGGAAAGCAGGCTCCCTGCTGAGCAGAGAGCCCGATGCGGGGCTCGATCCCAGGACCCTGAGATCATGACCTGAGCCGAAGGCAGAGGCTTAACCCACTGAGCCACCCAGGCGCCCCATGCATTATTATTCTTAAATTTCAGTCATTTTAATTTTTTTTTTTATGATCTTATTTCTAAGAAATCTCTACACCCAGCGAGGGCCTCAAGCCTACAAACCTGAGATCAAGAGTCTCATGCTCCACTGACTGAACTTTCTAGGCGCTCCTGTGTTATTTAATGAAATAAAATACTTTTTCTAAGGACCATCCTTCTACCCCTTTGTCTTCAGAACCCTTTATGGTGATTGTGATAAATGCTAACTGTGTGTGTGGACTTCATGTATCCACCTGGGTATAGTATTTTAAATTAGTGGGTCTCCCTTTCTTTTGACAATAAGAGTACTTTTTTTTTAAATTTAAGTTTTATTCAGGTAACATACAGTCCAATATTGATATCTGGAATAGAATTCAATGATTTATTGCTTACATACAAAACCCAGTGCTCAATCACAAAATGTGCCCTCCTTAATACCCTTCACCCATCCCCCCACCCATATCACTCCATCAACCTTCCATTTGTTCTCTCTTTAAGATTTTCTTATGGTTTATTTCCCTCTCTCCTTTCCCTCCCTCTGTCCCATATGTTCATCTGTTTTCTTAAATTCCACATGAGTGAGATCATAGGATATTTGTCTTTCTCTGACTGACTTTTTTCACTTAGTGTAGTAATAATACTCTAGCTCCACCCACATCCTTACAAATGGCAAGATTTCATTCTTTATGCTGGCTGAGTAATATTCCATTGTAACTTTTTTGTTTTTAAATTATAAACCTGTAAGTGATAGTAGACTATGTGACAGAATACTTAGTGCCACAAAATACATAGTACATACTAGAAATTCAGTAACACTTTTTGTATTTTCTTGATTACAGTAGCATTTTTATGCATTTGAAAAGTACTATGTATACTGAATGTACAAGACATATTCTTCTGAAGCTCATGCTTTAAGTTTATATGGATTCATGGACCCTTTGTAACTGTTTGAGCTCCCAGTGAGGTCCATAGTTTGGGAACCACTACTCTTAACCCATTGTTTCTTTTATGTTGTATAAAGTTACAGTCTGATTCCTTTCTTCTTTTCACTCCTTTTTCTCTTAATGAACCATAGGAAACAGCAAGATGGCCAAGATTTTAAAATTGTTTTCATTGAGTTGATCAGCAGTGTTTGAGGTAATAAATGAGAAAAGTTTTTATATACTGGTAAAAGGTGATAGATAATATTTTAAATATTGATGTATAGGTATATATGAATTTTTTGTGTGTATAGCTAGTGGGTTCTACCTTCATAAATGAACCAGCAAGTAGTTACTGTGGCAATGTGAAATAATTACAACGTCATTTTCTTTTAAAATACTATGTTGTGACCTTTTTCTTTAGTGATAAAGGTGTTCTCAGTGAGGATTTTGCTTCTTCAAAAACTGTTAGCTTGAAAAACCTATGACCTCGGTTGATATTCAGAAACATGCTATTTAGATTAATGTAGAATGCTGTGGAAATTTGAAACAATTTGACGTTTTATTGGGAAAGGTGCCTTTTTAAAAATGGAGTTTGGGCATTTATGTAGGGAGGTATTGGGATTTTTGTAAAATGATAAGAGAACCCACGAATTTCCATTCATTCTTTGGTTATTTCTAGTGGTGTCTGTTTTGTATTGTTCTTGAATGTGCTTTGAATTGGTATTGAATGTTAATCATGGACAGAACTGCAAATGCTTCTTTTAAATTTGTCATTGACACTCTTTCCTCAGCATCCTTTCAATAATCTGGGGATCCTTGAGAACTGGCAGAATACACTATCATTTTTTCAGCAACAGATTGATATTACATTACCATAGGGAGTATTACTGTAATTTGGATTTTTTCTTATCCTTTCAGGGTTTGAAAGTATTCTTGAAGGGCTGTTTGGACCTGCATTATTAAAAGATCTCAGTTTATTTAAAGGTATTCAAATTCTTTTTTTTTTTTTCTTTTGGTATTTCAAATTCTTCCTCGTGACATATATGATATTTTTGTGATTTAAGCCTCCATCTCCTTTTTATTCAATTTTATGTGAGTTAAAGCTGTATCCTTGTAAGCATCTTTTTGTGTTGATAATGCAAATACATGTATTAAGGTACATATACCAGTGGGCAGTTATTAAGAATTTTAAGACAAATAAGGAAACCGTCTACTATTTAGGGTTTTTGTTCTTGTTGTTAAAATAAATATTTTTTATATTCTCATTTGTTTCCTAAGAAATTCCTTTTCTTGACTGTTAATTTAGTATTCCCACTATTTTTGCAGACTGTGAACCTGAAAACATTTCCGATTGGACTTTTGATGAAAATTGTCTATTCTGTTGCTTGAGAAGAGATAAAGTAAAGGTAACCAAAAAACTTGTGGAACTTCCTAGAGTGGTGTTTTATAGTTTTTATTTTTTCAAAATTTGATTACTTTGTTGGAAGATTTATAGGAAAAGGAAGATGTGATTCCATATTTATTTATAAAAGATTTGATAGTAACTCAGTTTTGGTATTTAGACTGCTTCTAGTATGTTGATTAGCCTATTGAGAAATCTGTATCCCACCATGCATTGCTTTATTTGTATAGTTCACTAGGCAGAATAATTAGCTAGATCTCAAACTGTTGGTTTATTTTAAATATGAAGTACATGATAATTCAAGCACTGGGAGTCATTTGTACTAAAAGCAGTAACATGGATATGGGTCAAGTAGTTACAGTTCATGTAGCTTTATGACAAACTATGGTTTATGCTTTAGTATAAGATGTTACTTTATACTATTTGAGCATGAATGCTGTTTAATTGTAAAAATCAGCTATACCTTTGGGTTTCTGTTTTTATTGCTCTGTGTTAAATATTAATGGAGTTTTGGTTTAGAAACATATTTCAGTTGTTGGAAATATTTATTAATAATGGTTTCCTATCTTACATTTTTTTTTTTTTAATGGTACTTCTGGTCCCTGTTTTGTTTTATTTTATTTTTTTAAGTAGGCTCCACGTCTAGCGTGGATCCCAGTGGTAGGCTTGCACTCATAACCCTGAGATCAAAACCTGAGCTAAGATCAAGAGTCAAATGCTTAACCGACTGAGCCACCCAGGTGCCTGTGTTCCCTGTTTTATTTATTTTTTATTTGTCAGAGTGAGAACGAGAGGGAGCAGGGGTTAGGGGTAGAGGGAGAAGCAGACTCCCCACTGAGCAGGGAGCCCAATGTGGGATTCAGTCCCAGGACCCTGGGATCATGACCTGAGCTGAAGGCAGACACTTTACCACCCAGGCACCCCCCTGTTCCCTGTTTTAAAGCTTCGGAAATGTTTTTAATTTCTCACCCCGGCTCGTAGGCTTCTAACAGAATCATTGACCAGATTCCATAAATTCTTCCCTCATATGGAGTTTTATTCTTTTTTTTCCCCACAGTCATTACTGTAGTTCATACCATTAGCATTATTTCTAGACTACTGAAATAACATGATTGGTCTTTTTTAGTTTTCTTCAGTCTTTTAAACACTGCTACAAGTTTAAACTCCTTCCCGCCAGCCCTCATCCCTCAAATAGTGTGGAAACATTATCCCATGCTCCGTTTCCAGTGACTTTTTTCATTGTATTCTGGATTCATTAGCCTAATGTTCTCTGCCTCAGTACTCTCCACAGGTCAGTCCACTTGTCTTTCTACTGCTGCCCTCTTTTTAATGATACCCCACAAGTCTTCTGTACAGTTTTCTTTCAGATAAACTGGTGCAGTCGTTTGTAGTAAACAACATGCTTTTACTACTTAGACTGTAGCATTGCATACCAATTGTTCTTTATAGCTTAAATTCTTCTGCCCTTAACTCTTAGCTTAAGCGTTCAACCTCCTATCCATATCAGTGGTATACTTCTGCTCTTACTGCTGTCTCAACCCTTCACACTGTTGTAGTATTAATAACAATTATTTGTCAATTAAAAGTCTGCCTTCTTTTGTTCCTCGTTTTCCGTGTTTGTGTCTTATGTTCTGAAGTACATTGTCAACCTCTGAACACTGAACCATGTTGTGTATTCTTTTTACCCCTCCTTGTAACCACTGTACCATTATTTACCATTGTTAGCAAATTGCTTTAAAATCTGAAAGCCAATTTAAGAGCTTTTCAGTGTGGTTTCCTTTTCTAGCTTACTACATGAAAAGTTGTTATTTTGGCTATCCAGGATGGTCTGTTATCACTGAATTAATGTGAACAGTGTTTTGAAATTCAGTGTGGTTTGAGAAAGACCATAAATTAAGTATCAGTGAAGTTGTAATTGATCACTTTAAACTGTGTGTGTGTGCATGCATATGCATGCATGTTGTGGCTATTGAACAAGTCATTTAAGAGGCATTTTCGTGGAATAGAAGGAGCAGCTATTAATTACCTTTTTTAGGGTAGGGTTGGGAAGAAAGCCCTTCTTTGTTCAGTAATTGAGTACAGTATATTCTTGTAATATGATTGAGTTTTCCATTGCTATGTGAGGTAAACTATTGTATGAGTATTTTTAGAAGACAGAAATAGCAAGGCATGGAACCATGTAGCATTTAAAACAGCTGTTCTTATTATTTTTATTCCTCAATTTCTAGTTGCTTTTCTAATTAGAAAGAATATTTCCATTTGACAATTTAGCTAGTTCTCGGAAAGCTGATATTTTCCGTTAGACACTTCACTATTTATCTTTAGCATTTATTTTTTTCAGACACAGCCATAACATCTATAGCGGAAAATAGGAAAAGTAGAAAGCTTATTAGAAGATGTAAATTGTCAGCTATGTATCTCTAATTGTGTTAGACTTAAAGTGATTGAACTAAAACTTTTTGAAGGCACTTGGAGCATCTCATCTGAAAAGAACTAGAATGTGGAAGTAAATATATCCAGTGGGTTAAAGCTTGTGCTTTTTAAGTTTGGCTTTAAGAATCCAAGAGGAGGAAATCTCTGCAGAGTATGGTAATAGCCAATAGGTGGCAGCATAGAGCATAATAGTGGAATCTTGAGTTTGAAGGTGGCATGATGAGATATCCAGATATTTGGAAAAGCTGTTGGAAATATTGGTCTGATAGTTGGGAAAGAAATGGAGGTTATGCATGTTTTTTCTTTTGGACTTTTGTGTATATACAGGAGCTGTTAAAATGGATAGAGTAAATGCACATTTTTTATACTTACTTTATAAAATGTATAGGTAAAAAATACAGAGTAATCTCTTTGGAAAATAGAACAGGGGTTCACCTGGAGATAAGTAAAACAATTGTTGATCTACCCTTCAAGATTCTATAGTGGTTAGAAAATGAAATTTTTAAGGGATATGAAAGTAACATTTTTTGAATATCTACTATGTGCCAGTTACTTTTACTTGTTCCTATTTAAATCCTCACAAGAATTGTATAAAGTTGGTTAAGGGCATCCCAGTTTTTTTGTGTTTTTTTTTTTTTAAAGATATTACTTATTTATTTGACAGACAGAGACCACAAGTAGGCAGAGAGGCAGGCAGAGAGAGAGAGGAGGAAGCAGGCTCCCTGCAGAGCAGAGAGCCCGATGTGGGGCTCGATCCCAGGACACTGGGATCATGACCCGAGCCAAAGGCAGAGGCTCTAACCCACTGAGCCACCTAGGCGAAGGGCATCCCAGTTTTAAAAATAAGAAATTTGAAGGATTTGAGAGACTATTATAGGCAACGTCATATGGCTTGAATTTGATCCATGTTTTTAGAATACATGCATTTTGATAACTAGGAAGAGGGTCATTAACAGCAGGAATTAAACTAGAACTTGGAATGACTCAGTTTGAAAGAGAGAAGAGAAACAGAATGTAAATGGACATGAATGTATTTGAAATAGCCAATCTCAGCTATGCCGAGGAATCTACTAGTGAGTACGTGCCCCACTGGCTGCTTTCTTTCTTTTCTGTTGGACACATACTGGGTACTCTGTAAAATATTTACTAAATGAGTAACTTTACTAAATAAGGTTTAATATACTTGAATTATATTAATAGCTAATTTTTGAGTGCTTACATGTGACAAGCATATACACACAGTTATATGTTATATATGTACACACTCAGGCTTTTATACTTTTTTTAGCTTCTTTTTAAAAATAATTTTAGACTTAACAAAAGTTGCAAAAACAGTAAAAAGAGCTAATGTATACCCTTTGCCCAAACTTTCCAAATGTTACCATCTTATATAACCACAATACAGTTATAAAAATCAAAAGAAATTAACATTGATGCCATATTATTTAATCTATAAACCTTTCACAGTTAGCCAGTGATCTCAGTAACATTATGTTTCTGGTCTAGGATCCAATCTAGGATCACACTTTATGTTTAATTGTCATGTATTCTTGGTCTCCTTTAGTTTGGAATAGTATTTTTTGCTTTGCCTTTTATAAATTTTGAAGAATACTGACATTGGTTTATACAGTGTTGCTTCGATTTAGGTTTGTCTGATGATTCCTCATGATTGATTTTAGGTTATGCTTTTTTGGCAAGAATTCCACAGAATAACGTATGATCCTTAGTGCACCCTATTGGGAAGCACCTGGTGATGTTTTCCTTGATCAGTTAGTTAAGGTGATGTCTGCCAGTTTTCTCTATTGTAAGGTTTTTATTTTTTTTTCCACTTTCAGACTTAATAGGTATCTTGTGGAGAGGTACTTTGAGATTTCGTAAATATCTTTTTCATCATACTAGTTTCTCATCGTGTACTAATTTTGGCACCCATTGGTGAATGTTGCTTGAAAAATTACTACCTAGTGTTTACCAAATGATTTTCCATTATTCTGCTTCTCTTAGTTGGAATTCTACTCTAAGGAAGACCTTTCCCTTTTCTATATTTATGTATTTATTTACCTATCAATACGGAATCATGGATTCTTACTCTATGAATTATAATTCATTACAATCATTTTTATAGTTCAGTGTCCTAGATTTGGCCATTAAGAGTTCTTTCAAGTTGGTTCCTCATCTTTTTTTTTACAAGTTTCTATAATTTTTTTTTTTTTTAAATAGCACCTCTTTTCTCTTTTGGTACCAGAAAATATCCCAGACTTACTTTTGCTTTCTCTGTCTCAGCTCTGGATTTCCCCAAGGAACTTTAGTTTCTTCTATTTAGAAAATTGTATAAGAAAGCAAGGTCTAGGCACTAGGTATCTTTACTGATAGGCAGTAGGTATCTTTGCTGATACTAGAGGATCATTACTAGATCAAAAAAACTAGAGGTTTTTATTAATTGTGTTGGTAGTATGAAGAGTCAGTTGAGAATTGTGAGAGGGGGTTGGAGAGATAAGAAGAATAAAACATTGCTTTCAGTACTTATTGTCCCTAAAAATGGACTAACTCTAAGTGATAAATAAATCTATGGTATAGCTGTGCTTGTTTTGCTGAAGTAGAGTAGAGATAGCGCTTGTAGAGTAAAGAGCATGGATATTTTACTAACTAGGGATAATGGGAGAGAAGATGTTATACCAAAATCTAAAATAATTGTGCTCTAAGGAAATTTGTTATAAGACTGTTAGTAAGTTTAGTATTTAACTAGCATTTTAGGACAGTGTTTTAAGAAGGCAGGTCTTGAGCTGCATTTTTGAAAAATACATAGGCAGAGGTGAGAGGGGCATGTCATAGGTGGAGCAGAACATTTATTTTTGGATTTAAACAGAGATAAGTTTAGAGCCAGATCACACAGATACCCTTCATTGCCCAGCTAGCTGAGGAATCACGTATTGAGATTCTTTTCATATTTATCATTAGTCTGTCATGTTGCATTTAGTCTGAACATTTTATAATTTCCTCTGGTTCATGAGTGTATATTAATTAGAAGTTTAGATATATCCTTTTAACATTTTACTTTTATTGCTACTTTAGCACATTGAAAGTTTACAGTAAGAGCAAATGATGAATCTTCTTACTGTTTTCTCATAGTATTCCACAACACGTATTTATGTCCAATATATTAGTTTGGGTATACTCATTGGTACTTGATATAACTTGTCTGTCATCTTGTCGCAGAGTACCACAGATCATTAAATATTCATAGTATGTACTATATGAAAGGAACATTGGGAAAAAATATAGTGCGTATCTATTAGGGATGAGAAAGAAATATGAGAGTTTTAAAGGTTACTTATTTATGAGATTTAAATAGACACAGGGCAGAGTTAAATGGATACCACAAGTTAGTACATGATGAATTAATTTCTTCATTAACTCTGTGGGTTTAAATTGTGAGACTTAACCTTGTACTTCAGAGGCCTTTTATATAGATTATTTTAAAAGATTAAGGAAACCCAGTTGACTCAGTGTATCGGTGCTCAGTGCAGGATCCCGTTAAATACCGAAGTGGGTTTTTTTTTTGAACTCCTACTCACCTGTAGATTTTTCCCTATAACAAAAGGCCTCAATAAACCTGTAGTCAGTGGTTATCTCTATTGTGTTAAATTTTATGTGGTCAGAGTGAACCAACAGACTAATCATTTGGCACATTTATTAAGTGTCTGGATCTGTGGTAGGCCAGAGGGTATACCAAAGAAGTAAAACACTGATTCTTCCTTATGGACTGTTGGTGAGACCATGGATAACTAAACTAATGCAATTAAAGGAGATTTAAATTAGGGAGAGTTAAATAGGTAGGAAACATTGAGAGTAAAATCCCCTTCATTCTACTATATAATATTCTAAAAGATAGTATATACAAGAAAATTTAAGTACTAAAACACTTGAGAGGGGAAGTGGATGACACTTCATCAAGGAAATAGAATGCATCCTGAACCCTTAAAAGCTCTGTGTTTAGAGTGATTGGTTTGGTAGTCATTTTTAGGTTGTAATGCAGAGGAATTTATAATGAGAAAATTAGAGAAAGCTCTTGTAATAAACAGCAAATGAGCCTGAATTAAGGTTGTTGCTGTGAAGATACATAAGGAAGATGTGTATGTAAGGAATCTAGAATAAAGAAGTGTTGAAACTTAGTGATTAGTGAGTTTATAAATAAGGGCGAGAGAAATGATACTGACATTAAGCTTTCCAAGCCAGGATGACTTAGCATGGTGAATTAATAGAAGTTGAGAACTGAGAAGGGGAAAGGTGTGGTGGCCAATTTTTATAGCGAGGATAATGAGGTTATTAGCAAAAGCAGTTTGTGGTGAAAGCAAACATTTAATTGGAAATGTCCAACAGACAAGGAGTTGAAATAAGAGGTCTGAGCTGAATACTTATTTGTAGGGTTTCTGAATACATGTGATTGGAATACTTGAGCAGATCAATCATTGATGAGGGATAAACTGCAAAATACTAAGAGCTGAAGACCTTCATTTTAGGAAGTAGAAGAATCAGATTGAAAGGAAGATAGAATCATAGAATGAATGAGTTGCCCATCTTAGATCAGATACCTCCCTGGCCCCTACTGTGTAATGAGTATGAGTTGTGTTTGTTGTACCAATATGGGCTCCTATGCAGTTTCCCCAAGTGGGCCCTAAATGTGTTGACAGGGAGCCCCAAACATACTACAGTGGGGTTTGAGAGAATAGCTTCTCAAGAATATTGGCTGTAGGAGCCACACTATAAGTCTGACAGGGTTAATGAATAAGTAGATGTTGTGGGAGTTAAGAAATGGATAATAGTTTACTAGTTTGAAAAGTTGTCACTGACAGGAATGAGAGGAGAGAACAGGACCAGAGAAAGAATGGGCTGTTGGTTTAAGTAAAGGTTTTGTGGGGAGCAGGAGAAAACTTATGTAATGTTTATACCCTTGGAAGAAAAGGATCTGGAATAAAGGAAGAGGTTAAGGTTATTAAAAGGTGGGAACAGTTGAAGAAAGCAAGATTGTAAGAAAATCAACAAAGGTATACCTGGGTGGCTTAGTCAGTTAAGTGTCTGCCTTTGGCTCAGCTCGTGATCCCAGGGTCCTTGAATTAAGTCCTGCATTGCACTCCTTGCTCATTGGAGAGCCCAGTCCTGCATTGCTCTCCTAGTTCAGTGGAGAGCCTGCTTCTCCCCTGCCCCTCTCCCACATGTGCGTTTGCTTGCTCGCTCGCTCTCTGACAAATGAATAAATAAAATCTTAAAAAAAAAATTGACAAATTAGTTACTGAATAATAATGGGAGATTCCTGTTGAAATAAGAATACAGTCAGTGTAATTATAGGAGTTAACAGTTGGCAGGAAATAAATGAGGCAAAAATACCTAAGTATAAGAACCCTGGCTAACTGCCTTGCTCACAGTGAGGTCAAAGAAAAGTGAGGAGGGGCAGAGGGAGAGGGTGAGAAAGTCTTAATGATGTTTAAAAAAACAATAAGGGAGAAATAGGCTTTAGTAACTGTACTCCTCATTGGAACGGCTACTTGCAGTTTTCTAGTTACACGAGCAGAAAAAAAAGATACTTTGAAAATTAGTAAAATTGCCTCTTCTGGCAGTGACATTTTTAAACCATTTCGTTGTTGTTTTTATTTTTTTTAATCAGAGATATAATTGACATATAACATTAGTTTTATATATAGAACAATGATTCAGTATTTATATATATTGCAAAATAATCACCACACAATTACATAGTTAACATCCATCACCACACATAGTTACAGTTTTTTTCTTTTAATCAGGACTTTTAGGATTTACTCTCTTAGCAACTTGCAAAGATGTAATACAGTATTACTAACTATAATCACCATGCTGTACATTACCTTCCCAGGATTTATAAATGTAATTGGAATTTTGTCCCTTTTCCATTGTGTGTAGATAAATAGACCATATTCTTTTCTTTTCTTCTTCTTTTTTTAAATAAATATTTATTTGAGAGAGAACTTGAGCATGGTGGGGAGGGGCAGAGGGAGAGGGTGAGAAAGTCTTAAGTTGACCCTGTGCTGAGCATGAATTCTGACATGGGGCTCAATCCCATGAGCCCAAGATCACTATCTGAACTGTTAACCAGGTGCTTAACCAAGTGCACCACCCAGGCATCCCTAGACCGCATTTTCTTTATCTATTTCATCCGTCAACCCAGGTTGCTTCCATATCATGGCTATTGTAAATAATATAATGAACATAGGGGTGCATAAATCTTTTCAAGTTAGTTTTTTAATTTTCTTTGGGTACATACCCAGAAGTGGAATTGCTGGATCATATAGTTCTATTTTTTATTTTTGGGGGAACATCCATACTGTATTCCATAGTGGTTGTACCAGTTTACATTCCTACCGACAGTGCATAAGGATCCCCTTTTCTCCACATTCTCACCAACACTTGTTTCTTGCCTTTTTTGATAATAGTCATTCTAGCAGGTGTGAGGTGATACCTCCTTCTAGTTGTGATTTGCATTTCTCTCATGGTTCATGATGCTTAGCATCTTTTCAGGTACCTGTTGTCCATCCATATGTCGTGGGAGAAATGTCTTTTCAGATCCTCTGCCCATTTTTAATCGATTTCTTATCCCTTACAGATACGTGATTTGCAAATATTTTCTCCCATTCAGCCAGTTGCCTTTTTACTTAGTTGATAGTTTCCTTTCTGAGCAGAAGCTTTATAGTTTGATGAAGCCTATTTGATACAGTTTTTTGTTTTGTTTTGTTTTGTTTTGCTTTTGTTACCTTTGCTCTTGGTGTTAAATCTAAAAAATGATCCCAAAGACTGATGTCAAGGGACTTTACTGCCTATATTTTCTTCTGGGAGTTACACAGTTTTAGGACTTACGTACAAGTCTTTAATCTGTTTTGAGATTTGTATGTATGGTGTAAGACAGTGGTCTAGTTTCATTTATTTGTAATGTGGGCTGTTCAGTCTTCCCAGCACCATTTATTGGAGAGACTGGCCTTTCCCCGTGGTACATTCTTGGCTCCTTTGTTGTAAATTAATTGCCTATATATGCATGGGTTTATTTCTGGGCTTTCTGTTCTGTCCCACTGATCTGTGTGTCTGTTTTTTTGCCAATACCATACTGTTTTGATTGCTGTGCATTTGTGATATCATTTGTAATCAGGAAGTGTGAGGTCTCCAGTTTTGTTCTCTTTCCCAGCAATGCATTTTTAAAAAATATTTTTATTTATTTATTTGACAGAG
The DNA here is from genome assembly GCF_002288905.1 of Enhydra lutris kenyoni. Classification (NCBI taxonomy): domain Eukaryota; kingdom Metazoa; phylum Chordata; class Mammalia; order Carnivora; family Mustelidae; genus Enhydra; species Enhydra lutris. The sequence goes on from NW_019154096.1 coordinate 49,609,080, forward strand.
ATCACAAGTAGGCAGAGAGGCAGGCACAGAGAGAGGGGGAAGCAGGCTCCCTGCTGAGCAGAGAGCCCGATGTGGGGCTCGATCCCAGGACCCTGGGATCATGACCTGAGCCAAAAGCAGAGGTTTAACCCACTGAGCCACCCAGGTGCCCCCCAGCAATGCATTTTTAAGTAGGAAATTACTAAATCACTAAATGAAGTCTAGATTTTTTTTAATCTTATTTTTGTCAGTGTCATTTACATTTTGTCAGTGTAAAAAGACAGGTTTTTTTCAGGTATTGAAATAGATCTTGAGTTACTTTCAACTCTAAAATATTATGATTCTCTGAAAAATCTATTTTGAAATATTGCTTGAGGTTTGGTTTGGTTTTATTGAGGAGAAGATTCTTAAAATTTATCAAAGCCCCAGACAATTTAGAATGTTCCTGGTTTTACAAAAATTTAGGTTAGAAAGAGTCGTTTTAGGTGGAGCCTCAGTGTTTCATTTGAATGTCTTGTGCTGAGTCAGTTTTTCTTTTTTTTTTTTTAAAGATTTTATTTATTTATTTGACAGAGAGAGAGATCACAAATAGGCAGAGAGGCAGGCGGGGACCGGGGAGGGGGGAAGCAGGCTCCCCGCCGAACAAGGAGCCCGATGTGGGGCTCGATCCCAGGACCCTGGGATCATGACCTGAGCTGAAGGCAGAGGCTTAACCCACTGAGCCACCCAGGTTTTTCTTTCTGGCCGTTGGTGTAGGTGTGTCTTCTTTTTTCCTTTCAATTCTTAGGAACTGGTATTTGCATATTAGGCTTTCCTTGTGTTTTTTCACCTCTTAGAGCATATTTGTCCTGCTTCTCGCCCCCCCACCCCCTTTTGCAAGATTTTATTTATTTATTCATTTATTTGAGAGAGAAAGCACATGAGCAAGGGAGAAGGGGAGGGGCGAAGGAGGAGGGAGAGAATCTGGAGCAGACCCTGTGCTGAGTGCAAAACCTGACATGCTTCCCCTGTTCTTTATCAGATTTCTGTCCTTTGCATTTAGATTGTGCCTTTTGTATTTCTTTTTATTTTGTATTTTGCTAAAATGTACATTAATATAATGTTTACTGTTTTAACCATTTTTAAGTGTTCAGTTCAGTAGTGTTAAGTATATTCACAGGTGTTTTTTTTTTGCAGCCAAACACCAGAATTTGTTTGATCTTACAATTGCAGCTATGTCCATTAAATAATTCCCCATTTCCCCTTCTCCCAGCCCCTGGCAATCGCTATTTACTTTTTGTGCCTGAGTTTAACTGATGTGGGTACCTCATAAGTGAAATCAAGAGATATTTGTCATTCCCTGACTGGCTTATTTATTTTACTTAGTATAATGTCTTCAGGGTTTCCTGTATTGCAGCTTTTGTCAGAAATTCCTTCTTTTTAAAGGCAGTGTAATATCCTGTTGTATATATATACCACATTTTCTCTTCTCATCCAACAATGGACATGTGGGTTTGTTCCACCAGTAGTAGACACTTGGATGCTTCCACCTTTTGTAAATAATGCCACTGTGAACATTAGTGTACAAATATTTCTTCAAAACTGTGCTTTCAATTCTTTTGGGTATATACCAAAAGTGGAATTGCTGGATCATGTGGTAGTTCTATTTTTAATTTTTTGAGGGACCACCAAACTCTTCTTCCACATTGGCTGCAACATCTTACATTCTTACCAATAGTGCATAAAAATTCTAATGTATCCACATCCTAACGCTGGTTATTTCCTGTTTATTTGTTGTTTTTTTATAGTAGCCATTCTAATGGATGTGAAGTGGTATCTTATTGTAGTTTTGATTTGCATTCCCTTATGATCAGTAACATTGAGCATCTCTTCATGTGCTTGTTGGCCATTTATACATGTTCTTTGGAGAAATATCTATCAAGTCTTTTTTTGCCCATTTTAAAATCAAGTTGGGTTTTTGTTGTTGAGTTGTAGACGTTCTTTCTAAATATTAAGCCCTTATCAGAATTGATTTGCAAGTATTTTCTCCTGTTTTGTTGGTTACCTTTTTACACCCTTGATGGATGGAAGCTTTTCGAATTTGATGTCCAGTTTATCTATTTTTACCTTTTTTTTGCCTGTTCTTTTGGTTTCATTTAAAAAATCATTACCAAATCCAGTGTTATGAAGCCTTTCCTCTATATTTTCTTCTAAAGGTTTGTAGTTTTAAGTCATTGATCCATTTCGAGTTAGTATTTGTGTATGCTATAAGGGAAGAATTTACTTTCATGCTTTTGCATGTGTGTATCCCATTTTCCCTATACCATTTGTTGAACAGAAGAGTGTCTTTTTCTCCCCCTAAGTGGCACTCTGTCGTTTATATCTGGGCATGCGCTCTATTTTTTTTTTTTTTTTTTTTAAGATTTTATCTATTTGAGAGAGCCCATGTGAGCGCAGGAGAGGGAGAAGCAGACTCTCCACTGAGCAGGGAGCCCGACGCGGGGCTCAATCTCAGGACCCTGACATCGTGACTTGAGCCAGAGGCAGACATTTAACTGGCTTAGCCACCCAGGCACCCTGGGCTCTCTCTTTTATTCCATTATTTTATGTGTCTGTCTTTATGCCAGTACCATACTGGTTTTTTGTTTTGGGGGGTTTTTTGGTGGTTGTTTCTGTTTGTCAAAGAGCACACAAGCAGGGGGAGTGGCAGGCCAAGGGAGAAGCAGGCTCCCCACCATGCAAGGAGCCCTACATGGGACTCAGTCCCAGGACTCTGGGATCATGACCTGAGCCAAACACATACACTTAAGCAACTGAGCCACCCAGGCGTCCTAGTACCATATTGTTTTGATTACTGTAGCTTTATATTAGGTTTTGAAATTAGGAAGTGTGATACCTCCAACTTTCTTCCTTTTCAAGATTGTTTTGGCTCTTTGGGGTCCCTTGAGTTTCCATAGGAATTTTAGGATGGATTTTTGTATTTCTGCAAAAAAAAATGCCATTGGGATTTTGATAATGGTTAACGTTTTAAATCTATAGATAGTTTAGGTAGTATTTGACATTTAACAATATTAGTTTGCTTTTTTCTTTCTTTCAAAAAAAATTGTTTTTAAAGATTTTATTTATTTATTTGACAGAGAGATATCACAAGCAGGCAGAGAAGCAGGCAGAGAGAGAGGGGGAAGCAGGCTCCCTGCTGAGCAGAGAGCCTGATGCGGGGCTAGATCCCAGGACCCTGAGATCATGACCTGAGCCAAAGGCAGAGGCTTAACTCACTGAGCCGCACAGGTGCCCCTCTTTCAAAAAATTTTGTCAGTTCCTTATTTCTAAAGTTAAAATCAGTAGCTATGTATTTTATTTTTATTATGCCAAAAATTCCAGCTACTATGGTTGAAATAAAGGTACTGTTAATGATTAAAAATTAGTTTTAGCTTCAGATTTCTATTTTCAAGAAGTTTATAGTCTAGTGGAGGTGGTGAGGTAAGAAATATATACACACACAAAAATAATTGTTTTTTTTTTTTTTAGAGATTTTTATTTGTCAGAAAGAGAGAGAGTGTGCAGAATCAGGGAGAGTGGCAGACAGAGGGAGAAGAAGGCCCTGCTGAGCAAGGAGCCAGATGCGGAACTCAATCTCAGGGTCCTGGGATCATGACCTGGGCTGAATGCAGATGCTTAACCAACTGAGTCACTTAGGTGTCCCCACACGTAAATAATTATAATACAGGTTATAAAACTAGTACTGTCAGAGTAGTATATAGATAATGTGCTGTAAGAGTTCAGAAAAAGGCAAAATTACCCTTAGCTAGGCTTTTCTATTACTGCCCCAAATATTCAGTTGGTATCCTTCTGTTTATAATGGTCTTGGGCATCTAGGGACATCCATAGTCATAATGGAGAACAAATTGAAATTCAGAAGTTTTCTGATTGAATTGTGGATGATAATGGGGATAGTATAAATTTTTAATTTTCAGCCAGTGGAAGGATATAAGAAACCTTTGGTATTGACTGTGGATGTGGTTTACATTTGTCTTTTAATATTTTTAATGACTGTATAGGTATAAGGGAAGGAAAGCTATAACTGCAAATGCTGAATGGATACTGGTGAATTAAGGGTAGTGGTAACAATAGTCATTTGCCACTTATATTTTAGGCTTAATTTCCATAAAAAGTAGTAACAATTAGATAAACGGATAAGAATCATTCATGGTAGGTTTGTTGTATTTTTTGAATACCATATTTAATTCCTGATGTGTAGTCAAACTTCAGACTTTGTTTTTTCCTATTCTTTAGCTTGATGGTTTGCGTAACAAAATTGACATATAGTAAGAATTGTATTAAGCACAGCATTTTTTATTTTATTAGTGTAAAAAGCAATAATTTACATGAAGTAAGGTTTCTTTTTAGATAACTGACCTTAAAGAGTATGAGCATTTAAAACGGTGGAGCCATTTTCCTTAGACTTGCTGGCATTTAAAATAATAAGATGTAGGAGAGTGGCATTTAAATCAGTGAGTTGCATCTTGTCAGCTCTTTTTAGTTCATTGCTTGAAATGTCAGTAAGCCATAGGTAGCAGACATGGCTGCAGCTATAGGCCCATGATCTACTAGGGTGAGCTTGCTAACATAATTATTACAAAACTATGCATGCACGCACATGCTTCTAAAATTCCTAGGTTTTTTATACCATATAGTATGATTTTTAAAAAAATCATTTAAATTTGGAGAACACCTGTAGAGAGCAAAGAATGGTCTTGAATTTAGATAGGGATGGTCCTAAAATGTTACCCCCTCAGTTTTGTATCAGTATTCCTGAACTCTAGGCTATCCTATCTTTCCCAAGTGAAATTTGTCATTATTTATTCAGTTTCCTTTCCTGAAGTGTTATCTCTCATAAAGAAAATCAGCAACTATGTAAGTGTCCTTCCTCATTCTTACCCTCCAAAATACCAAAACTTGTAAGGTGACAAATGTCAGAGTTATGAAACAAACTTAAGGAAATGTTAATCTTTATATTTTGTTTAAAGTTTAATTTTATTAACTATTGCCCTAAGAACGAACTTCCATGCTGACATACTTTTGTTCCTTTATTTATTTGGTAATATCCTTGCTATTTCAGGGACTAGTAAAACTACTTTTGTTACAGTTTTTGGAGAAATCTAATAATTGGGTCAGGGGTCAGCAAACTATGGTATGTCTCCAAGTCCAGCCCATAGCCTGTTTTTGTAATAACCACAGGCTAAAGAGTTGATTTATTTAAAAAAGGGGTGGGGGAGATGCAATAGAGACTGTATATGTCCTTCAAATACTAAAATATTTACTATGTGGCCCTTGGTAGCAAATGTCTTCCTCTCTTTTGAATGTCTTCTTCAGGTTGTTGAGATATTAAGAGAAGCCTGAAAGCTGTTAACTTCCATGTCTTATTTTTCTCTTTGCTTTTCTTCTGTGTATTGTAGCAGCTCATAACATAAGCAAACACAATTTAATGGCGAGAGAGCTGGGCTTATGAAGGAGAGGATGGGAGAGACAAGGGGACCTTGGCTTATGGGAGAGAAATATGGCTTAGCATTTGTCCACCTTACCTTTTTTACCTTTTTCCTTTGAAATAACTTCACTTTTTAAAAAATTTTTTTATTAAGTAGGCTCCATGCCCAGTGTGGAGCCCAGTGTGGAGCCCAGTGTGGGTTGAATGCATGATCCTGAGGTGAGATCAAGAGTTGGATGCGTAACTAGCTGAGCTCCCCACATGCCCCAGAAATAATTTCACATTTATTGAAAAGTTGTAAGAATAGTATAAAAACTTTTTTTTTAAAGATTTTATTTATTTGAGGGAAAGTGAGGGAGAGAGAAGGCACAAAGTGAGGGGGGTGGCAAGAGGGAGGGAGAAACAGACTCCCTCACTGAGTAGTTGGACCCTAGGATCATGACCTGAGCCAAAGCCAGATGCTTAACCAACTGAGCCACCTGAGTGCCCCAAGAATAGTATAAAAACTTTTAAGTACCCTTCACCTAGATTTACCAGTTGTTAACATTTTGCCGCATTTGCCTTAATATTCATTTTCGGTCTTTCTCTCTGAATTAATACATAAAACATTTTCCTGAACCATATCAGAAGTTACAGACCTCATACCCCTCATACCTGTCTCTTCCTCCATATTTCCTTATATACTTCCCTATTTCCTAAGAATAAGGGTATCCACCTACTAAACTACACAGTACATTTACCAAAAATCAGTCAAGGTAACTTTAATACGGTATTTAATCTGTGACTCTCATTCAGATTTTACCAGTTGTCCCAGTGACTTTATAGTTTCAAAATTAATTCAAAATTCAATTTAGGATCACTAATTGAATTTGATTTTCTATTCTTCAGTCTCCTTTAATCTAGAATGGTTCTTCAGACTGATTTTTTATTTTAATTTTTAAAAATTCAATTTAGTTAACATATACTGTTAGTTTCAGGGGTAGAATTTGGTGATTCATCAGTTGCATAGAACACCCAATGCTTATTACATCAAGTGCCCTCCTTAATGCCCATTACCCAGTTACCCCACCCCATCACCCCTATCCCCTCCAGCAACCCTTAGTTTGTTTCCTATAGTTAAGAATCTCTTATGGTTTGTCTCCTTTCCTGTTTTCCTCTTATTTTATTTTTCCAGATTTACTTTTTTTTATTCCCCAGATTTACTTAATTTTTAATGACACTGACATATTGGAAGAGTATAGGTCATTTGTTTTGTGGAATATCTTTCAGTTTAGGTTTTGAGATGTTTCTTCATGATTAAATTCATGTGATGATCTTATAGCAGGGTATTAAATAAGTGCTGTTGTATCCTTGTCAGTGCATTACATCATGAAGCACACAATGTTTATTTTTTCAATTTATTTTTTAAGATTTTAATTACTTATTTGACAGAGAGAGACAAAGCGAGAGAGGAACACAAGCAGGGGGAGTGGGTGAGGGAAATGCAGGCCTCCCTCTGAGCGGGGAGCCCTATGTGGGGCTCCATCCCAGGACCCTGAGATCATGACCTGAGCTAAAGCCAGATGCTTAACGACTGAGCCTCCCAGGCATCCCGCAATGTTAATTTATTTAAAGATTTTATTTATTTATTTACAGACAGAGATCACAAGTAGGCAGAGAGACAGGCATAGAGAGAGGGAGAATCAGGTTCCCCACTGAGCAGAGAGCCTGATGCGGGGCTCGATCCCAGGACCCTGAGATCATGACCTGAGCCGAAGGCAGAAGCTTTAACCCACTGAGCCACCCAGGTGCCCCCACAATGTCAGTTTGGTAGGTGTTATTTACTTTGATCATTTGACAGGGTTGATGTTCACTAGGTTTCTCCATGGAACTGGTTCTTCTTCTTCCTTGTAATTAATATAATTTGTGAAGAGATAACTTTGAGATTACGTAAATCTTTCTTCTTTACTAAACTTTCATCCACTTTAGTTTTAGTATTGGTGGTAATTTCTTGCTGGAATCAGTCATTTTTCTGATGACTTGAAAATTGTTATTTTTCTATTATTCCTCTACATTTTTTCATTCTCTTTAGGCTGTGAAGAAGAGCTTTCCCATTCCCTCTGTCAGTTTGAAGTCAAAATTCCCAGATTTGATTAGTGGGAGCCCATTCAAGCCCATCTGCTGTGTCCTTCTGACATGTCTCCATAATTTTTTGAGCTTTAATACTTTCTGGTACAGCAAGATAGTCTACATTCATCTTGTCTTTTCCCTGCTCCAGTATTGGGGTTTTTTTGGTTGGGGGGGGGTTTCTGGTTCTTTTGGTGATGCACATACCCCTTTTGGGGGGAGTTTAGCCAAACTCCTCAAAAGTTTGGCTAGTCTGCATACAATCTCCTTAACAGAGACCAGCTTTTGGGCAAGACTCAGCCTACTTATCCTGCTTTATATCTTAAGATACAGCAAAAATAGTGAAAAGCCAACAGTTCATGGTGACTGACAGTATATCCAGATTACTATGCAAAAAGTAGGTGGCAAGTAAAAAATACTGTTTTTCAACCTAAAAATATGCTTGCTTGAGAAGGTTGTTTATATGAGGTTTTGAAAATAAGTGTCACATTTCTTCATGACTCTAAAAATGTCAGTGAGCATCATTAGTTTGATTTCAAGTGCCAGAAATCAGTGATATGTTCACCGTCTTGTATCTTTAATACCGTATACCTGTTTTTAATGATTTTTATGAGGTAATATTCATATAGCAAAATTAATCCATTTAAGATTTCAGATTAATGGATTTTGGTAAATGTATACAGTTGTATAACTACCAGCACAGTCAAGATCAGGACATTTCCCTCACCCTGAAAAGCTTTCTCATGTCCCTTTGTAGTCAGTCTCTTTCCTGGACCCTCCAGCTCAGTCACTCAAGTTTTACCTTTTCTAGATAGAATTTTATATAATAGGAGTCATACAGTATGTTGTCTTTTTTGTTTGACTGCTTTCATTTAGTATAATTTTTTGATATATTTTTATATATACTCTTATTCCTTTTTATTGCTGAGTAGGTCTCCATAGCATATATTTGCAACTATTTGTTTATCTGTTCACCTTTTTATGGACTTCTGAATTGTTTCCAGATTTTGGCTGTTAGACTTACGTATAAGCCTTTGGATATATATTTTCATCTGTCTTGGATAAATACCTAGAATCGGAATTACCTTGGTAGTATTCTAATTGTATATTTAACCTTATACTACCATATGGTTCACTAAATTAATTCAGCAGTTTTGTGATTCCATCAGCAATGTATGAGAGTTCTAATGTTCTCCATTTTGCCAACATTTGATATTGTTAGTCTGTTTTAACTTTAAACATTCTGGTGGGTCTGTAATGGTGTCTCACTGTGATTTTAATTTTCATTTCCTTGATTAGTGACGTTGGACGTCTTTATACATATGGTATGTGGAACATTTGCTTGAATCTTTTGTCCATTTTTCAAAAACTTAACTAAGTGGTAATTGTCCTTTCTACATTCTATATAAGACTTTCCGTGATTTTTTTCTTTTAAAATTCATGTTCTTTATGTCCTGTTCAAGAAAATCTCATGCTTGTTTTTAGAAGCTTGTTAGTGGTGACTCTTATATTTTGATATCGGATCCATTTCTAGTTAATTTTTCTGTATGGTGTGACTTAATTTAAATGTTGAGGTTTATTATTTTTTGTAAGATAATCCAGTTCTGATACCATTTGTTGGGAAGACATTCTTTCCCCCTATTAAATTCCTTGGTACTTTTGTGTGTCAGTTGACAATATATCTGTGGGTATGTTTCTGGGCTCTGTTATTTGCCATAGAACTATAGGTCTATTTTTATACCAATACCACAGTGTCTTGATTAGTGTATCTTTATGTCTGAAAATCAAATAGTACAAGTTCTCCAGCTTTGTTTTTCTTTCTCAGGCTTGTTCTGCTAATCTAGGTCTTTCTACATAAATTTTAGAATCAATATATCAGTTTTTGAAAAAACTTTTTAGAATTTTGGTTAGGATTCCATTGAATCTGTAGAGCAATTTTAAGAAGATTACCATATTAGCAACATTGAGTCTTCCAAGTTTATGATCATAGTTTATATCATCTTTGTATCTTCTTTAATTTCCCTCAGAAGTGGTTTATAGTATTGCTTCCCTTTAGCCCAAAGAATTTCCTTTGAGCATTTCTTGTAGTACAAAGACATAGCAGCTCTTAAGTTGTAGGGGAAAGTATAAACTTATTTGAAAATATCTTTTGGGTATTTGTTTCATTGCCATTCCCAAAAAAGGTAGTAAAAGATAATAAAAAAGTATATTGTATGGATTGTGTAGGTGGAGATAATGAAAAACTTAATAAAAAACTTGAGGTCTTTTCTATTGAAGATCCCAGTCCATTGGGTATTAAGTCTCCTTTTTGTGCTTTGGGTGGTGGATCATCATACCACACAGTGTTGGCTTCTATACCTCTCTGTTCCTCTGCCTCTCCTTATCATCTTCACAGCTCCCTTAAAAGAAATAACCTTAAAAGGACATTGGAAAATTGACACAAACTTGTGAGGCTGCCAGAAAACATAGCAATTGAAAATAGATGACCAGTCTTTCCCTGAAAGCTGCATACAGAATTAACTTTTATACACACACACACATTTTTCTTCATTTATGGCAGCACTAGCAGTTAGAAAATAAAGGAAACATCCTTTTTATAATGACAGTAAAAATGTAAAATAATAAATATGTGGGAACTGTGTCAATAAACAACAAAATTTTAATTGAGATCCATTAAAACCCACTTGGATAAATGTAAAGCAGCTCCTAAAAGAGAAGACTGAATATTTTTAAGGGTGTTACATTATTCCTGAAATACTTCCTAAGTATTATGCTATTCATATCAAAACCACAGTGTCTTCTTTGGGGAGCAGGTGGTAGTGGGAAAGGAGTTGGCTAAGTTTTTTTTAAATATAATCTGAAAAAATAAAGCTAGGCCAAGACATTTTGGAAAATATGAATAATGAGTAGGGATTTGCCTTCCCAAATACTAAGACTTACTATAAATACGTAATAATTTTAAAAATATGGTAGTGATGGGGCGCCTGAGTGGCTCATTGGGTTAAGCCTCTGCCTTCGGCTCAGGTCATGATCTCAGGGTCCTGGGATCGAGCCCCTCATCGGGCTCTCTGCTCAGCAGTGAGCCTGCTTCCTCCTCTCTCTGCGTGCCTCTCTGCCTACTTGTGATCTCTCTCTCTCTCTCTCTCTGTCAAATAAATAAAATCTTAAAAAAATATATGATAGTGATGATGCTTTTTTTAGTTCTTTATTAAGGAAAGAGCTTTTAAAAAACATGACTACTCCCTACTACAGAGCTACGGAATCAAACACTTTGACAATATGTTCTAGGCCTGTATGCTTTTAAGAAGCTCACAGTAGGAAAAAAAAGAACAACATCTCAGAGCAGATTCTGACAGAATCACCTGTAGCTGTGAACAAACTAGTCTAGGGGGACCAATTCCTGAATTCTGAAGGAAGCAGTTCCTAGGGGATATAAGTTCCAATTCATATCTCCAACTTTATTCCTATTAGGTTCTGAGCCAACAACTTGTTCTTTAATAATTAGGGATAATAACTGGTTTTTTATTTACAGAAAAGTATGTCACATCATTTTTTTTTTTTGCCATACCATACATAATGACTCGTTTTCTTTTTTTTTCTTCTTTTTTAAAGAATTTTTAAAAAGATTTTATTTATTTATTTGACAGAGATCACAGGTAGGCAGAGAGGCAGGCGGTGGGGGGGTGGGAGCAGGCTCCCTGCCAAGCAGAGAGCCTGATGCAAGATTTGATCCCAGGACTCTGAGATCATGACCTGAGCCAAAGGCAGAGGCTTAACCCACTGAGCTACCCAGGTGCCCCCATAATTACTCTTTTTAAAAATTCAGATATGAGGGAAGGGAAATGGCATTAATTTACTCTTCGTATCTCCCGGCTATTGTGTTAACTTTATTAGTTCTGTGTCATAGGAACTTTTTTGTTCTTGATGGTTCATTTAATTTTGGTATATAGTATGTACAGTGAAGGAGGATGACCTATATTTTATTTGTATATCATTGCTATAAATCTGGTTTTAAGATTTTATTTATTTATATGAGGGAGAGAGAGCAGGTGGGAGCACAGGGAGAGGAAGGAGAAAAGAATCTCAAGCAGACTCTAGTAATCATGGAGCCTGATGCAAGCTCAATATCATGACCTGAGCTGAAACCAAGAGTTGGACACTCGGAGAGGAAGGAGAAAAGAATCTGAAGCTGACTGCTGATAATGGAGCCTGATGCAAGCTCAGTATCATGAGCCACCCCACAGCCCCACATCACTGCTATAAATTTTTAACTTGCTGATCAGATGCAGTCAAAAAAATTATGTGATATTGTGTTACATTTTTCCTCTTTGGTTATTATTCTGGATAATAATAAACGAAATAACCATTTGGTGAAAATTATTTTAAAACAACCATTTAAACTCTGGAAATAACTATCTTAAGGGCATACAGCAAATGGAGAATCATTTGTTCAAAAAAATCTAGATATCAGTAGGAACAATGGGACTCTGGCATTTGACCCGTGACCCACTCCCACCCACCTTACTGAGCTCAGCTTGAGGGAAGTGCTGCTGTGAGCAGGAGGAGCAGACTGTGGGCTTCTCTTGTACCTTTTAGCTTCATGTTGCGGATGCTTGCTTTCATGCAGCTGGGGTCGAAAAGCCTAGCACTCCCTTCATTCATTCATCCTTTACCCAGAGTCGGACATCTACTCCAGGTGCAACAGATTGAGAATACTGAGCTTTGGGCCAGGCATCATTCATAAGGTGGAAGTTCTGTGCCAGGAGAGGCAAGTCATCCAGCACCCCCTCATAAAGCACAGATGTCATTCTGAGAGAAGTGGGTCATTGTACCAGTCCCCCTTTTCTGTGTATTGGCGCAAAGTTTCTTCCAAAAGGAAAGGCAGGCTTTGAGACTGAGAACTCTGTAGCTCTCTTAAGGGAACTGACTTCATTTGGAATAGAGCTTACAAAAAGTTGTTGAAAATGGTGAAGATTTTTGTGGTGAACAATTAATACGACGCTGTTAGGTAAATGGTTCTAGTAGCAACAAGTGAAATGGCAGACCAGTTAGAATTTTCACCAGAAAAGAGAGAACCAGAAAAAAAAGATAGCTAAAAGAGCCCTCCTGGGATTGGAGTAAGCCTCAAAGACTGGCAAAGAGAGCCTGCTTTTATTGGAATAGAGAGTAGTACCTTTCATACGCCATGGTATTGCAGAAACACACCAGTGAAACAAATTAGTAGAGGCTAACAGCTGGATGTGTGATACCACTACAGGCAGATCAGCAAGAAGCTTGTAAAGGGAAAACTTGAGAAACTGCCAGAGAGTCTGACTGAACCCACAGTCATTCCTGGTGGACAGGGAGACTGCATGCTCAAGACAGCATCCCCTGAGAAGTCATATCAGAGGCTGCACAGTGCTAGTGACATAGAGTTCAATGGACCTCAAGATAAAGAAGGACATTTTTTAATGATAAAAAGGTAAATCTATGAGGAAGACATAATTATATCCTTGCATAACAACAGAGCCCCAAAACGCATGAAGTGGAATGTGACAGAAGTGAGGGGAGAAATAGTTCTACAATAATAGTTGGATATATTAATATTGCACTTTCAATAATGGATAAAGCATCTAGGCACAAGATCAACAAAGAAGAAAGACTTGAACAACACTATGTATCAACTAGACCTAATATGATATTTATGTAGAAAACTCCAACCAAAAAAGAACAAATACTCATTCTTCTCAACTGTACATTGAATATTCTCCAGGAAAAACTTCCTGCTAGTCTTAAAAAATTAAAGGATTACAATCATATAAAATGTTTTCGCACTACAGAGGAATGATATCAGAAATCAGTTACAGAGGAAATAATGAGCATTCACAAACATGTGGAAATTAAATACCACTTCTGATATCAGTAGATCAAAGAAAAAATCACAAAGAAAATTAGAAAATATTTTGAGATAAATTAAAACAAAGCCAAAACATGCCAGAACTTGGGAGATGTAGCCAATAGCACCTAGACCAGAATTTATAACTGCAGATGCCTGTATTTAAGAAGATTTCAGTCAATACCCTTCCTTAAAAGACTAGAAAAAGAAGAACATACTAAATCCAAAGAAAGTGGAAAGAAGGAAATAATAATGATTAGAGCAGAAATCGATGAAATAGTATGGGAAAATAGAGAAATCAACAAAATCAAAGATTGGCTCATTGAAAAGATCTAACAAAATTGATAAAGGTTTTATCTAGGGCTGATCAAGAGAAGACTCAAATTACTAAATCACAAATGATAGAGGAAATTACTAGAAATAGAATTTAAGGAATAATGTCTATATTAGCAGATTAGATAATTTCGATGAAATAAGCAAATGCCTAGAAAGACACAAACTACTGAAACTGACCTAAGGAGAAATGGAAAATCTGAACCAAGCTGTGTTATGGGTTGAAATGTCTCCTCCACCCCAGTCACCCCCAAAAAAGATATGTTGAAATTCTCATCCCTGGTACTTCTGAACATGACCTTATTTGGAAATAGGATCTTTGCAAATTAATCAGATTAAAATGAAGTTATACTGGATTAGAGTGGGTCCTAAATCCAATGACTGGTATCTTTATAAGAGGAGAGATTTGGAGATCGAGACACACACAGGGAAGAAGGCCATGTAAAGATGGAAGTAGAAATTGGATTTATGCTGTCACAAGCCAGGAAATGCCAGATAGTTGGAAACTATCAGAACCTAGGAGAAAGCAGGGGAAGGATTCATTCATAGAGCCTTCAAAGGGAACATGGCTCTGTTGACACCTTGATTGGAGATTTCTAGATTCCAGAGCTGTGAGAGAAGAAGTTTTTGTGGTTCCTAAACCATTCTATTTGTGGTCATACAGTAGCCCTAGGAAACTAATGCAACCTAGAACAAGTAAAGAGATCAAATTTATAATTTTAAAAAACTTTGATCAAAGAAAAGCCCATGGCCAGATATCTTCACTGGTGATTTCTTTCAGATATTTCTAAAGAATTAATACCAGTTCTTCACAAGTTTATCTAAAATATAGAGGAAGACTTACTTATTTTATGAGGCCAGTATTATTTGAATACCAAAACCAGACAGAGAAGTCACAAGAAAAGAACACGTCAGATAAGTATCACTTATTTATACCAACAAGACCAATAAAATTCTCAGCAAAATATTAGCAAACCAAATCAAGGAACATATGAAAACTGTTATACACCCTTACCAAGTGAATTTATCTCAGGAATGCAAGGTTGGTTTACATCACAAAATCAATTAATGTAGTACAGTGCACATTAATGGGATAAGTGATAGGAATCATATGATCGTTACAGTGGATGCCCCCCAAAAGTGACCAGATTCAGTACCTTTTCCTGATAAAAACATGCAACAAACTAGGAATAGAAGAGAAATTCCTTAGCTTGACTTTACGAAAGTACATAGCTATAGTGGAAAGCTGAACAGTTTTCCCCCTAAGATTAGAACAAGACAAGGTTGTCCACTCTTAGTACTTCTATGCAGTATTGTACCTGAGGCTCTAGCCTTGGCAATTAGGCAGTAAAAAAAAGAAACCGAAGTTACCCAGATTACAAAAAGTGTATTTGTAGATGACATGATGTTGTATATGGAAAATCCTAAAGAATCTGTAGAACACTATTAGAGTTAGTAAGTTCAGCAAGGTTGTAGAATACAGCATTAAAAAAAATGGTGATATTTCTAGACAAATAGCAATGAACAGTCTGAATGTGAAAATTAAAACAGTTCCATTTACAGTAGCATCCAAAAGAATAAAACACTTAAGAAGAATTTTTAAAGATTTTATTTATTTGACAGATCACAAGTAGGCAGAGAGGCGGGCAGGGATGGGGGGGTTGGGGAGCAGGCTCCCTGCTGAGCAGAGAGCCCAATGCAGGGCTTGATCCTAGGACCCTGAGATCATGACCTAAGCCGAAGGCAGAGGCTTAACCCACTGAGCCACCCAGGTGCCCCACTTAAGAATAATTTTAAGATGTTTAAGACTTGTACATCATAAATTTAAAAAATTGTTGAAATAAAGAAGGTCTGAATAAACTGAAAGATCTCTCAATGTTCATGAATTGGAACATACTTAATGTTAAAAAGATAGCATTGCTTCCCAAAATAGCTTGTAGATTCATTGTATTCTCTATCAAGACCTCTGCTGCCTTCTTTGCAGAAATTGAGAAATTGATCTTAAAATTCATACGGAAATTCAAGAGATGCATGACGAGCCAGAGCAGTCTTCTAAAAGAAGAGAGGACTTACACTTCCCAGTTTCAAAACTGTCTACAAAACTACTGTGATCAACGTACTGTATTACTGACTTACAGATGGGAAATGTAAATCAGTAGAATAGAATTGGGTATCCAGAAGTAAGATTTATGGCTAGTAATTCATTTCTTTTCAAAGATGTTTTATTTCTTAGGGAATGAGTGAGAAAGAGTATAAGCAGGAGAGAGAGGCAGGGGGAGAGGGAGAAGCAGACTGCCAGCTGAGCAGGGAGCCCAATGTGAGACTCGATCCCAGGACCTTGGGATCATGACCTGAGCCAAAGGCAAACACGTAACCAACTGAGCCACCCAGGCACCCACGGCTAGTGATTCTTGACAAAAGAATTTGGACCTCTTCTAATACCGTACATAAAAGTTTACTTGAAATGGATCATATACCTAAAAGTAAGTTCTAAAACTATACAACATTTAGAAGAAAACATAAGAGTAAATCTTCATGACCTTGGGTTAGCCACCAGTTTTTTAGATACAATACCAAAGCACAAATGACCCAAAACAAAACAAAACAAAAAAGATAAATTGAAATGTATTAAAATTAAATAATTTTGGGGGTGCCTGGGTGGCTTAGTTAAGCATCTGCCTTCAGCTTAGGTCATGATCCCAGGGTGCTGGGATCATGTCCGGCATCAGGTTCCCTGTTTCTCCCCCTCCCATCTCCCTGCTCCCCTGCTTGTGCTCTCTATTATTAATTAATTAAATCGATCTTAAAAAATTTTTTTTAGCTTTTATACTGCTGACCGTTAGTAGCATCAATGAAATGATAAGTTCACTGATGGCAGGAAATATTTGCAAATCTTACATCTGATAATGGACTTATATCCAGAATATAAAGAAGTCTTAAAACTCAACATTAAAAAGGTAGATAGCCCAATTAAACACTGGGCAAAACATATGAATAGACATTTCTCCAAAGAAGGTATTTAAATGCAGTTAGATGTTCAACATCAGTAGTCATTCGGGAAATAAATCTGAACCATGAGACACCACTTCTTGTGTACTAGAATAGATGTAATGAAAAGATAACAAGTGTTCATGAGTATGTGGAGAAGTCAGAACCCTCATTGCTGTTGAGAATATGAAATGGTGTACCTGCTTTGGAAGATAGTTTTGGTTTTTTTTTTTTAACTTCCTCAGGATGGTAAACATAATTAAGACATCCAGAAATTCCGCTCTGAAATATATATCCAAGAGAAATGAAAATATACATCCATACAAAAACTTGCCCACAAATATTAAAGGCAGTGTTATTTATATCATAATAGCCAAAAAGTAGAAACCCAAATGGTCCTCAACTGATGATTGGGTAAAACGGGCTATCTCCATACAATGGGATATTGTTTGAAGCTAGAAAGGAAAGAAGTACTGCTACATGCTACAACGTGGTGAACCTTGAAAACATTCCAGGAGGAAGAAGTCACACACACACACACACACACACACACACACACACACACACACACACACAGCCCAATTCCATTTATAAGAAATGCCTAGAATAAGCAGGTCTGTAGAAACAAAAAAGTAATAAAGTGGTTGCCCAGTGTTGGGCAAATGGGAGAATGGGGAGTAGCTGACTTAATTTATGGGTTTACTTCTGGGGTACAGAAGTGTTCTAAAATTTATTATGGTGATGGTCCCACACCTCTGTGAACCTGCCAAAAAAAACCATTTAATTTTACACTAAAAATGGGTGAATCGTATGGTATGTGCATTATATCTCAGTAAAACCATTAAAAAACAAAACAAATAGGTGTGACTAATTAATGTGAACCAGTTGAAAGTTATCTATATGTTTCAGTGTCCAGGTTGATTAAATTGGTTAAAACTGTTTAATTGAAGAAAAAACAGGTAGCACCTCCTTTACTGAGTGCTCTTAGTTGCTGTGAGTTGATTTAAATAAGACAGTAGCCTGAATGCAACATTAAACATGGTTGAAATGTAGATATTCTGTGCTCGCTTGGGCAGCACATACACTAAAATTGGAACAATACAGAGAAGATTAGCATGCTCCTGTGTACGGGTGACACACAGATTCATGAGGTGTTCCATATTTTTTGATGAGCACCAGGTGGTGTTTGTAAGTGTTGAATCACTAAATTCTACACCTGAAACGAATATTACACTGTATATTAACGAGCAGGAATTTAAATTAAAACTTGGGGGGAAAAATACACATTTTTGTAAACATGTATGTAGAATCACTCACTGGAACTACCCTGTGTACAATTCATCCTTCAACTAACATCTTCTCTAAGATACAAGTGTTCTAAACATTAAAAATAAACATAGATATTCTGCTCAAGGTCTAACTGAACACTGAATGCAGGACTACAGAGTTAAGTACAGTTCATGCCATGTAATGTCTCATTTTAAAAATCACTAAACAATGAAATGGCATTAAAGTGTAATGCAATTGAGGATTTTATTGGACTCTTTAATACCTATTCCTAATACCTTTTAGATGTTAAATCTGTATCAAAATCACATTATTTTGTGATTCATTTTCAAAAGTTAATAAAAAGAGAATGTTGGCAAATAAAACGATAATAAATGTTTTTATAATGATTTATAACAATATTTTCTTTATGTGGCAGACTTAGTATGTCTAATACAGAAATTATGTGGGATGATTTTAGTTTGATTATGCAAGAGTTCTTTATGTGAAACTATTTGTAATGTATAATTGATGCTAAATGTGGTGTCAACACAGTTTGGATGTTGGGGGAATCATAAAAAGCTGGTTTCAAATATCATTGGGTGTATTTGAAATCTTTAAGAAAACTGTGAATTATAATAGTCTTCAATGTCTTGCTTACTACTTACTTTTCATTGTGTCAAGGCATGTCCTTATTTTCTTATTTAGAGTACTTTTAGTTTTCCATGACATAAGTAAATGCACATGGTGATACATTGCAATAACTTACATATGCTGGAACTTAATTTACACTTAAAACATGTACTTTGCTTTTCTTTACACTTTTATTTTCTATTATCATAGTTCCCTATTTATTAGCTACAAGAGTGAAAATAAGTGCAAAGGATTAATAACCTAGTCTAGTGCTCCTGCAGTCTAAGAACAGATTCTGGGAATGTTTGGGATGAGTCTAGTTCAGCATTTTGAAACTTTGTGATCAGGACTTAAATTTTTATATTGTAAACATTTTTAAGCATAAATAGAAATGTTTACCTTTAGAACATGTAGTGTACTTTTATTTTTGAGTTATTTTTTCTAGAGCCAGTTTTAACCTATTAATTTCACAACTCTAAATATTTGAAAGCTGTAGTTTATGAAATAGTATTCTAAGGACAGAATTATAAATTTAGATAACTTTCTCTTTGAGTTTTCCCTTCTTATGGCTCTTTTAAAAATGTTTGTTTTGTGTCTGGAAAAAACATCTTGAACTTGGAGAGCAAACATGATTCTCAAATAATATTTAGGGTTTAAGGTATCTTTTTATCTGAGTTGAATTGTGTATGAACTATTGCTATGTAGTATAAGAACTGATATATTTGAATGCTCAAGAAAAATTCTCCTTTAGTAGTATTAGAGTTTATCTGTAAATTTTAAACAATTCATAAAATAAATAAAAACCACCAAAGTATATTTTTACATTCACTTTGCTTTTATACTTTTGTGGAGATAAGTTTTATTCTGATTTGAAGTTTTTAAAATATTTTAATTGTATTAAACTGATTTGTCTTATCTGTTACTAACATTTGTCTTTGATTTTGCATCTGTGCTTTTGATACTGAATGGGGAAAGATTTCTCTGCAAATATTTCACCAAATATTTTTACAGGGACACTTAGTCGGTCTGGATGAACCAGCTTCGGGAGCTGGGCAAGAAGCTCTGCTTAAACAAGAGCAAGCAAAAATCATTCGATTCGAGAGACAAGCAGAAGAGTTCCTCAATGCAGTCTTTTATAGAAAAGGTTGGTTCTAGTGAAGAATGACATTTTAGTATCTGCTTGTCTTATATTAATTTCCTTAACTTTAATGTCATTTTAAAAAAGTCACTTTAAAACATTTTTCTTTATTGATGATATACACTTCATATTCCTTTGGTCAAGTTAAATTTGGAATAGGTAAGGCAGCCCCTCTCCCTCAGTTTCATTCTGAAGTGATGGTGTCATATAAGTTAAATAGTTAAATAGTTCCTGAAAGTATTATGAACATCGGAAAATTCTAAGGTTTCAGGAGTACAGTATTTTATCAGACAAATATTCTTTTTTTTTTTTAAGATTTTATTTATTTTTTTTTTGACAGACAGAGATCACAAGTAGAGAGACAGGCAGAGAGAGAGGAGGAAGCAGGCTCCCCGCTGAGCAGAGAGCCCGATATGTGGGGCTCCATCCCAGGACCCCAGGGTCATGACCCGAGCCAAAGGCAGAGGCTTTAACCCACTGAGCCACCCAGGTGCCCCCAGACAAATATTCTTACATGGTTATAATTTTAATCACAAATAACCATAAAACCAACTATATAAAATTTTAGTAATTCCTGAGTGAAATTCATTTGGAAAAAAGATGTGAAGTTATATCTTAAAATTAGATTTGCAAGCATCTTTTCCTTGGTACAATCTTGTTTCACTAAAATTTCATTGAATTATTAAAATTGGAGAAAGAAACTCATTATTACATAGTAAAACTTATACCCCATATAAGATGGTATGTAATAGCTCCATCTCTTAGATTTTTCCATTTTTCTTTCTCCTTGAAATTATTGTAGACAGGTTTTACATCTCTTTTCTCTGCCCACAAAGCACAATTGTCATTAGCTAAGACTTTCAGAAAGTTTCTCTCCATTTTCCATTCTAATGAAGTCTTTACCTTCAGGAAACTCTGAATGGATTTGTATTCCTTAGTTATTTCTTTCCTCTAGTTCCAAGATGGAGGTTACTATGAGAGGTTCTAAAAAAAAGTTTCCTACAAACTCCTCATAATCCTGAATATTCCTTATTTAATCTTCCAGCAGACTCAATGATTTATACATTCCAGTTTACACCTCTTGTTCTTCTGGGAATTCCCTCCAGAGTTACAAGGGTGATTTTTCCCTGTATACTGGTTTAAAGTCTGATAAATGCTATTCTAATTGGTTGTTTACAGTTGGAGAGCAGCTGATGTTCTGCTTAATGTGGTCAATATTTTCAAAATGGAGTATGAAGTCAGGCCTCATATAAAATTAAGGAGTGAAGATTTTT
The DNA here is from genome assembly GCF_002288905.1 of Enhydra lutris kenyoni. Classification (NCBI taxonomy): domain Eukaryota; kingdom Metazoa; phylum Chordata; class Mammalia; order Carnivora; family Mustelidae; genus Enhydra; species Enhydra lutris. Next base: position 49,630,136 of record NW_019154096.1, read on the forward strand.
GTTTTCTGTGGCACTTTTTTCCCTTCCATCCTCACTTCTCTTTTCATCCTCTCAAGTACCCTCTGACCTAAAGCTCCCAACTGAGGCTCCCATGCCCACTTTATCTTCCCTTTAAAGTATGCTGAGTTCTAAAATTATGTTCAAAATAGTAATTGACTTAGTTTTACAAACATTTGATTGTTTTATTAAAGTAATTCACATTTAAAGTATAAATGATGGATCAGTTCTGTCAGTTTATTAACAAAATAAAACATCTTTACAGTTCCTCTGTTGTTCTCTACTTTAGGATGTGTACTGAGTCATGGGTCTAATTCTGCAGCAAACTTCATTATTTGAAAAGAGCAGCTCCTGTCCCTAATATACATGGAGAAAGAACTTTTCATGCAATCATAAGCGTATTCTGAAAGAGAATTTTAGCCACCTTCTCTGCTAGTCCTATCCCTTTGTCATGTAGGAATAACTTAAAGTTCTTAAAAGTTTTCTTACTTAAACATTAAACTTTTGGGCACATGAGGGAATTTTTACCTCAGAGTCATTCTTAGGGTAGACTTTAAGAGATGAGAATCCTCTGAAATTGTATGTATACAAAGTTTTGTATTTGTATACTGGTGCATGATGCTCAGAAAAAAGGAGTATTGCTTTGTTATTGGAAGTTCCTTCCTCCTTGTTTTATGCATTAATATTGTTATTTTTAGATAGTATATTAATCTTCATGAAAATGTCTCAAAGGTGACCATTAGTACTCTTCAGGTTATACCAAAAATGTGCTAACATGAAGAGAATGACAGGCAATTTAGTCTGAAGGGGATTTTTTTTTAAATAAATAGTTCAGAGATTTGGATTTAGTTGTTACTAAGTATTGCAAATGAATGTTTTTTGTTTGTTTGTTTTTTCCTCGGGAGGAAGGAGGAAGGACAGAGGGAGAAAGAACATCTTAAGTAGGCTTTATCCCCAGCTTAAGATCCATGAGATCATGACTTGAGCTGAAATCAGAAGTTGGATGCTTAACTGACTGAGCCACCCGGCCACCCCCAAAATTTTGTTTTAAAATAATTGAGCATGGAAAGGTACTGTAAGCTAAGTAGGAACATAGATGTAATAAAAGTAGGCTTTTGTGGTGTGGACTCTATAATAAATTCCAGCTTATGAACAGTATATCTTCTAAAGTTGTCATATTCTTTCAGCTTGTTTTGTCACTTGTGTTAGAAAATTTGATACTTTCCTGAAAGTTTTTTCAATTTTTAAAATTTTTATTTTTAAGTTTAAGATTTTGAGAGAGAGCACATGTGCACATGCATGCACACAAGAGTGGGCTTGGGGGAGGAAGAGTCAGATGATCAATCAACTGACTCTGAACCACCCAGGCACCCCAGATTTGCAGTTTTAAAACACAGGTGGCTGGCGATGTAGCATTTACTTGTTTTCCTGTCGTTTTAATTGTGATTTGATTTGTTTTTATTTGACTCAGTTGTGCATGTCCCTCAAGGCATATCTAGGTTTATAGAAGTTGTGTTTTAAGTAAGTGAAGGAATGAAATGTGTTCAGGAAACTTCAAAAGATGTAAAAATTCACATGCCAGAAATGTCATCAATCTGTGAATATGAATTGTGCTTTATGATTATGTTCTTCATTCAAAAAAGAGGCAAGACAGACTGCAGCCATTTAAAGCTCAGAGATAGCAATTTATGGTCTTTATCCTAAAATCTCTTGACTCTTCACAAATCTGTTAATTACATTTATGAATCTGATTGACCAGATATCTCATAAATTCATTTTGCTTCCTATTTGGACACTTTGTTCTTCGAGTGTTACTGGGGATAGGAAGATACACTAACATATTAAAACTTGAAATTATATGCAGTCTTTCATTTGGAGGATGGATCTTAAGTAGAAAGTTAAATGAATATGAATATGAATATTTAGTGGATAGAGAGATTTAAACAGTGTGTGGCTAAATATTTATTAAAACATTTAAGGAACTCGTCAGTGGTTGCAGTAATTTCTGAACTTTACCTAATTGAACACCTCAAACCGTGTAGCATACTCTATAGAGAAGAAACGTAGGGTTAGAAATACTTGTTAGTAGAACAGAAATGTTACTGTTGGTAAAGCAAACCTCATTAGACTTCAGAGAATTAAATATTCTGATTTTAGACTATCTTCTGGTATTGAATGTTATCGTTCAAGGAAACAATTGTTCTTAGGAGTCCCATGAGGTTTTGATGGTGTGTGTGTGTGTTTACTGTAGAGATTATAGATTTTAATTGTAATAAGTCATATTTCTCTAAATTTACAAAGCAACCTAATTCCTTTCCAGCTCCAGCTGTATTATGGGTAAAGTAATTTACTTTCTATAGTTAAATCTTTAAAAGACCAAGGAAACTCAGGTTTTCTGAGAATTGTCTTCTAAAACCTCTGAAGTATGGTGGGGAAGTAGAGATCACAGGTGGAACATTAAGATCACGGGGAGAGTTTTAATCAGGGGTCTATACCACTAACCATCTATACAAATTTGAAGAGGCCACTTATTCTTTAGAACATTAATTTCATTTGTCTAAAGAAAAACAAAACCTGATGAGGATTGATTGATTGAACTGATCCATTTATTACTCAACTAATATGAATGCATTCTTTATATCAGGCAAGATTAGGTGCTGAGTGTACAGAGGTAAACAAACATAATCTCTGCTCTTGACAAGCTTAGTGTCCCTGAGAGTATGGTAACAGTGGAGATGTGATGACATAGTCATACCAAACATTTTCCCTTTGATTTTTCCCCTATTTGACCTTCAAGGTGTCCCTTCCAGTGCTAAAAGTTCTATGATTTAATGAATTCATATGTTTTTAAAATTAACATTGATTAGAAATTGATAACTTAGGTGTTTATTTCATTATTTCACTAGCTGTTCTGTTTAATGATTGGTAGAGTATTTTTAAGGAACTCATGGAAAATATATGGGCTTAAGCTTTTGAGATTTGGCATTTAAACTCCTAGCCTAGGGGTTCTAAAATTGTGGTCCCTCAACCAGTTGCATCTAAAAACTTACTAGAAATGCCAGTCCTTGAGCTTACCCTAGAACTGCTGAATGAATGACTCTGGGGATAGGGTCCCACAATCTGTTTTTATAAGCCCTCAAAGTGATTCTAATGAGCCTGAAAATGGGAGGCTATTGCCCCAGTCTACCATGGATCTTATATTAAGGATCTCCTTTTATAATTTTGATATGCCTTCAGTTTTGAACAGAAGGTAAATTAAACACTTATGAACTAAGTAATCCATTCTTCAACAATTCAGGAAGAAGTAGCTGAGGAAAGGTCTAGGAGAAACCAAAAATGATCTATAGGTGGTAAACAGAGGAGTAATTATCTCATAAAAGAAGGGTTTGAGATTTCTGTATCAGGTAAGTGATTCTTGCCCGTAAGATACACTATTTGTTGTCCCTTTATTAATTTCATAATATTGAGGGGGTGGTGTTTAGAAATGATTTTATGAAAATTTTATTTTTAAAAATCTGGAACTCAAGCTTAGAGATTAAAAATATAATTCTGAGAGGGAATACTACTTTTAGGGTATTGCATTATAAGAAAAAAGATAAAATGAAATTTTATGTTTGCTTGAAAGCTGTCTTTTTTTTTTTTTTTTAAAGTACATTGTCCCAATTTAAAAGTAAATAAATCTTTGTTTACAGACAGTCCCTGGGTCTCCGACCCCAATATTCCCCTAGTGGCCCGTGAGATCATGCAGCGAATGATCCAACAATTTGCTGCTGAATATACCTCAAAAAATAGCTCTACTCAGGACCCCAGCCAGCCCAATAGCACAAAGAACCAAAGCCTGCCGAAAGCATCTCCAGTCACCACCTCTCCCACGGCTGCAACTACTCAGAACCCTGTGCTCAGCAAACTTCTCATGGCTGACCAAGACTCACCTCTGGACCTTACTGTCAGAAAGTCTCAGTCAGAACCTAGCGAACAAGGTATGGTTTGATGTCAAGGTCTCCTCTGTCCAATCAGAATACTTTAATTTGGGGAGAAAAAAATTATTGGCAATTAGGGCACCAATAACAATAATAGGATAAAAACTAATGTGATTCTTAAATTATTCCTGACTCTGCAGTAATAGAGAAGAAGTACAGATAAAATGGCTACGTTATGTATCAATAGTTCGTAGTCATGATTAATGTACCACCCAGGAAAGTTAGGTGGTTACAGTTGTTGCTGATCTTTTTTTTTTTTTTTTTTTTTAAGATTTTATTTATTTATTTGACAGAGAGAGACACAGCAAGAGAGGGAACACAGATGGGGAGTGGGAGAGGGAGAAGCAGGCTTCCCGATGAGTAGGGAGCCCGATACGGGGCTCGATCCCAGGACCCTGCAATCATGACCTGAGCCAAAGGCAGACGCTTAACTACTGAGCCACCCTGGCACCCCATTGCAATCTTTAATTTACTTGATATTTATATGAGTATTTTATGCCTCCAAACCTTTGCCATATCACTTGTTTTTAAAACCCCTATGAAAAATGAAGTTTTCCCCCATCCATCAGTGTTCTAGGATTAGCACCTGAGAAATAAGTATGTCTTATTCGGCAGAAGTTATACTGTGCAAATGAAATTATAAGGCGAGACTATGTATTGTTTGCTTTTTTTTTTTAATTTTTATTTATTATTTATTTATTTATTTGACAGAGATCACAGGTAGGCAGAGAGGCAGGCAGAGAGAGAGGAGGAAGCAGGCTCCCCGCGGAGCAGAGAGCCCGATGTGGGGCTCGATCACAGAACCCTGGGATCATGACCTGAGCTGAAGGCAGAGGCTTTAACCCACTGAGCCACCCAGGCGCCCCTTGTTTGCATTTTTTAAAAAAAGAAACTTCTGGGATTAGATACCATGAGGAAGACATTAGACACACCAGGTGGTTCAGTGTATTCAGTATTTTATAAATACACAAACACATCCATATGTGTATATGCTGTATTATGAGCTAACCTTAGAATATTTCCAAAAGGTAATTTTAATTGATGAGGATCCTGATTAAGGGAAAAGGTTTAGAAGTTACCAGTTTTGCTTAGCACATATTTCTTGAATTTATGAAAAGTTTACTCTCTTAAATAGATTTAATATTTTTGTTGCTTTATGATCTCATTTTACCTTTAATTTCACGAAGATGAAATGAGTATTTGATTTCTGCCGTTGGTGATATCTATTCTAATAAGACTTCCTTGTCATAGAAATCTCTTAAGAGTGTGCAGAAAGTTATGAGATGTATAGATTTATTGGTGAGAAATACAAGTTCATTTTGCAAAAAGTTTAATGCATTGTAAAAATCTCTGCAAGGACTTTCTTCTGCTTATTGTAAGTAATTTAAGAGGGATTTATACTTAATGGACCAGCTTTAGTTGTTTATTAAAGAATGTATTTTTGAATTAGTAGTTTTTATTTTTTTTTTTTAAACTGGTTATGGGTGATGAATAGCAATCACAATCTTATAATTCTGAGAGATTTCCTGGTAGAATTCCTCATTGTCATATGTTCACATCAGTCAGTGTACTTTTACTTTCGGTTACCAAAAACCAAATTGTGCTTTTCTGTGCTTTTTATTTCTGTTGAAGATTATCTTTACCAAAGATTGGTAGCTTTCATTAAAAAACTCTTTGCCCAGAATATTGCCTTAAAAACTTCAGTTGAGAAGAATGACAGTGTAGAGGTTGTATTTAAAGTATTAATGGTGGAGATTAACATAAAAAGATACCACCTAGTCTAATTTAACTTCTAGTTGTTGCTATGCTTAAGAGATACGTTGTACTAATGGTACGCTCTTGTCAACAGAAATTGAAGCTAGATGACGGGATTATAGTGCATAGTCTTTAAGTGAAACAAAATTTTAGAAATGATATTTCCCAAATGAATTTCCAAATGTTTCCAGTGAAATCACAGTATATTTAGCATATTTAAGTAGACTTAAAATACATTGCCTGTTTGATTAGACAGACTTGGATGTCTTAAATAATAGTGTCTTTGGTTGGAAATATTTTAAACAGTGTATTTACTTGTTAGATGTCTCATTGGGTTAAGATGTCTAAAAGGACACTTGGTTCTATAAGATTACAGTTATATTTTTAGAAATATTAGTAACTCTAAAGGACAACACTTATTCTGTATGAGTGTGGGATTTTTGGTGTATTTATTTCTCACACCATGAAATCAGGAGTGACAGTGTCCTCAGACACAAGTCCTATGTAGATTCTATATTGGAGCAGTTTTTAACATAACTGGATAGAAAGTCCTCTCTGCTGACCAACTGAAAATCAGAGGCATGGAGTATTAGCTTGCTTTGTTAATTTTGAACAGAATGGCGGCTTTAAAAGTTGTCCAGATGATGAGTTTTCCTTTTTAGACATGTCTTTTCGGGGAAAAAAGTCTTTGTGGGAAAAGAAGGTCTTCTAATTTTTTTTGTTTTATAGTGTGAATTTGTTATGTGGTCTAGCTTCAGTTAAAAAAAAAAAAAATGGCTAAAACATCTAGGTTGTCATCATTATCGAGACTGTTTCATTCTTTCTTTCCCTAAAATTTGCTCACTAGTTTGTAATGGCTTATTAATTGAAAAACCTTGCTTTTATAGATACCAAGAGTTTCTGCAGATTTTTTCCAAAAGATTGTCCATATACAGAGTTTTTTTGCAGATGTGTCTAAACAGTAATTAGGACACATGAAAATTATAAACAGTTAATATCTGATTCATTTTATAGACTATTTTGTATATACATGTAATTTAACCATATAAACTTATATTTTAAAATGATTTGTGTTATAAAATTTTCTAAGTCCAACTTTTATATACTTATAATGTTTTGGGTAGACTTAGCTCTTAAGGAATTTGGTTTTATAATTTGTATGATGTGGCATTAAAACTCACATGCTTTGATGAAGGTGAATTTAGAAAATGGAGTCTAACAGTTCTGTTACAGAACTTAATACAACGTAAACTGCGATTTCTGTTACCTCACTATATCCTAACATGTTCAGTAATATGCTGTACCTTTTCTTTTGCCCTACTAATAAAATATTTAACCCTTGGAGATACTAGCTCAAGCTTTGCTAAATGTATGTCACTGTAGGAGGAAAAATAGTCCTGATTCTTTAATGAATTGACTTCATAACTTCATATATGGCTAGTGTATTGGCATGGTTGACTGGGCCTGTTGCTTTGTCATTTTTGGTCTATTCAGTCCACATTTGTTCCTAGTTTTTAATATCCTCAGGTGTTTGTTTGTGTCTCTACAGACGGTGTACTTGATCTGTCCACTAAGAAAAGTCCATGTGCTGGCAGCACTTCCCTGAGCCATTCTCCAGGCTGCTCCAGTACTCAAGGGAACGGGTAAGGGAAAATATTTGTAGCCTTCCACAATTTTATAGGGGGGCAATTTATCAAAGATTGGTACTAATCTCCATTGTATGTTTTAAAAATTAAGTCTTCAAAGTAACACTCTTGTAAGTGGGCCTTTAGTAAATTACTTGGTCCATCTCTCAAGTAAAAGCTCAATCTGTGAAGTCCAGAATTGACTAGGGTAGATGAGTTTTGCCCAGTCACTTCAAGTAGTGAGTGAATAAAAATATGGCAAGAATGTCTTTGGCCTTTTTGTTGTTGAATGTTTGAGAGTGGGAAACCCAATCTAAATAACTCCAGGGTTCAGATGTAAGGCAGTATTACGTGTGAAGTTGTTGAATGAAAATTGGGCTCCAGTACTTAACTGGGTATCTCTAATGGAGTGCGTGGGTATGTGGGAGCTGTTCGTTTTTTTCTTGTTTGTTTTGGTTTGATTTGGTTTGGTTTGGTTTCATTTGTTGATTTGAACTGCAGTTTTAATACTGTGGCAGTTCAGAAAATGTAATTGTATGTATTTTTTGTTTTTTCAGTGGTTAAAACTATAGATGTTGGGATAACCATCGTATGGTACCAAGAGATTATTACATGCTCAGTTTTGATAACTCTTAGCAAATTAAAGTGAATTTTCTGACCACCTAATTTTATAGTGTAAGAATTGTCTAAATTCTCTCTGCATGTACATAGAAGCCATTTAGAAAAGTCAGGTGTTAATGAAGACATTTAAATACCATATTGGGAAGGATTTCCATAAAATTGTATTGTAACCAAAAATCAACTTCATATATGAAAAGTAACTTTGGTAAGTTAAATTAGTTAATATGTAGGTTTATTTAACTTTCAGAGTACCAACGTAGGAAAGTTATTTAGATGTTAAAGGAATAAGTACATACTAAATGGGCTAACCTTTTTCAACTTACTCTTAATTACCTTCAAATTGAAGAATTCCTTTACTGACTCCTAAAATGCTGCCTTTATTTTCTCTAAAATTCCATCATTTTCTTTTTTCTCTCCTCCTCTATTCAGTCTAAAAGTAACTTACTGATTTAATACAATTTGCATAGTTTACTAATCTTTTTTTCTTAAGCCCTTCTTTTCACTATAGTTTATATTAGATACAAGTCATTATGGTCCCAAATCATTAGGTTCCATTTATATATCAGAAAACGTGAATTGTGTGATTAAGGACACATGTAGAAGAATCCTAAGTGTGGTGTGCATAAATGAATCCCTTGCTTAAGATTTACTTTAAACTTGGCCACCAAGTTCCATGCATAATGTGGTTGAAGTTGCTGTGGTTTGCCCCTCTGAATGGAAAGTGTTTTTTGTGTGGTATTGTTTTCTGGAAGACATAAGACTGCCCATCTTTTAGTTGAATATTCATTGTTATCTTTATTATGTTATTTACTGATAACAGCACAGAATCCCTGTAGACTTTTGGAGAACATAGCTGGTTTATCATTATTTCTTCAGAGTTCCACTTTTGTGCCTAGTAAATGTAATTATTACCCTTGGGCATGCTTTACCAGTCGCCAGTTTTATCATTGATAATATTTATCTATTGTGAAAATGGAAACCTTATGAATTAACTTTGTGTACAAAGTAGTAGTTGACTTTTTAAAATTATTTGAAAGCTATCCACTTAAAATTTCAAAATTGATGCTTAATATTTTAAGAAGAGACACTTTTAACTAAAGAAAACTGCTATAAATTGCTTGCATACCTCTGACAGTAATTACTTTGAGTAGAACTTAAGGAACAAAGTTTGGGGAAAATAAAGGGCAGTTTCTTTAAAGATTGGATTACTTCAAATGGAAAATTAGTGGTACTCATGTCTGCAACTAATAGTGTTTTAAAATGAAGAAGTGTGGTAAGTTATAATGTGATGGGTATTTTGATTTGTTTTGGTTTGGGTTTTCCCCCCCTTGGGGCTGGTAGCCATATTTTTTTTTCCCAAGCAAAATAAGAAATGTTATTTGAACATGTTTGGTTTTTGATAATGAACATCAACTTGTTTGTGGGATAAATGAGCATTTATCTATGGGTTCCACCACTGTAAATGGTTCCAGTTTTATAGCTGGTTGTCATGAATGTTGAATATGTTGCATTAAAATAAATAATTTGGCTTACTCTTTTATTACTGTACTTGTTTAGTGGTAACGTCACATTGGTAACACAATTCTGTGTAGATCTTTGGAGACTTGATGATTACTTTGTAATTAATAATTAAGGTGCTATTTTCAGACAGTTGCGCGAAACTTTTTCTCCGAAAATTTGTGAACCCAACCAGAGACCAGCTGACAGGTTTAATTTTTCTTTGCCCAAAAAGCTCCTGGTTTTTTTTCTTTTTTCCTTTTTCTTTTTTTGTGAACAAGTTCTAAAACTAACTGCCGAGACAATTTTTTTTTAATTTTAGAGAAAAATAAATAAATAACACAAAGTGATGTTACCCAAGCAAGGCCTTCTAATAAAGGAGTGGTCCCCTCACCCATCCCTCCCTACCTGTGCAAGTCCTGCTCACATCAGTTTCCTTCCATCCAATTAGGCGACCTGGGAGACCCAGCCAGTACCGCCCAGACGGACTTCGGAGTGGTGATGGGGTACCTCCAAGAAGCTTACAGGATGGAACCAGGGAAGGTTTTGGACACTCCACATCACTCAAAGTTCCATTGGCTCGATCCCTGCAGATTAGTGAAGAACTACTGAGCAGAAACCAATTGTCCACAGCTGCCAGCCTTGGGCCATCTGGATTACAGAATCATGGACAACACTTAATATTATCCAGGGAAGCCTCTTGGGCAAAACCACATTATGAGTTCAACCTCAGCCGTATGAAGTTCAGGGGAAATGGTGCACTCAGCAACATCAGTGACCTTCCTTTTCTTGCAGAAAACTCTGCCTTTCCAAAAATGGCACTTCAAGCAAAACAAGATGGAAAAAAGGATGCGAGCCATGCATCGCCTGTAGATTTAAAGATACCACAAGTTCGAGGAATGGATCTTTCTTGGGAGTCTCGCACTGGTGATCAGTACAGCTATAGCTCTTTGGTAATGGGTTCACAAACGGAGAGCGCGCTTAGTAAAAAGTTAAGGGCTATTCTTCCAAAACAAAATAGAAAAAGCATGTTAGATGCTGGACCCGATTCTTGGGGCTCAGATGCTGAGCAGTCTACCTCTGGACAGCCATATCCCACATCGGATCAAGAAGGAGACCCTGGCTCCAAGCAGCCTCGGAAGAAAAGAGGGCGTTACAGACAGTACAACAGTGAGATACTGGAGGAAGCAATCTCAGTGGTTATGAGTGGAAAAATGAGTGTTTCCAAAGCTCAGAGTATTTATGGGATTCCCCACAGTACACTGGAGTACAAAGTAAAGGAGAGGCTGGGCACTTTGAAAAACCCTCCAAAGAAAAAGATGAAATTAATGAGGTCGGAGGGGCCAGATGTTTCTGTAAAGATTGAATTAGATCCCCAGGGAGAGGCAGCACAAAGTGCAAATGAATCAAAAAATGAGTAGGAATACTGTAGAGTGCCAATTACTGTACAAACTGGGTGAGCACTACTGCATTGTTCAGCTATCATTGCTTACACCTAACTTCATTCACTGTGACACTTGTTTCTTTGCAGAATTTGCATTGACTTGTGTATACAGAGGTGAAAGGTGCATTCTGAATGTTGCATATTTTAAAATTTTCACGTGCAGTATGGCTCGGGATATTGTTTGGCCTTTTTGCATGTTTCTCTACAAAAGAGAATTGAGTTACCTCACAGAGAACAGATACATGGAAGTGGACTCCTTGCCTGTAGAGCCTGCATGCTTTTCTTTTCTTTTTTCTTTTTTTTTTTTTTTAAGTTATATTTGCCTTTATTTAAAAAAAAAAAAAAAAAAAAAAAAGGAAAAAAGCCCCCTTTTAGAAACCACCTCTGTCATACTGGGAGCTTTATCATTACAAATTGGAAAGCCATCTTATAAAATCATTCATGTTACTCTTCTACATTTCACCTAATTGAAGGATTAAACTAAAGAAAAAAGTCCTAGGAGCAATGAACCTTTGAATTAAAAAAATCTGGTTATTCAGTGATACGTAATTATTTAGGTCAGTTTACATTTTATGATTTTCTTCTATTAAATTTACTTAACAAATCAGCAATCTGTTTAGTGCTCACCCAGTAGGAGAGGAGGTGGAAAATGTGCACACACTACCTTCAGAAATGCTTCGGTTAATTACTTTGTAACACTACCTTTGCTGTAATTTTATTTGGTATTTTCTAAGGGTAGAATTTGGTCTCACCAACAAGTGAGGATATAGCCTTATCTCATGGAGGACGAGCTCCGTTCTTACTCAGGAGCAGTCAGGGTACATTACATAAAACAATAGAGGATGCCTCATTTTAACAAACTAAGTTTCTTTGTATTTTTAAAACCTTTTACAGATTTGATCATGTACTAACGACTGGATATCATTGCAGCAACTAGTTTAAAATGTTCAAGATCTTTTTATTGGGAAAAGGGAGAAGTAAGGAAAGAAGTGTGTTTAAGTAATTATAATGCAAAAATGGTATCTAGATTTTTACAGCCTCAGTAGTCTGCCCAAATATCCACACAAATGAAGGATACATGTTTGTGGTGAGAGAAAAAAAGAACCCCAAGGTAACCTAATATAATTTAGGTTGCATTTCACATCTAATGATAGTTCAATCAGCAATTGAGCTCAGTAGAATTTCTTTTTTAATTAATTCAGATACTAGATCGGGGGGGGGGAAGTGTTGTTTTTTAGTTTTTATTTAATTTGTTGCTTTCAACATTTCCATCCTTCCCTCCCTCCCTCCTTCCCTCCTTTCCTCCCTTCCTTCCTTTTTGGCATCCTGTATTCTATCCCCTTCTTAACTTTTTCTGATATTTAGGTGATTTTTATGGTTGTTTAGCACACAGTTCAGGACTTTGCAGATCATGTTTATATAAGCACTCCTTTGAAAAGCATCTAAACTTTTTTTGAGATGGGCTTTTCAAATAACAGTAATCAAATTCAGAATATTTATTTCCTACAATTTTTTGCCAGATAAATAAAGCCCATGAAATTTAATTTTGCCTTGTGACCAAATTAAAATTACTTTTGGTACAAAAACAAAATCCACACCACATATACCCTATCTAATCTGCTGAGAAAGGTGGTCAGGCCCTTCTAAATGCTTAACCAAAACCAAACAAAAGTCATTGGAGTTTTTGTGTAAAATAAAATAAGACTTGGAGCATTAAATTGAGGCTGATGATTTCAGATAGATACTAAGAGTTTGAAGAGAAGTAGGTCCAGATATTCCCAAGGCATAAATTCTTGCCTAGCAACTTTGGAGCAGTTAATTAGGTTAAGGATAGTTTTCCCTCCGCAGCCTATGTTTTCAAAGGTTAGGCACACCATTGCTGTTATTGAAATACATGCATTGCTCATTCTTGACATAGCCTGGGCTTGGGTTCCTCTTTTGGTTTGGTTATTTTGTGTAGCAGTTTAATCTGTGGATGACTGAGCCTGTTTCCTCTTAGCTTCCTAGTCTCAACAGAAAAAGCAGCTTATTAGGTTCAGAGCAGTATATGACTCTGCAATATTTTCTAGCCTAGCTAGAAGTTGCAATAAAAATATTTTATGAAATATATGGTTTTCATCTGCAGTTGAAGGAAGTTGTAGAAAGTTTGCTGAAAGCAAAGGGCTAAGCTTGTGAAGGAATGCCTCCTTTGTTCCACACTCAGTAATTTGACACACACAATTAATTGCAACCATGGTATCTTTTTGCCTGATGTTTGGGGTATTTGGTAGCCCAAATTGCTGCAGAAAGGTCCTTTGAGCAATTAATTTGTGCTTGCTTTTATCCCCTCTCAGAAAGGCATCATTAAAGGCCCATTTAAAAATCTGGCCCTAAAAGTTCAACTTTTGTAGTTTTACTGTTCAGAGAGGTTTAATCCTGTGTGGTAGTCTATAAAGTGATGTATGAGTTGAGTTATGTAAATTTTGTCATTGTAGTGTACATGGAGTGATCATTTTACTAACATAAATATTTTCTATGTGTGTTTCAGTGGATGACAATCGAGCAGCAGAAGAATGGTGTGCCTACCCTTTAATGCTGCAGTTTAAATAAGAGAACTTGTATTGTGTCATTTCAGATTGTAGGCTGAGACTTGTAAATAGTGAAAATTTGAGTACTTCTATTATTTGTTTTGGTTAGAAAGTGAATTTAAAAACAAACCAAACTCTAAACTTTCTCAGATTAAAAGTCCTGAGACCTGAAGATTGTAATATTCATGTCTGTGAAGCTTTTAAACATTACACTTGAGATCAGTCATGATTTGATATTCAGGTAAATTTTCTTTTCCAAGAAGCTTTTGAATAAGCATATTTCCTCCAAAGGTCGGTCGGTCTCTTTTTTTTTTCTTTTTTCTTTTTTGAGTGTAGATTATTTTAAAGCACTAATTGCATTACATTGGTAACTGCAATATAAAATAGCCATTATTGTTTTGTGAAGCATGGTTGAAATTAGATAGTGGTCCCTTTTAAATTTCATGAGCCTCTCAGAAAAAAAAAAAAACTTTAAAAAAAAAAAACAGAAAGCTGCTGAATATTTCAAAAGATATATATTTTACCTTATTGTAGGTTTTGTAAAGTTAGTTGGTAATATTCAGGTGCACTTTTAATGTTAAATTTTGTGTTCAGAGTTCCATTATACCATGTATTTCTTGGAGGTGGCTCATCACATGGCTGGCTGTCAGTCTTGGTGCCGCAGTGATCTTTTAATATTTGATTTCTCTCTTGATTTGCCACTGTTCTGTATTGGCACTTTCAGTGTAGATATTCTAGTTTGGGGACGTCCTCATAAATGTGTAATAGAGATTGGTCTATTCGCATGCTTAATTTCTGCTAATCAGAGTTTTGCGTGGCCCAAACAACAGTTGACCATTTTTATGGTATTGGAAGGTATAGTTCACAGCTATCTTTGTCACAAAAGCCTTTTCTCCTCTCATTTTCCAGTAGGCAGATGATGACATTACTCACACTAATGTTAGGAGATAATGTGTTGAAAATCAGTTCTTGCGGGTTTGTTTGTTTGTTTTTAAATGAGAGAACATTGATATTATAGAGTAGATATGGCACTGTAAAGTCAAAAATACTGAATGATCTTATGGAAGGATATCTAGTTGGTATTTTTATCGTTAGCTTTCTTATTTTTCAGAGAGTTGGGTCATGAAACTTGACAGTAATGTAATGTACTATATTTCTAAGTTCAGGAGGCTTTCAAGTGACTCTGAACTATGTGATGAGCTATACACTTTTTTCTGCTCCCCAAATACCATGAAGGACAAGGTCTCTCTTTCAAGAAACTTAATTTATATTTGTGTAAAATACTTTTTAATACTAAGTTTGTTGTTACTCTGAAGTTTAGGTGTTGCTTGATAAACCTTTGCTGCAGCAGATCATGAATATGAGTAAGGCTTTGTGTGATAATAGGGGTCCTTATGTGAAGTTAATTACTGTTCAGTTCTGGTGAGCAAGCTCAACAAGTGTGAAGTGTGTATTAGCTTTATGTGGTACACTTTTACTTTACAATATTGAAGTGCTTTTAGAACTCTGGTTATCTTATAAACCATTACCTCATCCAATTGGCATTTTCATTCCCCAACATTTTACCTGAGCTATAATATGAGCTATATGGGATCAGATAGTAAAACAATAAGGCACAATGAGACGTTTAGTTCCCAATTTTCTGGAGAGAACTCTAAATTAGACTAAAAATGACTACCTGCAAAGGCCCATATCATAACTACCTTCTGTCATTAGGCAGTACTTAGCAACCTTTGAGCTGCTAGTGAGCTATGTGTTCTCCCCCTGCCCAAGTAAGCACATGGTGCAAGGCCTGGTTCTAAGCCTTTGTGATTCTCTTATATTTCACTGACCCGTAATAGTGAAACTTGGATTCATTTAGTTATTTTTACAAAACAAATTAATGAGTCAGCCCAGTGGCAGAACCTGAAACTATTTTGAGTAGTTATGGAGGATAAATGACTGGTGGGTGTCATTTTCTTTAACAGCTATTGTCCCTGTAGATTTAATTTTGAAACCACGTATTTTTTCTTTTGTAATTATTCTTTCTTTAAATGTTAGAGGTTGTTTTTTATGAGCCATCCTTTTCTATATATTCAGGTTGCTGTCATTGGTGGTAGAATATGACAATAGACTGAATTGCTCTACTTAATCTTTTATGGAAGACATTGAAAGTTATAGGTTAAATTTTGACCTTCATTGAAGATAACAAAAATTGTTTTCCTTGTTACCTTTCCATTGTAATTAGGTCTTCATTAATACTGTGGTCAGGCCAGAGTTATTAGAAACGTAATGGCTTTAGCCAAATGGTCCATTTAGGAGACTATTAAAGCTATATAGGGGCTTAAAAAATTGATTGCTTTCCAGCTCTGCTGTATAGAAGTATAATTCTGGTACAAGGAATGCAGACCTCCAAAATCCTCTTAGTTTTTTGTTTGTTTGCTTTTGTTTTTGATTCATTCTGTCCTGGAGACACAGGATTTGTGAACATGGTGACTGAAGGGAAAATAGAGGAAATTCTCTGCTTGTCCTCTCTCTTGTTCCCAAATAAACTCACAGTTGCCTTTTGAAAAAGCAGACATTAGCCCTGTAGCTGTGTGCCCTAAATGTTATGAAGGAGATTGGGGGGGGGGGTTGGTAAGGAGTAGGAGGGGAAAGTATATAGACTTGAGAAGAGGCTAAAGATTCTGTACTATGATACTAACAATGAGTCACAGGATAGATAATGTGGTGAAGTTGGGCCACCTTCATTTTGATAGAAAAATCTTTTAGATAGTTTGAAAATGAGAATCAAGGCTAATTAATGTTGATTTGACAATAAAACATGAGTTATTGAGTTAATTCTGCAACTATTTGGGGGGTAATTTTAAGGTTTCCAGTTCATTTAGAGCTGTATCGATAAACACTAAAAAACAAGCACTTTTAGTTAATCATCGATTTATTGGATGTAGCAAATATTATAATCATAATATTTAATCCTTATAGTTTGACTATGGAAATGAACTATTTACCCCATCTTGAACTGTCTTTGAACAGACTCAAGGTGATCTTTTCAACACTGGAAATGACCCTACACACATACCAAAAAAATCTAAAGCAGTAAAA
Organism: Enhydra lutris kenyoni; assembly: GCF_002288905.1. Classification (NCBI taxonomy): domain Eukaryota; kingdom Metazoa; phylum Chordata; class Mammalia; order Carnivora; family Mustelidae; genus Enhydra; species Enhydra lutris. The sequence continues at coordinate 49,646,706 of NW_019154096.1, forward strand.
CGTATTTGAAGATCCATACCTCTTAGACTTTTTAGATTTGTCTTGGGAAAGAATTTATGAACCTATAACCAGTATTAGTGCAGTCTTGGGTTCCTTGTTCTGCATAATTGCACCCTTTCTCAGGTATGTCCTGAAAACATAAATTTTAAAATAATCTCTTTAGAGATTAGATTCTCAGTGGATAGTGTGTAAGGGGACTGGGGGAGGGGGGTGGGGGGTTGGCCACAGGACACTGACACAGTAGAGCAGGGATTTTTAACATTCAATAGCCAAATAGAATTTCAATCTAGAATATTTTTACCCCCTCAGAATAAGTGAAACAACATCTGTTATTCGGTAAATACCCGGTGCTACACTCCTAAAAGTCTTTTCTTTCATCCAGGTAACTTTTTTTTTCCTGCTTGGTGGAAGGGTATATAGTAAACTTTATTGTCACTAGGAAAGCACTTGTCCGAAATGTTTAAAGTACTAGAAAAGGGATTAATTCAGCACTTTTTCTGTTACAACACTAAAGTCTTAATTTATCTTCAGAGTCTTAGGTACTGTAAGTTTAGCGTGATTATTTAAAAATATAAAACATAACTACATTACACGGGGTCAGATCACATTTATATAAATAATTCTTATTAAAAAAAAAAAAGACAACTTTCTGTACCTTTCAAGCAATTCCAAATGATTGCCTCATGTTTCCCATTTCATTAAGCATTTCAGGCTTAAGAATTTGGAATTTGAGAGGAGGTGAGGGGAAAATTCCCCAACATGAAAAATTGTGTCAGACCATTTTAGAAAAATAAATCACTAGGAAAATGGGTAGGGATTCTCTCTCCCTTTAAGTCTTCAGGGAATGAGCAGTATTTAAAATCTTTGGCTGAAATTCAAGCCTTTTTACTGTGTAAATTTTTAATATTAATTCACTGACATGCTTTTTACATCAGAGGACTGAAAATGGATCTTAATGTTTTTAAGTTGTGGAAGGGTATATTTCTAAAATGAGGGGGGGATAATTAACTAGGTTAGTATACCAGCATTAGTAAGTTTAAGGAATTTTAGTATGTAATAGCAAAGTGTTTGATTAAAAGTCTAATCCTATATTGCTAGTCGAAATTAGTTACCTTCTGAAATAGGAAAGATAATAGTCATTGGATATTGATATGCTGTGCTGTCAGAAAACCAGGCTAAGATAGAAACCTTTATCTGACTCCCACATGTTGCTTGTTCTGATGGGATGTATACTTTACAGCAGCTTATTGCTGCTTTGAGAAGAAATGTATAAACTATCCATTTGGAGTGTTTGCATATAATTCTTTATAACCTCCTCTTTAAACTGTCAGACATTGGTATTTTATCAGTCCACACTGTTAAATAAAACTAATGTTCTTAGGAATCCAGCTTGTACACACTGTTTAAAAACCCTCAGGGACAGTTTACACACTATTCTCACTCAATTCAGGTACTTTGATGCTATTCTTAAACCTAACAGTGACTTGTATTTTTCTGTTTTGCTTTTATTTCGACGTGCTGGTAGCACATCCTTGATGAATGTCAACTTAAAAACTCAGTTCAGGTATCCAGGTATAACTCAGCCAAACAGATTTTAAAGCTGCATATAACTCTCCAGCACACGGTGCCTCACACTCTTATAGTGGCATTCTATATATTCAGTTATTACTACTGAGCAGATAATGTGGGGGTTCCTGTTAACAGTGTATTTAAAGAAACAAAATGTGCATAAGTGTATAACCAGCACACGTGTAACACACACACACACACACACACACACACACGAACTATATGTTTTTAAATGCCACTAATAGCCAGCACAATTAAATGACATTCCTTGCTGCTTCTGTAAACTATAACAGATGCGGTTACTCCTCGATGTGGCTCTTGCTTCTTCACCACACTACTACTAAATTCAAGCACTGGTCCTTGGGTGTCTGACCTCTACATTCTAGTTTATGCAATGTCTTTAGAAAATTCTGTGCACTGGCCACTGTGATGGAACCGTTGGGCCAGTAGTGCTCTGAGTTTATTAGTAGTGATTCTGCCAAAGTTGGTGTTGTAACATGAGTATGTAAGTGTCAAAAAATTAGCAGAGGTCTAGGTCTGCATATCAGCAGACAATTTTGTCAGTATGTTTTGTAGCCTTGAAGTCCTCAGTGACAAGTTTCTAATGATGTGAAGTTCTAATTCCAGTGTTTTAGCCCTTTGCATCTTTACTGTTCAGACTTGTCTCCTAGAGGTCTTTATTCTTTATGACGACTCCATTTGTTTTCTACAGTACTATCTGTGGTTAACAAAATAGATTATTCCTCTGCTTTAATATTTGATATCTTACATCTAAAAGGAACTCTCCATATATAAAACCCATAGCCTTTGAAGATAATGGAAAATGGCATCTTTCAGATTTCTAGAAGTTCAAGTGTCATGCGACAAAACAGGAACCCCCTTTACTCTTATGGACCTCATTTCAATATACTGTTTACAGTTTGACGGAATTGTATAATTTAATATTTCTCTTGTACTGTAGTTTATATTTATTTACAGATTTTTTTTGTACTGTGTGATTTGAACTTTTTGTTTCTTGCTATGATCAATGTTTATGTAGTAGAGCACTTATGATCACAAATTAAGTTTTTTGGTTTGATTGCACTACATTAAATTTTTTAATGCAGTTCTGATTTTTGACTGGACTAAAATAAGCTGTGTCTTAATGTATGTGATGAGTACTTAAATCTTTAATCCATGTGGTCCCCTTTTTTTTGCATTGTATGTCAGAAGCGCTAGTTCTTTCGTGCATGTGTAAGATTTAATGGTTCCATTGTATTATTTGACCATGACATTTTGGAGAAACATTCCCAGCTGTAATGTTGTGTATGGTAGTTCTCACTGGATGCTAGACTTTTCAAAACCACTATTCTTCTAATAAATTTTGTTGTGAAAAGCTGTTTTAAAAGCTTGGTTTCTACTTCTTAAGATTTCAGTGCATTTTTAAAAAATCCACAGAAGGGGTGAGATTTCTGGGTGTACTGTAAATGTATGTGGTAATCGACGTTGGTAATTTTTTAATGGTAAAGTCTCTCCAGATGACCTCTTAGATAACTAGAAGCTGCTGTTTCGAAATTGTGCTTCAGTATTTGGGTGCCACACTGCCTTGTAACCCTGTGCCTTTACTAATTTGATGCTCTCTACCTCGATTTTACTTGTTTGGATTATTCTCTTTAAAAAGTTTTTTTTAGCTAGACAAGATATGTATTGATATTTTCGTAATACCTGTTTGCTGGGCTTTTGTAATTATTTTCTGAAAAATCATAATTTCCACAGAGTAAAACTTTATGCTTAGTTGCTTGCTAAAATAATGTCTTACTGAGTTTTGTTTGCTCTTCTCTTGAAGCACAAATATGAAAGCAACACTGTCAAGTAGTTGAGGTTATTATAGTTGTTCTGATTCTTGGGAAGGTACTGGCATTTTCTTTTACTTGGACAAATAAAGAGCAGCCTATATGTTTCTCAATTGTGGTTTTTAGAAACTAGGTGTATAAAGAAGTTTTGGATCATAAAGTGATTCCTGTTGTAAAGTGGTAAGGGGAATAGCTGAATTACAGTGATAAAGATTAGAAATGGTATAGCAAAGTATTAGAGGAAGCTTTTTCAAGCTTTTGATATATGTAATTAATTGATAGATGTGTAATTAGTGTCCATTGAAGTGATTTCTGATCATTTCTAATGGCATTTTATATTAAAAAGTGAGCTATTGTTGGTAGTTGCTCCAGATTATCTTTAAGTTAGTATCTTTGTCTCTTTTCTTTGGCTATCTATTTATGCCTTTTGGTCCAGTGTTTATAATTTTGGAAATTTTGTTGGTACTGTAGGCTTGTTTATTGGCTTCCTTTGTTCCCCTTACTCAGTCATGCCACGTGTTTATAGAACATTTTTCTGGAAACCTAATTACTGCTACTTTGTAAATTTCAAAGCTATAATTACTGTTCTTGCCATTAATCCATTCTAAACTGGTGGCCGGATCAATATAGTAGGTTTATAATTTGGCATCTCATAAATGATTCATTTTAATGGTCCGTTTTTGAATTGATACTTAGTTCTCCAGTTATTATAACTTTAAAAAGGACTTACTCCTGCTAATCCAGAATTTTCTTCTCTGATTCTGTTGATACTTTGGAATTAATTCAAAGACTTTCTGTGTTAACAAGGTGTCAGAGTCAGGGAAATTGCATAAGGGAAATGGAGTGGGAAAATGGAAAATGGGTTAGCTTTCTGCCATTTCTCGAGTTGTATAGTTCTTATTTTCCTCAAGAACTGTCCCTTTCTCTCACCATTCACTTGTATTGAAATGTAAAAACATACCTACATCATATGGTGTTAGATTTTGTCGCTGAAAAGAGTGCAAAATCTTTTTTTCTTAATAGAATTTACGAAGTAGTGCGGTAGATAATGGTTCTTGTATTCCGAGTGTACACGTTATCATCGGCAGCACAGGATTTTATTAATCCTATTCAATTTACAAGTTATTGGACTTTTTGCTGTTTTTGGAGGAAGTGATATATCAAGCTAGAAATGTACCAAGCGGTATTTACAATTGAAGTAGAAAGGCTTTTTTCAGACATTAGTGGAAAAGAAATGTTCTAGAAGAATAATTAATAGTTTAAGTCATGATTTGGTTGGAGTACAGCTTGGAATGAACCTAGGAAGTCAGCAAAAATATATATAAAACTCATAAAAATTAAATCTTGAGTCTGAAGCTTTTTTATAGGCATGTAAAAACACTATTGTTTATTGACTAGTAGTTTCAAGATGTTAATTATACTCTCGGCCAGCCTTATTTAATCAGCAGTGTTGGAGCGATAAGGGATTATTTGGTACTTTAAAATTCTGTCAAGTTGGTTTTCTAGCTAGATCACTCATGTTTTCATCTGGAAAATCATAGTAGCAGCCTGAATGCCGTTTAGGCCTCATTTCACCCCTGAGTCTATTAAATGCAATTTCCTATTAACTGTGAAACAAATACACTATAATTATATCTGTTCTAACATTGGGAAATAAAGTAGGAAGCCTTTATTGAATAATAAGGTATAAACCTTAGGTCTCCCCTTTGCATTGTAGCATTTTCTAAAGGAAAAACAAATAGATTTGGGTCTCATTTTTTAGTTGGCTTTTATTTAAAACAAGTCTGCTTTTTAAAGTTTTTATTATGAACTGTATGAATGTGATGATACTTCTGTAAAAATTATAAGGTATGTTAATTTTAAAGTATGTTGTTTATAATGTCTATTTCAGTTGTGTGCAGGCTAGTTCTGTCTTTAATGTTGGAGCAACAAGGAGTCTTGGGGGGGATCATTGGATGTAATCAGTCTCAGTTAGAATCAGTCTTTAAGAATGCAGATGCTGGGGGGCCTGGGTGGCTTAGTGGGTTAAAGCCTCTGCCTTCGGCTCAGGTCATGATCCCGGGATCCTGGGATGGAGCCCTGTGTAGGGTTCCCTGCTCAGCAGGAAGCCTGCTTCCCTTCCTCTCTCTCTCCCTGCCTCTCTGCCTACTTGTGATCTCTGTCAAATAAATAAATAAATAGATAGATAGATAGATAGATAAATAGATAGATAAATAATCTTAAAAAAAAAAAAAAAGAATGCAGATGCCTGGGTCCTATACCAGATCCACTGAATCAGTTTATAAGCGTGAGGCCTGTACATGCTGTATATTTTCAAAATGTAACAGGAGGTTTTTTGTTTTGTTTTGTTTGTCTTTTTTCTTTTCATATTTTTAAAGTTTATTCAGTAGATCTTTTTCTAGTTGTAGCAGAGACATAAAATTTACCATCTCAACCATTTTTAAGTATCCAGTTCAGTAATGTTAGGTATATTCACATTGTTGTGACCACAGGAACTTTTTGATTAGCTCCCCCTTATTGATTAAATACAGTCCCATTCTAATCTTTCATTTTTTCAAAATGAAAACCATGGAATGTGGGGAGTTTAAGGGACTTGCCCTCCTCACATAGTATGAGTTTTTCTTTAATACTCATGATTCCAATCCATTATACTTATCTCTGTACCACTTTGGCACTCATGATTCAACCTTAGAATGAGAGGTTTAATCTAATAATTTTCTTTTAGGTTCACTTATAACTTAATTAAATCTGTCACATGAAATTACCAGTTAAGAAATTATATTAGAAGCTTATAAACTTTATTGTTAAATAGAAGTTGGGGTTGTTGACTCGGTGGTAGAGGAAATGAATCTTGAAGAGTAGGTAAGGCATAGAGAGGAGAGACTATCCCAGGTTTAAGAGACAGAATTTGGGGGCACCTGGGTGGCTCAGTGGGTCAAGCCTCTGCCTTCAGCTCAGGTCATGATCTCAGGGTCCTGGAATCGAGCCCTGCATCAGGCTCTCTGCTCAGTGGGGAGTCTGCTTCCCCCTCTCTCTCTGCCTGCCTCTCTGCCTACTTGTGATCTTTCCCTGTCAAATAAATAAATAAAATTTTAAAAAATAAAAACGTAAAAAAAAAAAGAGAATTTGATGGGCCTCGTTTAAAATCCCAGCCCTTCTAATTTCTTTGTACATGATCTTGAACAAGTTACTGAAACTTTCTGAGCCTGGATTTCTTATCTGTAAAAGGAAGCTTGTACCCACCTGCCTCAGAGATTTGCTGTGAGGCTCAAATGAGATTCTGTATATAAAGATACTTAGTACTGTGCTGGGCTCTTTGCAGATACTCAAAAAATGCAAGGAGTGAAAGCATCTGGCAGGAGTTAATTTAGTGTGAGGGATAGGGAAGGTGAGAAAATCAGATTGAAAGCTGTAGAGGGAGTCATTTGTATTGATTAGAATTTTGAAAGAGGCAGGTGAGTTTGTATTAGGGACACTGCAGTCAGAGACCTGAAAGTGTTGGAACTGTGATTAAAACCTGGAATGCTGCTTTTCTGCATTTCTTGGTCCTGTTCCACAGGCATATTATCAAACTTTGTTTCTTTTCAAAGACTAGACTAACAGTTGTTTACAAAGTAGAAGATGTTTAAGATTAAAAATTACAAAGTTGGGTAGAATTTATCTGCATTTCTGTTGTACACTGGGTTTTTTGTATAGTCAAGGTTGAAGTTTTACATGCTTTGAAGACTTCTCTTTTTACGTGGTAGTAGTTTGAATAACAAAATATAAGAGCTAAGTGTGAGAGTGGTCATGTGAGCATGCGTGTGTTTAATCACCAGACCATTAGTTTTCCAGTGAAAGAATTTGGGAACTCTTCTGCCAGTGATTTAGTGATTTTAGCTATACTCTTATCAAGGTTCTGAGCATTTCAAACAGATCATAGCCAGCACAGTTTAGTGTTCATTCCAGCACCTATTAAATCGACTAGAAACATTTTGCCAGAGAACCTGGCAGTGTAGCATTAGTTAGATAAAGATGAATTAAGAAGAAAATAACCAGGATAGCAGATTCTTATGAGGTGCTAGGAATTGGTAAGTCTTTGTAGACCAGTTTTTCAAACTGGATCAACCAGTTGAAACCCTTAGTTGTAAGCTTAGTGGGGCCTAACCAACATTTTAAAAAGAAAATAAAAAGCACATAGCATATAATAAGGATAAAAACTGTTTCATTGAAATGTGTGTGTCATCATAGATAATGCAAACTGAGATGTGTACTTTGTCACTTTGTAAAAGGTATTTCTTGTTCTGGTTTGCAGTCAAAGCTCTAATGTAAACCATACCTTTTCATCCCAGTAATTCTGGTACCTTGGAGAGCATGCTAGCAACCTCCTATGTGCCTTCAGTTAAGAACCTACACCTTTTACTGTCTGATCTTCAAAACTCCCTTTTTCCTTTCCCTGCCTCATTGGTTTGAATTCATGTTCATTGGAAGATTGTTCTTTTTTCCTATGTTTTCTGTTCCCTTGAAAAATGTCTTAGGGAAATTATTTTCACTACATAGTAATTTATTTGGTTAGGTTATTTATTGCTTACTTACACCTGAAATTATCTGAGCCCCATGTGTTAGGCAGTGATGCTGTTGAGTTAAAAAGGACAAAGTCCTGTCCTGTACCTAGAGAAGGTTTAGAAACCAGTGGAGAAGATAGCCATGTCAGCCATTACACTACGACACCACATAAATGCTATTTAATAAAAGGTAGAAACAAACCGTGGGAGTAGAGTAAGAAATTCTGACACAGCCCCCAGGGAGAAGGTGCTAAGGAGGATGGAGTATGAGCAGTGGGAAGTTGACAGGTTTTAGAGGTTTTATGCACCCCTCCCCCAAAAGTAAAATTGGGTGCACAGGTGGCTCAGTCAATTAAGTGCCTGACTCTTGATCTGAGGGTCATGAGACAGGCCCTGTGTTGGGCTCCACGCTGGGCATCGAGCCTACTTTATTTTTTACTTTTTTAAAAGGTTTTTATTTATTTGACAGATCGCAAGTAGGCCGAGAGGCAGGCAGAGAGAGGAGGAAGCAGGCTCCCTGCGGAGCAGAGAGCCCAATGCGGGGCTCTATCCCAGGACCCTGGGATCATGACTTGAGCTGAAGGCAGAGGCTTTAGCCCACTGAGCCCAGGTGCCCCTGGAGCCTACTTTAAAAAAAGAAAAAAGTTAAGATCGCATTTGGACTTTAAGAAGACGGCAGTTGGGTAATGTGAAGCAAACTCTAAAATGAGGAGAAACTAGTGGCAGGGAGCTTAAAATACAGTATTCCCCAAGGAAAGTTGGGTCTGTTTAGTTGAGCTGGATAGTGATGGGAAGCAAAAGGAAACAGGGAACCTTGGGATAGGGAGTGAGGTAAAATACCTAAGTTGAGTATGTTGTGTGTGAGTGTGTACATTTAGTTACATTTTTGTCTTCAATGTTCCTGAGCAAAGACTTGAATATACAGATGATTCTGCTTAGTTCATCCCACTCCAGCACATCTCCCAAAAGTAGACTTGAGTTTCCAGAGAGGTGGAGTGGAGAATGATGATAAAGGACTTAATTCCAAGAGCACCCCAGAATGGTAGATACAAAAATGCTTTGCTTATCCCTATACTTTAAATTTTTAAATATTTTACCTCCTAATATTCACCTCATGAATTAAGTGACATTAAATTAAGAATCCCTTTTTAAGGTTTTAAAGTGATCTAGTCTTCAAGTGATTACAGTTAATTAGGAATGCCTTCATGATTTACTATATGACAAAAGTAGAATTTTCCACTTTTAAGGCTTACACTGCAGATTTGTATGGTTTCGAGAATGGAGATTAAGAACCTCAAGAGAACATGAGAAAAGTTAGGATCTAGAAGATCCCCTAACAATCACGAAAACTTGAGGATACTATCAAATATTTATCTGCTGCTTATTATAATCTGCTAGTCTCCCTCTTCCTTTCACCCAAAAAGAAAGAGAGTATCTGTCAAAAACATACCACCCTGTTTCTGGAGAGGAAAAAACATTTTTGTTGCTGGGATCTGTCATGTGAGCTGTTGAGTGTCCTCTTGTTTGTTTCTGTGTCAGCCCCCCATGCCTCCTTTAGAGCCCCTGTCTGTATACACTGCCTGGCAAAGTGGTGGTATGGGTATCGAGTTGATGGTTGTTGTTTACCACTCTTACTACAGAGGAAATACACCCCCTCCTAATGGAGTCTTGTCTGGGTGCCAGGGAAGCCATGCACAGTTCTTGGCTTCTCCTGGGCCTTGACAGATGCTTCTTTCCCCTTGCCCAATGATGAGGGGATTTGAAAGAGCCCCACAATACAGTGTATTTCCTCTCGTGGGGAATGAACACCTGGTTTTTGCTTAAGCAGTGGCATTTTTCTAGTCCATCATTGTCCTGGTCATTTAAACTGGGAATGAAAGGGCAGTTATCCCCCAAAAAGCAACATAGATTTTAATCCTCTGACTAAAATTAAAAAGAGAAATAGGTCAGTCAGCTGTCTTGTCACGAGCTCTCATGTAATCCTGACCTCCTAAATGTCAGTTAGGCTTGTACTCTCTCTCTCCACTCTGGCTTTATAACTCAGGCCAGTGATAAACTTTTTTTTCAGTTCAAAGTAGCCTGAGACAGAGGTCTGTCCTCTTGGTCTGAAATTATTATATTATTTCCTAAAGTCTATTTTAAAGTGTTTTCTAAGAATTCTTTTTTTTTTTTCCTAAGATTTTATTTATTTATTTAACAGAGAGAGAGAGAGAGAGAGAAATCACAAGTAGGCAGAGAGAGAGGGTGAAGCAGGCTACCTGCTGAGCAGAGAGCCTGATGTGGGGCTCGATCCCAGGCCCACTGGGATCATGACCTGAGCTGAAGGCAGAGGCTTAACCCACTGAGCCACCCAGGCGCCCCGGATTCTTAAAGTACTCATTAGATGAATAATTTAGGTTAGTGCTCTCACCAAACCAGTATTTAGCAATATCACTTAGGGATATTTCTTCCCTCACTTCCAGGAACTATCACTTTTTAATTTATGTCCTCCAGTCCAAAATCCTGTGTCTTTCATAGCCTATGAACCTTCCCTCCTTTTATGTAAATTAACATTGAGATTTCATGTATTTAGTCTTACATGCATCGTCTTACCTGAGATGATAGAAACAAAAATCAATCTGGTAGAAAAAAAAACTATCAGCTATAAATGGTTTGGCAGAAGCATCTGTGAACTCATATTCCTAGAAAGGAGACAAAGGCATTGGGCTGTGGTGCTTATGACCCCTTGCTCTGACTTCTTTTCACCAAGTAACCTTTTGATTGTATTTTGGCTTCCGGGGTACATTTGCCTGTAAGGTGAAAATATGTTAAATAAGAATTTCCTTGGTATTTATATTTTTATTGTAATTTAAGAAATTTGACAATTTGGTTAAGTTGAAAAGAAATAGGAGCTACAAGCCTTAAAAGGCTTCTATCTTTAGATCTACTCTGAATAATAGACTTTTATCAGAGGTATTAAGCCCCGAGATACAGAAAAACTAGCAAATTACGGCTTCATGCTCGGTAAGCAGCCCCGGATGCATTTCTCCTTTCCCCCAGTTTAGATTATTCATGGTTTTTGGAATCTTTGTTCTGCCCTACTTCTAGTAAACTTGGCTAGGAACACAGTAGACTTAGAAAGCTCTTACTCAGGGATTGTATGTCTTGTTTTAGATCAGTAGTTCTTCACTATTTTTCTACTTTGCACCTGAACAAGGTGCTATCAGCAATCACCCAGGGTTTGAAAACCCACACACACCCCTCCTCTGTGTTTTTCATCTCTAAGGGAATGATCATTCTCCTTAACTGCAGTTTTGAGAAGTGCTTTTTCTAAATCCAAATCCATCTAAATTCTATTTTGGATTTCAGCCACCTGCAAGTCAGGTATTAAACTGCCTGATTTTAAGAGGTTGCTTTCTGTTCTGTGATCTTATGATCTCATTTCTCACATTTCTTTGTTGCCTTTGTCTACTGTACCCTCTTATGGTTTCTCCTAGTTGAGTTCTGTGTAAGGAAAACTTGGCCGTTCTGTAGTTTAGAGGTTCAACTAAACTATATATGGCTTTTGGAAAATCACCATACTCCATACTGCCCACCTTCTCCACTCCACACACACGTACACACAGTGGATGTTGTCATAGTACTTGGAATATTCCTGTATCCAAGTATGTGACCCGCAGATGTGAAACAGCCAGCCAAGGGTAGATACATTTCCCAGTGCAGAACAAGGACTTGTCAGCTGACCTATCCAAGCCCTTGAAACACATTTTCTGTGTTCAGAAGACCAGAAAATAAGGAATTAGGGAACATAATTTCAGATTATTGTCTAGCAAAAAATACAGCTCTTCTTGCCTTGAGGGGAACTGATGATGCATTTTTATGTTTTCTTGTATTTAAGTAGAAAAATCAAGCCAAATTAATCTACATCTCTTAACTATTCGGTCTGCTCTGTCAGGGTTTGTCTCGAGCTTTCTATCCCTTTCTGTTTTCCCAGGACTGCCCTTCTCTGATGATCCAGACATCATGCAGTGTCTTCATTGATCTTTTGTATTTCAGTCATCATTGATGGTGCATTTGCCATCATGAGTTTTGTTGGAAGTTAGTAGATATTTGAGAGACTACCTGAAACCATCAATCCCAGAGTCTAGACTCTTAAAATTGTCCTTTCAGCTCTCTGCCATCCCTCTTCTAATTTTACTTCTTTTAATTTATTTATTTTTTAAATTTATTTTTATTTATTTGACGGAGTATAGAAATGGGGAGCAGCAGAGGGAAGGGGAGAAGTAGGACCCTGGGATCAAACCTGAGCTGAAGGCAGACACTTAACTGACTGAGCCACCCAGGCACCCCTCATTTTATTCTTTTACCCTAAGATAAGCATTGACAATCCACCATTTACATTAACCATAGGAATGCTTTTCTTTGGGGACTTAAGTATTGCAGTATTGACCAAGTAGGTGAGTTCAACTGTGTCTAACCTCTGATCTGGAAAAACATCATTGAGTAAATCATTATAGACAGGGTTGTGAAACAACACATCACTCTTAAACTGTACCTTTCAGAGTTGTTATGAATATTATCTTATCCTTTGACCACACCCTTAAGATTTAGGCATTGAGCTGGGGATAGAAAGAGTCAAAGTCATGCAAGCGATTTCTCTCCAAGGAGAGACACTCAGAACTAATCCCGGCAGTTGGAAGACAAGTTTCCCTCTTTTTATACAGCCCTACCTCCGGTTTCCCAGTCCCTGGGAGCTTACAGCTCTCTAGTGGTGAAGTATTTCTGATTGATAAATCATTTACTTAACTGTTACAGACTCCTGTTGTTGAGCAGGAAGAACATGAAATCAAACGAGCGATTTTGAAATCTGTGATGAATTATTGTTCTTGTAAAGATCTTACCTCGTCAGGTGTGAGGGACATACCATCCTACCAGCTGTAGTCACTGAGGTACTACAGTGCTCCCCCTTCAGTCGAGTTGAGGGAATGGGCTGCAGGAAAGAAGCTTGACCCTCTCTTATTTACCTTCTTAGTGCCTGAGAGTGTTCTAAATCAGGGCAAATACATATTTGGGCTCTTTCAAAGGCCTGAGACTATAGGAAAAAATGGAATAACTGGAAGCAAAGGTAAAGACTAGCTATTTAAAACTCAGGCAGAAACTAGCTGGTTTTTAAAAAACTTCACCCCCTTTAAAAAAAAAAACGAAAAAATTATAATAGCATTAAATTTCAAGAAGTTGAGGTTAACTTAAATATTCAAATCGTCTGAAATTAAAATTCATCTAAACCTAAGATCTTACTGAAAAATTTCTAGAGAAAAGGTAGGAAGCTTGACAAGTTAGAGGCACAGTCAAAAGCGATTTTATTACTATAGTTTAAAGTTAGCTATTACAACAAGGCCATTTAATGACACTTGGACAAAGGTTAGTATTAATGTGAAGGTTTTTAGATCCAAGTGAAGCTTGGTCCAGTTGCCTTCCAAAACATCTCAGATTCAGAATTTTATTTATTTATTTATTTATTTTTAAAGATTTTATTTATTTATTTGACAGATCACAAGCAGGCAGAGAGGCAGGCAGAGAGAGAGGAGGAAGCAGGCTCCCCGCCGAGCAGAGAGCTCGATGTAGGGCTCGATCCCAGGACCCTGAGATCATGACCCGAGCTGAAGGCAGCAGCTTAACCCACTGAGCCACCCAGGCGCACCCAGATTCAGAATTTTAGAAACAACTCCGTCTGTAAGAAAAGGAACTCATGAGACACATACCTATTGTAACAATCTCCAGCCCCCTGCTTCATTCCCTATGTTCCTGTCTCAGCAAATGAAGCTGCCCAGGAAGAAAACCCAGGAAGCATTCTTGATGCTTTTTCTCTCCCCTCATTTTTGCTCAGAAAAACCAGAAGAGCATGAAATGTGATCCCTGCCTGTTCCTTACATCTCAAGTAGCTCAGGTAGCTTAACATTTGCTTGGAAAGCTAAGACAAAGACAAGTCAGTAAAAGAGACAAGATACAAGATGTATAGAATAAATATACATGATTCCCTATGATTGCCAATGTAGTTTGCAAACCACTATGGCGTAGGATTTCAGGAAAAGGTGCAGTCACTCCAGGTGGAGTTTGTTTTGAGGTGGCCCAGGACCTAACTGATGAAGAGCTCCCTACTTCTTGCTCTGATGACCTGTGGCTCACCAGTATGTTCTCCCTGATCCTTTTTGCCAGGAAAACGCACCTACAAATGACCCTTTGTTAATGTCTCTTTCTTTTACACAAGGTTGCCATTTGCAGTTTTAATCTTCTTGTCTCTTGGACTCCCTCTCTGATGCTGTTTTTCAGCACCCGAATGCTATACCGCCGTTCTAGGTTTGGTGGGTGCTGATGTTTCTGCAGTGCGTGTGCCTTGGTTGTGAAGACCCCATTTCCCCTTTCCGTAGTGCTGTGAAACAGATTAATACCTACCTGTAGTTGTCTGTTCTGTCTTCTGGGACTAGCTCAGCCATATTGCCACAACCATTGCTTCAGGGGTGGTTTCATGGCCCTTTGGAAATTTTACTTAGTTGAGGCTAATTAAAATACTGAAGCACTATTAAATTATTAAAATATAGAACAGTAGCACATGTCTCACGACCATAAAAGAGGTTAGATCTCACCTGTGGATTCATTATTACTCAGTTTTTTATTCCGTGTGAGCATCACTTTAGAAGAAAGTACTTTCTCAGTTTCTTTCAGAGCATTCTGTCCTCTTATTGGGTATACATCTTGATTTCATTAATCTGTAAGCATATTGTTAACCCCAAATACTAAAACCTACTTTCCAGAGCAAAGCCATAGGCATGGAGCAGTGTCCAGATTTTCACACTTTGGTGATAATTGTGCTTCTTAAGTTAGAGGGAAACATTTATCTCTAGTTTTTTTCTGCAGTAAGATACCAGAATATTTCTTTATCTTTTTTGTAAACCTTGATCAACCTTTTTTACCTTTTTTCATGTATTGCTAACATGTACTTTTTTGATGCATTGAAAAGGCAGTGATATCCCACTTTATTTATAGTCACCTCTCTCAGAGACATCAGGAACACCTCCAAAAACCAAAAACTGAGAAATAAAGGGCATTGAGCAGTTGAAATTGTTAGAAAATCCATGTACTTTACTCATAAAACTGTTCCTGAAGCCTCCATTCAGAATCTTTTTTACCTAAAGTACCAGTCTAGTACTTGAAGTAAGGCTCCTAAACACAGCTGCTATTTTGCAGCCAATTATAAGAAAGATTTTAATAACATACAGACTGCCAGTGTGACTTTTTTGTATTAAGGGAGTCAGATTTACTTAATCGAATAGCCCCCAAAGCTATCTATATATTTTAGTTCAGTATAATAAAACTAACAGCTATGGCACATGTAGGTGGCTCAGTAGGTTAAGCATCCAAGTTTTGATTTCAGCTCAGGTCATGATCTCGGGTTATGAGGTCAAGCCCTGTGTCCAGCTCCACACTGGGCGTGGAACCTACTTAAGATTCTCTCTCGGGGTGCCTGGGTGGCTCAGTTGTTAAGCGTCTGCCTTCAGCTCGGTTCATGATCCCAGGGTCCTGGAATCGAGTCCCATATCAGGCTCCCTGCTCAGCGGGAGGCCTGCCTCTCCCTCTCCCTCTCCCACTCCCCTTGCCTGTGTTCCCTCTCTCACTTCTCTCTCTCTGTTAAAT
Source organism: Enhydra lutris kenyoni (assembly GCF_002288905.1). NCBI lineage: Eukaryota > Metazoa > Chordata > Mammalia > Carnivora > Mustelidae > Enhydra > Enhydra lutris. Next base: position 49,662,322 of record NW_019154096.1, read on the forward strand.
AAATAAAATCTTTAAAAAAAAAAAAAAAGATTCTCTCCCACTGCCCCTCTCCCCACCCCACTCACACATGCCCTCTCTCTCTTTCTCTCTCTCTCTGTCAAAAAAAACCACAACAGCTAAACTTTAATAATAGTGAACATGGTAACAACCCTGAGTCATTAAGAATAAACTATGTACAGAGGAGGATATAATTTTTAAAAAACTTCCATCAAAAATACTTTTTAGAATTTTAAATGTTTGGTACTTGAAGTGTAAACTTTATGTGGAAAATTCACTTTAGGTTGTGAGAAAGCATTAATGCACATCTCTGAGTTATTTTTTATTCAAGTATGTTTAATGTGACTGGCTGACAGTAATGGTAACTGATAACTTTGTAGGTTTTCCTTTGTACTAATCCTAAGTGGAAGAGAGGGCACCTCTGTTAAGACCAAAAATAGTTAAGTGTTCTGGCCAAGGTTACACAACTAGTAAGTGGCAGAACACTCACTACTGTCTTACAGTACTGTATCCTGTTACACATATTATGCTGTTGGTACCACCTGACAGACATAGCAACAAGGGGGATGAGGAAGGCAGGAGGCCAGTGTAGGCTGTCTAAGGTAAGCTTTCCTGGAAAGGCACCTCATGGCTGGGAGATAAAGTCAGACTTTGAAGGAAAAGGAGAATTAGCTGGAAGATACTATCAAGTAACATCTGTATAACACATGTTTACTAAGCTGCCTTCAGTGCCCCGACGGTTTCATAGTCAGATAATAGTCTCCTTAGGGAGACTCAGGAAGAGAGAGAGAGATTGACAAGTTGTATAAAACTCCAGAAAACTGGATGGGGTCCCTGAGTGTCTCAGTCGGTTAAGCCTCTGCCTTCAGCTCTGGTCCATGATCTTGGGGTCTTGGGATCGAGCCCTGGGTCAGGCTCCCTACTCAGTAAGGAACCCGCTTTTCCCTCTCCCTCTGTCCTTCCCCCTGGCTTGGGCTTGCTTGCTCTCTCTCTCAAATGAATCATCTAAAAAACAACAAACCAAAAAACCCCCAGAAAATTGGAGCTCTCCAACTGCTTGAATTTAGTAAAACCAAGACATCCAGAAACACCAAGCAGTCCTTGACAACCCTCAGCTGTCTGAGTGGGACTTGCTTTTAGCTTATTTTGAGTCTAGTATCATCCTTGCCCACCACCGCCCACTGTCCAGGTTAAACTTCAGAGTTGTCCTGGATAACTTACGGAAGTGGTTGTCTGATGTAGAATGATGTCTTGTGAAGTACTGTAAAATGCTTGTTGAAGGTCTAGGAGAATGTAGCAGGCGGGGCTTGACTGAGAAGACATCCGGCTGCCTCCTTGCAGTGACAGAACCTTGCAGTTTACAGTGGGATTTCCGGTTTCCTTGTTTAGAGCCTAGGAAATCAGCAATTGCTTGTAACTCCATCTGTCATTGTGTCTGAAATGTGAAATTACCGATCTTAATTCTCATTGCCCCAGGAAGGGGGCAGAAGAATTCCTGTATTACTGTTTGCAGAATTGTAAGTCCAGCCAATTAGTCATGCTGAGAAACCATGTTAAAACTACAATTTCTCTAAGTCCAAAAGTTTGTGATGTAGTGCATCTGAATTTTTGTCAGTGTGGTGGACTTATAAATCAATGACTTTTTAATAACAGGAATACCCAGGCCTAAAACGAAAGTATATGTTAACTGACTAGAGTTAATAATGTAGCCAAAATTTTATTTTCGGAAAAATTCTTATCAATGATATTTCTTCTCTATAAGATAAAAATTATTATGAATGGTCACTTAAAAAGTATGAAGGATGTTACTAAAATTTGGGAATATATCAGGGCTGCCCTTATATTTTAATTAGGTAAATACTCACTTATTAAATGAAATTTATATGGGCGCTTAGAAACAGTTTTAGAGTGTCTGTTCATTCTCTTTATAGCATGAGTAAAATCTGGTGAATTTCATAATGTAAAAATGTTCTTCGGAAAATGACCGTACTAATTTCTCCTTTCTCTTTGTCCGTCTAGTGAGAACTCAGCAGAGGCGATAGCAGTAGATTCTAACAATCAGTCGAAGTCCCCACTGGAGAAGTTTATGGTCAAACTGTGCACTCATCACCAGAAGCAGTTCATCCGCGTCCTGAACGATCTGTACACTGAATCCCAGCCGGGCACGGAGGACCTGCGGCTTGATTCTGGAGCGATGGATGCATCCACTTGCAATGCTGGCTGTGCCCAGCTAGGCGCCAGACATAAGGAAAAAGATGCTGTGTGTCTCGATATGAAGTCTCCTCCTTCTGTAGATTTGTTCGTAGACTCATCAGACCCACACAGCCCTCCACACTTGACAGAACAGGCCCTGAAGGAGCCTCCTCCTGAGATAAACTCTGCAGATGGAAGGGAGAATGCCATGACTATTATCCAGAAAGCTTCCTCTGAACATCCAACCACTAAACCTAATTCTGGTAGTTCAACGGATAGTTCCACTCTGGGATACCTCACTGCATCTAATTCTTCCTCATTAAGCTTCCACCACACCTCTAAGAGCTTGGAGGGGCAAACCACTGGACAGGAGCAAGACACAAATGTGAAAATATGTGAGGATGGGAAAGACCATATGCAGAGCTCAGCTTTAGTAGAAAGTCTGATTGCAGTGAAAGTGGCACCTGAGAATAGTGAGGAGAGCAACAGCTGTATTGTTTCTCAAAGAAATTCATTCAAAGCTTTATCAGAAGAGGCTTGGGACTCAGGGTTTACTGGGAATTCACCTAGAACTGCTGACAAAGAGAATGCTTTACTCTGTAGCTCAAAAACACCTCTGCGCCAGGAATTAGAGTCCAGTGAACAAGATTCAAGGCCAAAGCAAGAGAACCATCTTCACTCACTAGGAAGAAATAAGGTGAGTTATCACTTACATCCCAGCGATAAGGGTCAGTTCGATCATTCCAAAGATGGTTGGTTAGCCTCCAGCCCCATGCCAGCTGTCCACAAAGCATCTAATGGACATTCGCGAACCAAGATGATATCAACCTCCATTAAGACAGCTCGGAAGAGTAAGAGGGCATCAGGGCTGAGGATAAACGATTATGATAACCAGTGTGATGTCGTTTATATCAGTCAGCCAATAACAGAGTGCCACTTGGAGAATCAAAGATCAATATTATCTTCTCGGAAAACAGCCAGGAAGAGTACTCGAGGATACTTCTTCAATGGTGATTGTTGTGAGCTGCCAACTGTTCGCACGCTGGCCAGAAATTTACACTCTCAAGAGAAAGCGAGCTGTTCAACAGTGGAGCCAGAGGCAGTGGTCACTGCCAAGCAGACCCTCATACTTTCCCCCCCTGGACCTGCTGTGGATGTGCAGTGTCCCAGAGAAGACGACCATGAAGAACCTAGTAAAGAAATAACCTCCCTCAAGGAAGGAGAAAGAGAAGCTTCCTCTGAAAAGGAATCTCAGGAGCCTGAGGTTTGCCCCATGACAAATAAACCAAATCCGAGCAGCTCTCCCAGGTCAGAGGAAACGACAGCCTCCAGCTTGGTGTCGCCTCTCCCTCACCTTCCCGAAGAGGACACGCCAGAAGGCAGCTCCATGGTCTCAACTCCCACAGCAAGTGGGGTGGCTTTCCCGGAACAAGATCAACAACCAGTCCAACTGCTGGATATCAAGGAGGGGACTGTCATCCAAGACGGTCACCTGGTTTCCTCTGCTGAGAGCATTTCTGAGGGAGGCAGTGACGATGTGGTTTCTAGGCCTCATTCTTCTCCTGAAACAGTCAGCAGAGAGGAAGGTCCTCTGGGCTCAGAAAGTCAGAGTCCGCCCGTGGGTTTGGAGCCTCCCCTGAGCCTGGGAAAAGCTGAAGACAACCAAAGCATCAGTACTGAGGCCAAGACTGAAGAAGACACTCAGGAGCTGGATACCTGCCCACCCTTGAAGGAAAGCAGCACTTTTACTAATGAAAACCCCGGAGAAATTGAGGACAGTGAGGCAGCAGGTGGTACAGGAAAATCAGAGGGACAGAGCAGTGATGTAAAACTTTGTTCAGAAAAAGATACATGCGATCAAAACATTGATTCACCTGAAGAGAATGTGGACAAGAAGAAAAAAAGTAAAAAACTCCCTGAGGCCTCTGACAGGTGCCTAAGGAGTCAGCTTTCAGATCCTTCGTCTGCCGATAGGTGCCTGAGAAGTCAAAGTTCAGATTCTTCCTCTGCTTGTCCTGAGATCAAGATTTCTAAAAATCCTGGTATGAAACGTTCTAAAAAAGAAGGGTGCCCTGGGGAGACAGCATCTGAGGGCCTTCTGGCTGACGGCTTCCATACAAAAGGTCTGGAGGACACTGAAAACCCAGGTGTTGATGAAAATCTCTCTGAGAAAGACACTGAGCAGGAGGGCGAAGGAGGTGGGATCATCACCAGGCAGACTTTTAAAAACATGCTGGCAAAAGAAGTCAAGGGGGAAGAAGGAGATATTTTCCCCAGCAATGATCCCATAACCACAGTGGGACAGCCCCTGCCTGGAGAGAGACTGGAAATCTATGTTCAGTCTAAGTTAGGGGAGAAAAATGCTCATGACCCCTCAGAAAGTATTCCTTGTACTTTCCCAGAACAATCAAAAGAGAAGCCAGAACGAATTCCCACACAAGATCTGGAGGAGGTTGTGAATGAGGTCGGCACTGAAAACACCCAGTGTAAAGATGGTGAAAGTGACCTGCCGTCCAGTGCACTGGGCTTGTCAAGTAGTGGAAGTGGTGATGCTGCTGGGCCCCCAAAATGGGTACCGAGGCTTACAAGACTGACCTCTTCAACCTACAACCTAAGACATGCTCATTCTCTGGACTCCTCAGACACTGCAAGAGTGACTTCAGAAAAGGAAGCAGCACAAGCAAACCCAATGCCAAAGGAAGATGAAGCTTCGGAGAGTGGAGATCCCTTAGAAGAGGAGGATGTGGACCCCGTGGTGGACGACCAGCCAAAGTTTGTGGAATGGTGTGCAGAGGAGGAGAACCAAGAGCTTATTGCCAACTTCAATGCCCAGTACATGAGAGTTCAGAAAGGCTGGATCCAGTTGGAGAAAGAAGCCCAGCCAACACCAAGATCAAGGAACAAGTCAGATAAACTGAAGGAGATTTGGAAAAGCAAGAAAAGGTCACGGAAATGTAGAGGTTCATTGGAGGTTCAAAAGTTTTCTCCTGTTCAGATGCTGTTTATGACAAACTTTAAATTATCTAATGTTTGCAAATGGTTCTTAGAGACTACTGAAACCCGGTCACTGGTGATCGTGAAGAAGCTCAACACTCGTCTTCCGGGAGACATCCCCCCCGTCAAGCATCCTCTTCAGAAGTACTCTCCTTCCAGCTTGTACCCCAGTTCACTACAGGCTGAGCGCTTGAAAAAGCACTTGAAGAAATTTCCTGGAGCTACTCCTGCTAGGAACAATTGGAAAACACAGAAGCTCTGGGCCAAATTTCGAGAAAATCTTGACCAGGTGGAGCCGGAGGACACCAGTGACGTCAGCCTCGGTCCCAGTTCTGAAGACAGCGTAGAGGAAGTCAAGGAAGGACGAAGTAGCCATCCTCCCACAAACTCACCTACCCCAGCCAGTACCCGGATCCTCAGAAAATATTCCAATATTCGAGGAAAGCTGAGAGCCCAGCAATGTTTGATCAAGAATGAGAACACGGAAAGCCCGTTTGGGCAGGCTGTGGAAAGTAAACAGAGTTGTAAGAGCGTATGCATCAACCCTCTGATGTCCCCCAAGCTTGCCCTGCAGGTGGATGCAGATGGGTTTCCTCTTAAGCCCAAGAGCACTGACGGAACGAAGGGAAGGAAAGGGAAGCAGGTGGCTGAAGTCTTGCCGAAAGCAGAAGTGCAGAATAAACGCAAGAGGACAGAAGGCGGCAGCACTCAGGACAGGAAGGACAAGGGACCGGTGGTGAAAGCCAGCAAAGACAAGCGTCCTGATGGAACCGCCAAAACCCCTGCTGCTAAGAAGCCAGCTGCCAGGGACAGGATCAGCCAGCTGCCCAGAAAGACGTCCTTAAAAGAGAATAAAGTGAAGATCCCTAAAAAGTCTCCCGGGAAGAACTGCCCTCCCTCTAGAAGGGAAAAAGAGAATACAAACAAAAGACCCACACAGCCCCCTGCCTCGGAGGCAGGGACGAAACCTGCAAAGCAAAAGGGGGCAGGTGAGTCCTCTTCAAGGCCACAGAAAGCCACCAACAGGAAGCAGAGCAGTGGAAAGACTCGGGCCAGACCCTTGACAAAAACCCCGGAGAGCAGTGCGGCCCAGAGAAAGCGAAAACTAAAGGCAAAGCTGGACTCTTCTCACAGCAAACGGAGACGGCTGGATGCAAAGTGATCAGAAGGCTGGCAGCCACGAGTTAAAACTGTCCTGCAGAAGTAACCCTGCATTGTGCATTAACTAACTCTGCTTTTATAAGCTTATCCAGCCTTTCAAAGCTGCAGGTAACGGAGAACACCACAACTGAAGATGCCAGAAAATGCATCTCAGGTGGAGAAGGGAACTTGCAGAGTCTTTCTCTGAGGCTGAGTAAGGGAAGTTATATATTATATTCTGGTTGTTCCTTGGGTTTTAAACTTGGAACCAAGCAGTTTTAGTTTTTAAAAGTACAGTGCCTTATTTATCCTTTTTGTTTTTAAATTTACGAAAGCTAAAAAGCTGATCTATGTGATAAAGGCTTGTATTTTATACTTGATGCACAAGCACTTGTAGCCGAGAAGATCACCATCATGCACAGAAAAGTAGCTTTTCAGCAGCCGCCCTGCAGCGTCTGTCCATGAGCAGACGCTCCTCTTTGCAAACCCAAGCAGTGAACTTCCCTCTCTGTCTTGTTTGTTTGTTTAAATGATATTCGAAAGCTAAACCAAATCATTTTTATGGTATGTGGAGATTGCAGAGGGAATTTATAATTATTATGAAAGACGAGTATTTCTGTTACTCCTTTTTAAAAAAATCAGATTCATTGTTAGTCACTCCTCCCACTTTTGACTTTATGTCATTTAAAAAAATGTATTCTAAATGATGCACCCATGGGACAAAAGATGGGTCACAAGGTGTTACTATTGGGTTAGGACCTCTAAAAATTATTTACATCCCCCAGGTGATTCACATAACTGATTCTTACCATCCCTTTCATTTTTGGCCTTGCAAGCTTGCTGGCATTCGAATAAGGCTTTCACCTGACTTCGGGGGGAGGTGGGGAATGTAGGATTTTTTTTTTTTCATCCTGTAACTGTAACTTGACAATTAGGATGAGAGTGACTGTTCTAATCTTCTTTCTTACCCTGAATATTTCCATATTCGAAGAAAGCCAAGTTGTTATTTCCAGTAATAGAAAAGTTTAGGAGTTTGTGTGTGCATGTACATTTGGGTGCATTTGCCTGTGCTTATCAGCCACAGATGTCTCCCAGCCCCAGTACAGTAAAATTCTTTCTTCCCCATGCATTGTGCTAGGGTGTTCATGAGCTGCATAAGTAGCACAGGCCAGATGGTTCAAATGTGGCCCAGGGTCTCTACATGAGTATCCGCAAAACCAGTTTGGCGCCAGACTCAGAGAGGTCTAAACAGCGCAGAGTCACGTGAAGGTCAGAGCAACCTTGCAGTTGGAGGAAGCAGCTCAGCATCTTGTAGCGGGGCCCACGTCCCTCCTCCCACCTGGAGCTGATGTTCAGTTGGCTTGTCCCAATGTGAATGTACGTGTTTCGAGTGGGTGTCAGCGTTCTGACTGATGAGCACTGTACTGGTACTTAACGCTTGGAGTATCACTCTTGCCTCTCTCACGGCAGGTTCTGTTTCTTGGCTCAAAGGTGAGAGCTGCAGTGTTTGTAACTAATGTTGTTTGCCTTTCCCGAATGACGCCTGAGGTGGTTGCATTGGTTTTACCTTGGTGCCTGTAACTTTGCTCCATTACAACGCAGTGTGTACTCAGCATTTCCACTGGTCCACTCTGCAAAGCAGGCTTGGTTGTGAGAGCTCCTCTGCTCTGTGCTCTGTCACAGAAGTAGGCTTGTATGGACAGGGGCTCCTCTTTTTTACTAAAACGTTTCCATTTAGATTGTTCAGATCTGTTTAGGTAAACCCAGATGGACTTTTTTCATGCATAGTTCCATCAAATCATGATAAAACAGGGCTTCTACCATTCTGTTAAAGGTTTGCTGTATATAATGAGAACTTCTGCTGACTGGATAGGACTGGAGAGAAAGTTCGATTCATGGGAAATTGAGAATTGTGTTGAATTTCATAGACTATCTTCAATGAAGCCTTGACTTTCTTTCCCTTTATGTCTCCTCTATCCCATGAGTCTCTTTTTTTTTTTTTCGTTTTAATATCTTTGACTTTGGCCATTCAAGAGCTACCTATATGAATGAAACTGCTGAGTGTGTATTTTGGGCAGCCCTTTCTCAGCATTAAATTGCACAGAAGCATTAGTATGTTTTGAGTAGGTTTGGTTAATCTTTGAAAGTGGTTTTGAAGTTTTTAAAAAATATTCTCATATAGTCGTCACTGGATCCTGTTTTTGTGGTGACTTAAACAGCTGAGGTTTGCTGAGGCCACATGTGCTGACTCCAGGTGCCCCCTTAGCGGCACGCAGATGCCTTGTAGTGCTGCTTGGGTGAGGTTAGGGAGAGGTGTGAGGCAGTGAGCAGGGGCAACCCGTCCAGTTCCAGGCTTATAATGCATTCCATTACCTTCCTAAGTTCTTTTTCATTTTAAAAAGCGTGCTTCAAGGTAATAGCCTTTCCTGTCATTTTAGGCCGCAGCTGAGAAAAGGTATCTGTGTGGATATGCATTTTTTTATATATACATACACTGCAGTGGTCATCCTTAAAATCAACTTAACATTTTATAGTAGTAACAACACTTCAATAGACTGAGATTCTACATAATTAGAACACTTAAAAGTTTAGAGGTATTTTTATATTTGTTGAATCTCATTTTTGCTGATTCAGTTAATTTTGCTAATAGAAGAAGCGGGGGGGAAATGAACTTGAGGGCTGGCTCTGAAATGCCCTTTTACACTTACAGCCAATGCTGTCTAGCCGCTCCTATACACCTCCAAGCCAGACCTGCAGCTGACTCAAGTCTTCCCTGGTTTTCCCTGTCTTGCAAAGACGTCCTCTTTATAGCTGTTGTCACAGTATGGCTGGCCGCCAGATGCAAAGGCAGTCTGTCCCACATTCCAGATTCCAAATCACGAAAGGATTCTTCTCCTGGGGCTAGCACCATGACTGACCCAGCACCAGAGCTGAAGTTGCTTATCAGAGAACACTGGTATTACCTCTGAGCTTCTGGGAGAGCTCCAGGGAAGCAGTCTCGGAAGCTCTACCTTAGCTCCCCAGAGCTGGCTCTCTTTGGGAGACCCCATCTTCTGGCTCCCACTTCCTGGCCTCTAAGGCTCCCTGGGTTTGGGAGGACAACATGCAGACCCTCCCTAGTCAGGGCCCAGAGCCTCACCACAGCACTCCCTCAGACCCCAAACAAGCTACAGCACACAGGGAGGCAGCCACCCTTTATTCTGCTCTTAAGGCTTCCTGCACAGGAATGTCACTGCTGTCAGTCTGCAGTTGCTAGATCCTTGGGTCCCATAGGTAGGCCAGTTCTGTCACATGTGTATTTCAGTAAAGATGTCTACACAAGCCTTCTCTGAAAACAATAAAAATCTTGGGCTGTGGGTTTGGTTCTTGTGGTAGTATGGATAGGAGAGGTGCATGTCGCATCCCTTCACAGATGTGGTGCTCCTGACGGGCTCCTCTGTGCGCTTCTCACTGTTCATGTAGGATATCAGTGGAACATGTCACTTCAAGACAGTTGCTTTGAACTGAAGTTTGGTCTCTTTCCTGCCTTGTGATGGGTTGTGTAGTAAGGGCTGTAGCTGTTACTTTCCTCTCTGGGCGGCGTCTTGCTGATTGAAGGACCTGAGAGCTGAGTAGGAAAGGACAGCATGCGACACAATGCAGACATCACCATCCGTGAGTCTGGTGGCTTGTCACCACACCTGGGACTGTCTTGGAATTTCCCAGGGTGCTGGGTCCAGGAGCCACCCCCGTTCCTTTTGGTTTCCTGTCAGGCCACACAAGCCATCTTTTTTACAGACACCCTATCAAGGGTCTGTAGAATATGGGCTGGTCGCTCTTTTGTAAATAAAAGTTTATTGGAACATAGCCATGCCCGTTTGTTTATGTATCTTTCATAGCTGCTTTCCAGCACAGCAGAGTATCTACAACAGAGACCATATGGTCTGCAAAGCTGGAAAGATTTACTGTCTGGGCTTTTCAGAAAAAATTTGCCAACCCTCCTTGCTTAAGAAAATAATCCTTTTTCAAGAACAAACTTTGCATGGTTGATCTTGGTTTTGCCTCCCCGTCCTTCTTTTCTTTTCTTCTTTCTCCTCCTTATCTTCCCTCAGTTTTGTTCTTCCTTTTAGATTTCTTTCTTTCTCCTTGCTGCAGAAGAGACACGGTGTGTTGTTACAGCACACTGAATACGTCTCCTAACACTTGAGCTACCGCAGCCTCCCATCTGCCTTCTCCAAGCCGCCCACAGTGAGGCCTCCGGCAGCCTCCAGAGTCAGGCCCCACAGGCAAGGAGGGCTTCAGAGTTCTTCGTGCAGCCCAGGCCTCTCATTTCACTCGGTCCTTATCTTAGACCTGACTCTGGCTTCACATCTTGAGTGTTACTCAGACAAGCCAAGATTTGGGTTTTGTTTGTTTGTTTTCAAAATTGAGAATACTTCAATTAGAGGCTCAGTTTTCTGAGCCCCATGTTTAGGGAAAATACGGAAAAAGCCTTTTCACAGAAGGAAAACAAAGTGCAGTCACTAACCCAAAGTATTCATTATGTAATGTTTTTGACCAACTTCTAGGAAAATAAAAATGTATCAGTACTGATATTTTTTCAGTCACATACTCTCCTTTCAAAATAACTTCATTAAAGGCAAGCCAACAAATAAAAAAATAGGGGCTTGCTTGAACATGCTCTTAGGAAAGAATAGGAAATTGGAGCACATTAGAACCTGAGTATGACTGCAAAGTTGTCCATTGTGTCTTTGGATCAAATCCAGTCAGCCTCCAAGCTGTTGGTCTTTCCTTTCCCCAACAAGTCAAGGATAAGCTTCTATACTGTTCTGCAAATGAAGTTGAATGCCGTGTTAGTGAAAAAATTTCTGTCAGTGGCTCCAGAACAATGATGATTTCAATTATTTTGAAATAGTTAGTTATTATTTTGACTTCTCAGCTATTAATTTTTGTTTTCTTATGGCTTGATGTCCACTGAAATGCTGGAATTTTTTCCTACAAGTTTGAAATCGTGTCTATGTATATCTCATTGGGAAGGCAGTCCTCACATCCCCAGCAGTAAGCATTCTTCCCCCGGCTTGCTCCCACATCCTTTTTCAGGGAAGAAATGAAAATTTAAAAAAGTATTATATTTAAAACAAGCAGAATTGTGGAAAGCCTTTTGAGGTAACCTTCAATACAGTTCATCCCTTGACATGTCAGAACAAACTGCTGTTCTACAGTGGACAGAGTGGAAGACTTGAAGGCCTGACCTCTCTCCTTTAACGATATTAAGTCATCCTCAGGCAGAAACCCAGAGCTCTCTGATGCTGCTTCCGACTTCAGGCTTTGCCATGTTGTGCCGGGGGACCCAGAGGACCACCCGGAGCACTTCTGCAGACAGTATGCTTGCTCATGCCTTTGCTCTTGGAATTGAGGCAGCGCTGGTCAGTCCCTTCCATTACCTCCCATCTGCCTGATCTTCCCTTTCCCAGAGCACTGGTGGTGTACTGCTCGGTGCTCAGGAGACATCCTCAACTTCGGTGTTCAGCGGGGCAGCTGTGTGGTTATGCCCACCTGGCAAGCACAGCGACGCACAGAGGCTTTCTCCCCTGCCTGAGACCAGTCCACATCACACAAGGTACTCAGCAGTAGGCAAGGTACGTGAAAGAACAGGTTGCCCACGAAACAGCCAGCAACAGCAGCAAAAAACAGGTGCTTGAGGTTTTATAATATACCAGAGGTTGGAGGAATGCATTTTACCTTTTTTTTTTAAAAAGGATTGTATTAAAAGAAAATAAATTACCGGGACCTACTGTGTAGCTGACACAGCCTAAAATAGAAAATATCCACCACCTGGCTATTTACAAAAGAGGTTTCCTGGCCCTTGTAGTGTGTCATTCGAGGTCAGTTGTGCAGTTAGGCACAAACGTTTTTCCTGCATTCCAGCCTCGCACCGTCTCTGTCCTTTCAGACGGGAGGGCATCTTGCCACGCTGTCTCAGCACACAGCTGTTGTTGCACGTTACTTCTGAGTAATGCTTGTGCACAAAAGAAAAAGAAAATATTCCCCTTCGTTGATTGAATATTTGTTGAATCATGATCTCATCTAGTAGGTTAAGTAGTTAAAACTAGAAGTACAACGTCTTTTAAGTCTTCCTCTGTGGCAAACAAATTTAGTAATGGACCTGAAGCCGAAATAGTGCCTCTCCTGGCCAGCCCTAGTGGGCTCCTTTCAGCCCCTAGCGCTCTCCTTTTCTTTTCCATGTATAGTATATTTGCAAGCTCGCTCCCCAAGCTTTGGTCACCATTTGCGAATATAACTGGCCAGGCTGGGCCTGTTTGAACCTCAAATCCAGCCTAGCCGTTCTCAGCTCTCCTAGAAACACCAGCATGTTGATGGCCCTGGTTGGCACACCAGCAGCTGTAGCTTGAAGCAGCTCAGAGCTCTCCGGTCTGGCTCGGCTCGTTTGGGGGAGCCGTCCTAGACACCTCACCTCTTCCCTCTTCTGCTTAGGCCACCCCGCCCCCTTCCAGGAGGTGTCTTCTCGGAGATGGTCTCCCATCTCCTGAGCACGTCATTGACCACAGACGTGTCATACTAGAAGCGTCTTTCTCTCTGTAACTCTTTATTTTCCTTCTAGAATTTAGCCATTGGGTCCGGATGCTCTTCAGTTTATCAGCTTTTTCAGCCCACTTGTTTTCTACAATCTGCACTTCATGCTTCTTGCTGCTGAAGCTGTATGTAGTATTTGGGAGGTCGTGTGTGGGAAAGATGCTCTACAGACAAGATCCACATAATTTTGTATATTTATACCACAGATAGGGATTCGTTTAGAGCCGTTTCACCAGTGTTCTAGGAGACTGTGATATGGACTACGGTTTCAAATACGTTATATAATACATAGTTATACACACCACCGTGGAATTTATTTCACTGTGTAAATAGTGATATTTTCCTGTTCAAATGCTTCTATAGAAAATATTTATTTTAACAACAAAAAATTAACTGTCAAAAGGGCTTTCCAAAAAAGTGTTCTTTCTAGCCTCTCATCTTCCCCAATTACCATGCTCATCCATTAAACCCCCAAACAACAGCGTGAAGGCAGAGGGTGCAGCCTTGAAACCTTCCCTCTGTTTGGGCATATGCAATGTGGATTGGGAACCTGAGTGCTTCCCCCCACTGTCATCCCATCCCAGAACAAAGTGGGTCTCCCACCACCGGTATGGCTGTGCCAGGCACGGCACCAGGGCTCGCCTCAAGCAGCCCACGTTTTGCATACACAGTTAATATCTTCCGACTGTCCAACAGCCTGTAGAGGGAAATGAGCCTTAGTTGTAACCCCAAGGAAATCCAAACCCATACCTGTGGGATATGGAGAAACCACTGGCTGCCTAAAGAAAGCATTAAGATAGGTTTTAGTCTTTCTCATGTTTGTGAAAGACACACACCTATTCACATTCATTAACCATGGGAGATAAGCGTGTTTCCTTCTGCACCTTGGCAGCACTCACGGGCACCTCAACTCTCCTCCTCCTCGTCCTCCTCCCTGTCTCAGCAAGCATCTGTGCAGACGTGGGCCAGTCCCACCCGTAACCCGTGGTTACAGAAGGAAACCGTCTGTTCTAAGATGTGTGCAGCTTTTACTTCTCAGGAGTCTTGGTCTGCGATTCACAGCACCCCTAGATGTAAAGGAACTGATGGCTTTATGATCATGTTCCTCTTCCCTGTGCCCCATTCCTGGGCACCTCTGTCTGAGTCATGATTCTCGTTCCGCCCAGCGGCTAGACTGGGAACCGAGGCTCTGGGACCGCAGGGTGCTTGGGACTGGACACACGGGGGGTTTTGTCCTCCAATTGAATTGTAATTTGCATGTTTTCTAATGGCCTCTCTTTTTTCTAACAAATGAGGAGGACACTTGAACAGTAATGCTGGAGAATGTTTTTTCTAAGTTACTATTTGTAAGCAAATCTGATTTTAAGATGAAATGTGAAAGGGTAACCAGGTGCCAGGGAATTTAGCACTGAACTAAACAGTCAACACTTTTTTAACCTTTGCAGGAGGAAATAGATTTTGCTCTCATCTAATGTTCACAAGAAGTAATGTTGTAAATAGTTTTTTAAAAATATTTATTACGTGTGCTGTATACAGATTCACGTTCTGAGTGGTGTTGGTCTGCACTGTAGTATTGTAGAAGGATATATTTTGAGCAGTGGACTTACTTTCATAACACAGTTCACACATGGAGAAAGAACAGAACCAGCAGGTTGAGAGCTGTTTGGGGCATTTGATCTGTAATGCTACATCAGTCCAAGCTTTAACTGCCCCCTCTTCTCTTCTGGTTATGTTATATGTTATATATATTATACACACATATTGTTATATATATTATACATACATATATGTATACATGTATGTATACATATATGTATGTATAATATATATGATAAACTGGTCAGTTCCCAAATCTGCAGAGCAGATTTCCAGGTGTTCTTTCTGATGTGTTGCACATAAGCAATAAGATCCTAGGAAATAACATTTATTCTGGGCTCTGTGTTGGCCCTTGTCTCAGAGGATAGGGTGGGGGTAGAACAGCTCTTGCTAAGACCTCTTGCCTTTGCCGGAGAGGTGGCTATACTTGAATTATTGCTTCTGTTTGTCTGCACGCTTCTTCATGTCATACAACTCTAGCAATGGATGAGAAATCTGCCAGCACCAGACACATCAAAATTTGGGCATGGAGGTTGAAAAATGGTCATTTTTCCATGAATTTGTAGGGCTTCTTGAATCTAGTTGAGGCAAAGCTCATTTGGCTGTAAACATAAGAATTTTTTATGTTAGGAATTTAAATTGCCAGCTAAAAGTCCTTTGAGTCTATCTGCCCTGCCTTTGAAGACTAAGCCCATTTCCTGGGGTCCTCCTCTGTGCCTGGGTTTGAAATGTCTGGGGTAAAAACTCTTTAGAGCTGAGCGAGGCAGGCAGTCCCTCTTCCGTGGCTTCCAGCGTGTCCAGTTCCACAGCTTTCTGAGCTGTTGAGCAGCCTCTCCTGTGACCGTCCTAAACTTTATGAAAAATACCCCACACCCCAATAACCATGAATAGAATAATGTAGTTTTTTAGGCTTTTGGGATATGTCTTCTCTTTTGTATTTATGATGGTGTTTGGAATTTTTCACTAGTGTTTTTTTAGATTGAAGTGGGTGCGTTAGGATAAAACTTTCCATTGCTGAGCCTGAAAGCAAGCAAGAGGAAAGAAACTGACCTATATTGTGTCATTGGGAAGGTGACTACTCGTGGTGGTGGGAGGGCAGGGAGGGGGCATTGTAGATTATGTGGGAGTAAAATAGAACTATGGCCTGAGGCTCCCCAAGTATTATTACCTTGTAATAAATAATCCCCTTATTAGCCTCACTTAATCTCAATAGAAGCCTGCTGTTTACCCTCAGGGAACAAGTAGTTTTCAAAATTGAGCTCCTCCAAGGTCACTGGCCAGTGCCTGTGTGGAGGCACTGGTCGTCTTTGTGAACTCATGGCATTATTTTCCCGTATGCATTATGATACTAAGAAATTCAACCCCAACCTGTATGAAAAGCACAGCCCAGGGTCCTACTTCAGGCTAGAGTCAATGCCTTTCAGGGGCCAGGGGGGCATAGGAGGCCCATGCAATTTAACTGAAGCTCAGGTGCCGTGTTGGGTTTTTATTCTTTTTAGGCCACGACCCTTCAGAATGAGATTAGGGCAGGGGCTGCTGATCCGGCTGTGGATCCAGGGAGCTCTAAGATGAATCTCTACCGTTCCTTTAAGGTCTTTCTGGTTCCTCCCAGTGTTGTCATTGCCGAGGTCAATCTTGTAGTTGTTCAGATGTGCTCCTTTTTGCTGTCTTGTGAGTCTTAGCCAGTGATCCAGATGCCCAAGGAGAGAGTCTCCAGAGGGCCTAGCCCCTGTCCAGTACCAAGCGTGTGCTCCTAACCTATGCGAGGGTGGTCTTTCCAAGAGCAGTGAATTGAGAAATTCTGCAGATGGTAATCTGGATGATCAGCGTGTATCTCTTGGGCCTGGATTTCCATGATGTTAGTGAGTGTAGGAAAATACTGTGTCTTTAATGGATGAAAATTCAATGTATGCTGTGAATTTGTTGGTTTGAAACATTGAAAAATTTTCATTAGACAATGTTTACATACCTCACCTGAAGAACCTTTGAGAGTGTATATATGAAATTTAAAAATATATTAAGTTGCTTTAAAACAATATGTATAGCTATAAAAGTTGGAGTTATTTTAACTTTGAATATGTACCACGTCTCTTAAATATTGGAATCTGTGGATTTTTTGTGCTTCTGTGTTTTACTTTCCTATTAGGCCATATAGGAAACTGTGTTCTTGTTACTGGTAAAGGGGCCCTCACTGAAATCCAAGCTTGGAAGGATTTCCTTTGTTGTTTCAGATTTTCTTGTCTGGGTTTGAGGGATGGGGTATGGAACTAGAGGATGTGTGGGAGGGATTTCTCTAACATTGACATCTATTCCATGAGCTTTTTCTAGGCGCTTATTTTATTGCAGCGTATTAAACTTCTTTGATATTAAAGTGTGTTTGTGTAGTTACTGGAGAGGGAGCAGAACACATGGAAGCCCGGTATTCCACTTGCAGCCTCTGGCGAAGTTGAGAAGTTGCCAGAAGGAACAAAAAACAGTACTTCTTTGTACTTTTGCCTCAACCGCGGTGTCGGGACTTAACGGAGCACTGTTTGGTAGATCTGTGGCCATTTTGTGAGGTATGCCTAACTTCAGGGGCAAGAGAACACCATGGACGAATCCTTGGGAATTCCCACCGCAGACTTGGAAAGGCACCCGTGCTTCATCCTAGGGGCAGGGAGCAGCTGAACCAGGTAAGCCACTGTTAAATTTGGGGGTGATCCGTACAGCCCCTCAGGAGGGCTGCCCCCATTCCCTAGAGTCCATGTTGGGGGCTGGCAGAAAGCTGGCAGGAAATTCTTGCATTTCCTAGCCTTGTGACCTGTTCCACTGTATTCTTTCAGTTCTGCTTGAGCGGGGTCCGTGTAAGCATCCAGGGGGCCATTGATTCCTGTGGAATCAGCCATGATTTCATTAATAAGTTAGAGGACGGTGGCCACTGACACCCAGAACTATATCCAGTAAACATAACCCTGCAGCTGACAATCGGGCTACCTCCCAATCTGGATTAGGAGAGACATCTTGTTCCATGTTAGGACTTTTCATTGTTAAAAGAGACTTCTTTTCCTCCCATACTGATCCTACGGTAGAATAACTAGACTGTATCTCAGAGGTGCACACTGACTGGCTGGGGGTGAGGGACCATCTGGAGAATTCTCTCTTGAGAGCACAGGGCATTGGGACAATAGGGATGCATTAGCGCCGATCTCAGGAAAACTAGGCAACGCTAGTTGGAAGCATGGTCATTCATTCTTTCTGTTGCTTCCACTCCCCAGCCAAGCCCTGCTATGCCCATTTCCTTGGCTGGGGATTTCCTTTGAACTGATAAATTTGCTCCTTACTTCACTTTAACTCAGAGGTTGTAAACTGGTGGCTCACAGATGTGTTTTATTTAGCCTAGTGTTTAAAAAATTATACACTATGAGTGTTGACATAAAATTTTGGTTTCTGGCTTCTCTTTTAGAAAATGATAGTGAAGATCTGGTAAAGTTAGTGCATGGTAAGAATCTGCTGGAGCTCAGTAGATTGGGAAGTGTGCCTTTAAGGTCACCACAGTCCCTTTTTTCCCTTTTTAACAGTAGGGAAATAGGTCTCTTTATCAGAAGATACAAACAGGGGCACCTGGGTGGCTCAGTGGGTTAAGGCCTCTGCTTTCGGCTCAGGTCATGATCCCAGGGTCCTGGGATCGAGCCTCGCATCGGGCTCTCTGCTCAGCAGGGAGCCTGCTTCCCCCTCTCTCTCTGCCTGCCTCTCTGGCCCAATTCCATTTATAAGAAATGCCTAGAATAAGCAGGTCTGTAGAAACAAAAAAGTAATAAAGTGGTTGCCCAGTGTTGGGCAAATGGGAGAATGGGGAGTAGCTGACTTAATTTATGGGTTTACTTCTGGGGTACAGAAGTGTTCTAAAATTTATTATGGTGATGGTCCCACACCTCTGTGAACCTGCCAAAAAAAACCATTTAATTTTACACTAAAAATGGGTGAATCGTATGGTATGTGCATTATATCTCAGTAAAACCATTAAAAAACAAAACAAATAGGTGTGACTAATTAATGTGAACCAGTTGAAAGTTATCTATATGTTTCAGTGTCCAGGTTGATTAAATTGGTTAAAACTGTTTAATTGAAGAAAAAACAGGTAGCACCTCCTTTACTGAGTGCTCTTAGTTGCTGTGAGTTGATTTAAATAAGACAGTAGCCTGAATGCAACATTAAACATGGTTGAAATGTAGATATTCTGTGCTCGCTTGGGCAGCACATACACTAAAATTGGAACAATACAGAGAAGATTAGCATGCTCCTGTGTACGGGTGACACACAGATTCATGAGGTGTTCCATATTTTTTGATGAGCACCAGGTGGTGTTTGTAAGTGTTGAATCACTAAATTCTACACCTGAAACGAATATTACACTGTATATTAACGAGCAGGAATTTAAATTAAAACTTGGGGGGAAAAATACACATTTTTGTAAACATGTATGTAGAATCACTCACTGGAACTACCCTGTGTACAATTCATCCTTCAACTAACATCTTCTCTAAGATACAAGTGTTCTAAACATTAAAAATAAACATAGATATTCTGCTCAAGGTCTAACTGAACACTGAATGCAGGACTACAGAGTTAAGTACAGTTCATGCCATGTAATGTCTCATTTTAAAAATCACTAAACAATGAAATGGCATTAAAGTGTAATGCAATTGAGGATTTTATTGGACTCTTTAATACCTATTCCTAATACCTTTTAGATGTTAAATCTGTATCAAAATCACATTATTTTGTGATTCATTTTCAAAAGTTAATAAAAAGAGAATGTTGGCAAATAAAACGATAATAAATGTTTTTATAATGATTTATAACAATATTTTCTTTATGTGGCAGACTTAGTATGTCTAATACAGAAATTATGTGGGATGATTTTAGTTTGATTATGCAAGAGTTCTTTATGTGAAACTATTTGTA
Source organism: Enhydra lutris kenyoni (assembly GCF_002288905.1). Taxonomy (NCBI): domain Eukaryota; kingdom Metazoa; phylum Chordata; class Mammalia; order Carnivora; family Mustelidae; genus Enhydra; species Enhydra lutris. The sequence continues at coordinate 49,681,759 of NW_019154096.1, forward strand.
ATGTATAATTGATGCTAAATGTGGTGTCAACACAGTTTGGATGTTGGGGGAATCATAAAAAGCTGGTTTCAAATATCATTGGGTGTATTTGAAATCTTTAAGAAAACTGTGAATTATAATAGTCTTCAATGTCTTGCTTACTACTTACTTTTCATTGTGTCAAGGCATGTCCTTATTTTCTTATTTAGAGTACTTTTAGTTTTCCATGACATAAGTAAATGCACATGGTGATACATTGCAATAACTTACATATGCTGGAACTTAATTTACACTTAAAACATGTACTTTGCTTTTCTTTACACTTTTATTTTCTATTATCATAGTTCCCTATTTATTAGCTACAAGAGTGAAAATAAGTGCAAAGGATTAATAACCTAGTCTAGTGCTCCTGCAGTCTAAGAACAGATTCTGGGAATGTTTGGGATGAGTCTAGTTCAGCATTTTGAAACTTTGTGATCAGGACTTAAATTTTTATATTGTAAACATTTTTAAGCATAAATAGAAATGTTTACCTTTAGAACATGTAGTGTACTTTTATTTTTGAGTTATTTTTTCTAGAGCCAGTTTTAACCTATTAATTTCACAACTCTAAATATTTGAAAGCTGTAGTTTATGAAATAGTATTCTAAGGACAGAATTATAAATTTAGATAACTTTCTCTTTGAGTTTTCCCTTCTTATGGCTCTTTTAAAAATGTTTGTTTTGTGTCTGGAAAAAACATCTTGAACTTGGAGAGCAAACATGATTCTCAAATAATATTTAGGGTTTAAGGTATCTTTTTATCTGAGTTGAATTGTGTATGAACTATTGCTATGTAGTATAAGAACTGATATATTTGAATGCTCAAGAAAAATTCTCCTTTAGTAGTATTAGAGTTTATCTGTAAATTTTAAACAATTCATAAAATAAATAAAAACCACCAAAGTATATTTTTACATTCACTTTGCTTTTATACTTTTGTGGAGATAAGTTTTATTCTGATTTGAAGTTTTTAAAATATTTTAATTGTATTAAACTGATTTGTCTTATCTGTTACTAACATTTGTCTTTGATTTTGCATCTGTGCTTTTGATACTGAATGGGGAAAGATTTCTCTGCAAATATTTCACCAAATATTTTTACAGGGACACTTAGTCGGTCTGGATGAACCAGCTTCGGGAGCTGGGCAAGAAGCTCTGCTTAAACAAGAGCAAGCAAAAATCATTCGATTCGAGAGACAAGCAGAAGAGTTCCTCAATGCAGTCTTTTATAGAAAAGGTTGGTTCTAGTGAAGAATGACATTTTAGTATCTGCTTGTCTTATATTAATTTCCTTAACTTTAATGTCATTTTAAAAAAGTCACTTTAAAACATTTTTCTTTATTGATGATATACACTTCATATTCCTTTGGTCAAGTTAAATTTGGAATAGGTAAGGCAGCCCCTCTCCCTCAGTTTCATTCTGAAGTGATGGTGTCATATAAGTTAAATAGTTAAATAGTTCCTGAAAGTATTATGAACATCGGAAAATTCTAAGGTTTCAGGAGTACAGTATTTTATCAGACAAATATTCTTTTTTTTTTTTTTAAGATTTTATTTATTTTTTTTTTGACAGACAGAGATCACAAGTAGAGAGACAGGCAGAGAGAGAGGAGGAAGCAGGCTCCCCGCTGAGCAGAGAGCCCGATATGTGGGGCTCCATCCCAGGACCCCAGGGTCATGACCCGAGCCAAAGGCAGAGGCTTTAACCCACTGAGCCACCCAGGTGCCCCCAGACAAATATTCTTACATGGTTATAATTTTAATCACAAATAACCATAAAACCAACTATATAAAATTTTAGTAATTCCTGAGTGAAATTCATTTGGAAAAAAGATGTGAAGTTATATCTTAAAATTAGATTTGCAAGCATCTTTTCCTTGGTACAATCTTGTTTCACTAAAATTTCATTGAATTATTAAAATTGGAGAAAGAAACTCATTATTACATAGTAAAACTTATACCCCATATAAGATGGTATGTAATAGCTCCATCTCTTAGATTTTTCCATTTTTCTTTCTCCTTGAAATTATTGTAGACAGGTTTTACATCTCTTTTCTCTGCCCACAAAGCACAATTGTCATTAGCTAAGACTTTCAGAAAGTTTCTCTCCATTTTCCATTCTAATGAAGTCTTTACCTTCAGGAAACTCTGAATGGATTTGTATTCCTTAGTTATTTCTTTCCTCTAGTTCCAAGATGGAGGTTACTATGAGAGGTTCTAAAAAAAAGTTTCCTACAAACTCCTCATAATCCTGAATATTCCTTATTTAATCTTCCAGCAGACTCAATGATTTATACATTCCAGTTTACACCTCTTGTTCTTCTGGGAATTCCCTCCAGAGTTACAAGGGTGATTTTTCCCTGTATACTGGTTTAAAGTCTGATAAATGCTATTCTAATTGGTTGTTTACAGTTGGAGAGCAGCTGATGTTCTGCTTAATGTGGTCAATATTTTCAAAATGGAGTATGAAGTCAGGCCTCATATAAAATTAAGGAGTGAAGATTTTTGTTTTCTGTGGCACTTTTTTCCCTTCCATCCTCACTTCTCTTTTCATCCTCTCAAGTACCCTCTGACCTAAAGCTCCCAACTGAGGCTCCCATGCCCACTTTATCTTCCCTTTAAAGTATGCTGAGTTCTAAAATTATGTTCAAAATAGTAATTGACTTAGTTTTACAAACATTTGATTGTTTTATTAAAGTAATTCACATTTAAAGTATAAATGATGGATCAGTTCTGTCAGTTTATTAACAAAATAAAACATCTTTACAGTTCCTCTGTTGTTCTCTACTTTAGGATGTGTACTGAGTCATGGGTCTAATTCTGCAGCAAACTTCATTATTTGAAAAGAGCAGCTCCTGTCCCTAATATACATGGAGAAAGAACTTTTCATGCAATCATAAGCGTATTCTGAAAGAGAATTTTAGCCACCTTCTCTGCTAGTCCTATCCCTTTGTCATGTAGGAATAACTTAAAGTTCTTAAAAGTTTTCTTACTTAAACATTAAACTTTTGGGCACATGAGGGAATTTTTACCTCAGAGTCATTCTTAGGGTAGACTTTAAGAGATGAGAATCCTCTGAAATTGTATGTATACAAAGTTTTGTATTTGTATACTGGTGCATGATGCTCAGAAAAAAGGAGTATTGCTTTGTTATTGGAAGTTCCTTCCTCCTTGTTTTATGCATTAATATTGTTATTTTTAGATAGTATATTAATCTTCATGAAAATGTCTCAAAGGTGACCATTAGTACTCTTCAGGTTATACCAAAAATGTGCTAACATGAAGAGAATGACAGGCAATTTAGTCTGAAGGGGATTTTTTTTTAAATAAATAGTTCAGAGATTTGGATTTAGTTGTTACTAAGTATTGCAAATGAATGTTTTTTGTTTGTTTGTTTTTTCCTCGGGAGGAAGGAGGAAGGACAGAGGGAGAAAGAACATCTTAAGTAGGCTTTATCCCCAGCTTAAGATCCATGAGATCATGACTTGAGCTGAAATCAGAAGTTGGATGCTTAACTGACTGAGCCACCCGGCCACCCCCAAAATTTTGTTTTAAAATAATTGAGCATGGAAAGGTACTGTAAGCTAAGTAGGAACATAGATGTAATAAAAGTAGGCTTTTGTGGTGTGGACTCTATAATAAATTCCAGCTTATGAACAGTATATCTTCTAAAGTTGTCATATTCTTTCAGCTTGTTTTGTCACTTGTGTTAGAAAATTTGATACTTTCCTGAAAGTTTTTTCAATTTTTAAAATTTTTATTTTTAAGTTTAAGATTTTGAGAGAGAGCACATGTGCACATGCATGCACACAAGAGTGGGCTTGGGGGAGGAAGAGTCAGATGATCAATCAACTGACTCTGAACCACCCAGGCACCCCAGATTTGCAGTTTTAAAACACAGGTGGCTGGCGATGTAGCATTTACTTGTTTTCCTGTCGTTTTAATTGTGATTTGATTTGTTTTTATTTGACTCAGTTGTGCATGTCCCTCAAGGCATATCTAGGTTTATAGAAGTTGTGTTTTAAGTAAGTGAAGGAATGAAATGTGTTCAGGAAACTTCAAAAGATGTAAAAATTCACATGCCAGAAATGTCATCAATCTGTGAATATGAATTGTGCTTTATGATTATGTTCTTCATTCAAAAAAGAGGCAAGACAGACTGCAGCCATTTAAAGCTCAGAGATAGCAATTTATGGTCTTTATCCTAAAATCTCTTGACTCTTCACAAATCTGTTAATTACATTTATGAATCTGATTGACCAGATATCTCATAAATTCATTTTGCTTCCTATTTGGACACTTTGTTCTTCGAGTGTTACTGGGGATAGGAAGATACACTAACATATTAAAACTTGAAATTATATGCAGTCTTTCATTTGGAGGATGGATCTTAAGTAGAAAGTTAAATGAATATGAATATGAATATTTAGTGGATAGAGAGATTTAAACAGTGTGTGGCTAAATATTTATTAAAACATTTAAGGAACTCGTCAGTGGTTGCAGTAATTTCTGAACTTTACCTAATTGAACACCTCAAACCGTGTAGCATACTCTATAGAGAAGAAACGTAGGGTTAGAAATACTTGTTAGTAGAACAGAAATGTTACTGTTGGTAAAGCAAACCTCATTAGACTTCAGAGAATTAAATATTCTGATTTTAGACTATCTTCTGGTATTGAATGTTATCGTTCAAGGAAACAATTGTTCTTAGGAGTCCCATGAGGTTTTGATGGTGTGTGTGTGTGTTTACTGTAGAGATTATAGATTTTAATTGTAATAAGTCATATTTCTCTAAATTTACAAAGCAACCTAATTCCTTTCCAGCTCCAGCTGTATTATGGGTAAAGTAATTTACTTTCTATAGTTAAATCTTTAAAAGACCAAGGAAACTCAGGTTTTCTGAGAATTGTCTTCTAAAACCTCTGAAGTATGGTGGGGAAGTAGAGATCACAGGTGGAACATTAAGATCACGGGGAGAGTTTTAATCAGGGGTCTATACCACTAACCATCTATACAAATTTGAAGAGGCCACTTATTCTTTAGAACATTAATTTCATTTGTCTAAAGAAAAACAAAACCTGATGAGGATTGATTGATTGAACTGATCCATTTATTACTCAACTAATATGAATGCATTCTTTATATCAGGCAAGATTAGGTGCTGAGTGTACAGAGGTAAACAAACATAATCTCTGCTCTTGACAAGCTTAGTGTCCCTGAGAGTATGGTAACAGTGGAGATGTGATGACATAGTCATACCAAACATTTTCCCTTTGATTTTTCCCCTATTTGACCTTCAAGGTGTCCCTTCCAGTGCTAAAAGTTCTATGATTTAATGAATTCATATGTTTTTAAAATTAACATTGATTAGAAATTGATAACTTAGGTGTTTATTTCATTATTTCACTAGCTGTTCTGTTTAATGATTGGTAGAGTATTTTTAAGGAACTCATGGAAAATATATGGGCTTAAGCTTTTGAGATTTGGCATTTAAACTCCTAGCCTAGGGGTTCTAAAATTGTGGTCCCTCAACCAGTTGCATCTAAAAACTTACTAGAAATGCCAGTCCTTGAGCTTACCCTAGAACTGCTGAATGAATGACTCTGGGGATAGGGTCCCACAATCTGTTTTTATAAGCCCTCAAAGTGATTCTAATGAGCCTGAAAATGGGAGGCTATTGCCCCAGTCTACCATGGATCTTATATTAAGGATCTCCTTTTATAATTTTGATATGCCTTCAGTTTTGAACAGAAGGTAAATTAAACACTTATGAACTAAGTAATCCATTCTTCAACAATTCAGGAAGAAGTAGCTGAGGAAAGGTCTAGGAGAAACCAAAAATGATCTATAGGTGGTAAACAGAGGAGTAATTATCTCATAAAAGAAGGGTTTGAGATTTCTGTATCAGGTAAGTGATTCTTGCCCGTAAGATACACTATTTGTTGTCCCTTTATTAATTTCATAATATTGAGGGGGTGGTGTTTAGAAATGATTTTATGAAAATTTTATTTTTAAAAATCTGGAACTCAAGCTTAGAGATTAAAAATATAATTCTGAGAGGGAATACTACTTTTAGGGTATTGCATTATAAGAAAAAAGATAAAATGAAATTTTATGTTTGCTTGAAAGCTGTCTTTTTTTTTTTTTTTTAAAGTACATTGTCCCAATTTAAAAGTAAATAAATCTTTGTTTACAGACAGTCCCTGGGTCTCCGACCCCAATATTCCCCTAGTGGCCCGTGAGATCATGCAGCGAATGATCCAACAATTTGCTGCTGAATATACCTCAAAAAATAGCTCTACTCAGGACCCCAGCCAGCCCAATAGCACAAAGAACCAAAGCCTGCCGAAAGCATCTCCAGTCACCACCTCTCCCACGGCTGCAACTACTCAGAACCCTGTGCTCAGCAAACTTCTCATGGCTGACCAAGACTCACCTCTGGACCTTACTGTCAGAAAGTCTCAGTCAGAACCTAGCGAACAAGGTATGGTTTGATGTCAAGGTCTCCTCTGTCCAATCAGAATACTTTAATTTGGGGAGAAAAAAATTATTGGCAATTAGGGCACCAATAACAATAATAGGATAAAAACTAATGTGATTCTTAAATTATTCCTGACTCTGCAGTAATAGAGAAGAAGTACAGATAAAATGGCTACGTTATGTATCAATAGTTCGTAGTCATGATTAATGTACCACCCAGGAAAGTTAGGTGGTTACAGTTGTTGCTGATCTTTTTTTTTTTTTTTTTTTTAAGATTTTATTTATTTATTTGACAGAGAGAGACACAGCAAGAGAGGGAACACAGATGGGGAGTGGGAGAGGGAGAAGCAGGCTTCCCGATGAGTAGGGAGCCCGATACGGGGCTCGATCCCAGGACCCTGCAATCATGACCTGAGCCAAAGGCAGACGCTTAACTACTGAGCCACCCTGGCACCCCATTGCAATCTTTAATTTACTTGATATTTATATGAGTATTTTATGCCTCCAAACCTTTGCCATATCACTTGTTTTTAAAACCCCTATGAAAAATGAAGTTTTCCCCCATCCATCAGTGTTCTAGGATTAGCACCTGAGAAATAAGTATGTCTTATTCGGCAGAAGTTATACTGTGCAAATGAAATTATAAGGCGAGACTATGTATTGTTTGCTTTTTTTTTTTAATTTTTATTTATTATTTATTTATTTATTTGACAGAGATCACAGGTAGGCAGAGAGGCAGGCAGAGAGAGAGGAGGAAGCAGGCTCCCCGCGGAGCAGAGAGCCCGATGTGGGGCTCGATCACAGAACCCTGGGATCATGACCTGAGCTGAAGGCAGAGGCTTTAACCCACTGAGCCACCCAGGCGCCCCTTGTTTGCATTTTTTAAAAAAAGAAACTTCTGGGATTAGATACCATGAGGAAGACATTAGACACACCAGGTGGTTCAGTGTATTCAGTATTTTATAAATACACAAACACATCCATATGTGTATATGCTGTATTATGAGCTAACCTTAGAATATTTCCAAAAGGTAATTTTAATTGATGAGGATCCTGATTAAGGGAAAAGGTTTAGAAGTTACCAGTTTTGCTTAGCACATATTTCTTGAATTTATGAAAAGTTTACTCTCTTAAATAGATTTAATATTTTTGTTGCTTTATGATCTCATTTTACCTTTAATTTCACGAAGATGAAATGAGTATTTGATTTCTGCCGTTGGTGATATCTATTCTAATAAGACTTCCTTGTCATAGAAATCTCTTAAGAGTGTGCAGAAAGTTATGAGATGTATAGATTTATTGGTGAGAAATACAAGTTCATTTTGCAAAAAGTTTAATGCATTGTAAAAATCTCTGCAAGGACTTTCTTCTGCTTATTGTAAGTAATTTAAGAGGGATTTATACTTAATGGACCAGCTTTAGTTGTTTATTAAAGAATGTATTTTTGAATTAGTAGTTTTTATTTTTTTTTTTTAAACTGGTTATGGGTGATGAATAGCAATCACAATCTTATAATTCTGAGAGATTTCCTGGTAGAATTCCTCATTGTCATATGTTCACATCAGTCAGTGTACTTTTACTTTCGGTTACCAAAAACCAAATTGTGCTTTTCTGTGCTTTTTATTTCTGTTGAAGATTATCTTTACCAAAGATTGGTAGCTTTCATTAAAAAACTCTTTGCCCAGAATATTGCCTTAAAAACTTCAGTTGAGAAGAATGACAGTGTAGAGGTTGTATTTAAAGTATTAATGGTGGAGATTAACATAAAAAGATACCACCTAGTCTAATTTAACTTCTAGTTGTTGCTATGCTTAAGAGATACGTTGTACTAATGGTACGCTCTTGTCAACAGAAATTGAAGCTAGATGACGGGATTATAGTGCATAGTCTTTAAGTGAAACAAAATTTTAGAAATGATATTTCCCAAATGAATTTCCAAATGTTTCCAGTGAAATCACAGTATATTTAGCATATTTAAGTAGACTTAAAATACATTGCCTGTTTGATTAGACAGACTTGGATGTCTTAAATAATAGTGTCTTTGGTTGGAAATATTTTAAACAGTGTATTTACTTGTTAGATGTCTCATTGGGTTAAGATGTCTAAAAGGACACTTGGTTCTATAAGATTACAGTTATATTTTTAGAAATATTAGTAACTCTAAAGGACAACACTTATTCTGTATGAGTGTGGGATTTTTGGTGTATTTATTTCTCACACCATGAAATCAGGAGTGACAGTGTCCTCAGACACAAGTCCTATGTAGATTCTATATTGGAGCAGTTTTTAACATAACTGGATAGAAAGTCCTCTCTGCTGACCAACTGAAAATCAGAGGCATGGAGTATTAGCTTGCTTTGTTAATTTTGAACAGAATGGCGGCTTTAAAAGTTGTCCAGATGATGAGTTTTCCTTTTTAGACATGTCTTTTCGGGGAAAAAAGTCTTTGTGGGAAAAGAAGGTCTTCTAATTTTTTTTGTTTTATAGTGTGAATTTGTTATGTGGTCTAGCTTCAGTTAAAAAAAAAAAAAATGGCTAAAACATCTAGGTTGTCATCATTATCGAGACTGTTTCATTCTTTCTTTCCCTAAAATTTGCTCACTAGTTTGTAATGGCTTATTAATTGAAAAACCTTGCTTTTATAGATACCAAGAGTTTCTGCAGATTTTTTCCAAAAGATTGTCCATATACAGAGTTTTTTTGCAGATGTGTCTAAACAGTAATTAGGACACATGAAAATTATAAACAGTTAATATCTGATTCATTTTATAGACTATTTTGTATATACATGTAATTTAACCATATAAACTTATATTTTAAAATGATTTGTGTTATAAAATTTTCTAAGTCCAACTTTTATATACTTATAATGTTTTGGGTAGACTTAGCTCTTAAGGAATTTGGTTTTATAATTTGTATGATGTGGCATTAAAACTCACATGCTTTGATGAAGGTGAATTTAGAAAATGGAGTCTAACAGTTCTGTTACAGAACTTAATACAACGTAAACTGCGATTTCTGTTACCTCACTATATCCTAACATGTTCAGTAATATGCTGTACCTTTTCTTTTGCCCTACTAATAAAATATTTAACCCTTGGAGATACTAGCTCAAGCTTTGCTAAATGTATGTCACTGTAGGAGGAAAAATAGTCCTGATTCTTTAATGAATTGACTTCATAACTTCATATATGGCTAGTGTATTGGCATGGTTGACTGGGCCTGTTGCTTTGTCATTTTTGGTCTATTCAGTCCACATTTGTTCCTAGTTTTTAATATCCTCAGGTGTTTGTTTGTGTCTCTACAGACGGTGTACTTGATCTGTCCACTAAGAAAAGTCCATGTGCTGGCAGCACTTCCCTGAGCCATTCTCCAGGCTGCTCCAGTACTCAAGGGAACGGGTAAGGGAAAATATTTGTAGCCTTCCACAATTTTATAGGGGGGCAATTTATCAAAGATTGGTACTAATCTCCATTGTATGTTTTAAAAATTAAGTCTTCAAAGTAACACTCTTGTAAGTGGGCCTTTAGTAAATTACTTGGTCCATCTCTCAAGTAAAAGCTCAATCTGTGAAGTCCAGAATTGACTAGGGTAGATGAGTTTTGCCCAGTCACTTCAAGTAGTGAGTGAATAAAAATATGGCAAGAATGTCTTTGGCCTTTTTGTTGTTGAATGTTTGAGAGTGGGAAACCCAATCTAAATAACTCCAGGGTTCAGATGTAAGGCAGTATTACGTGTGAAGTTGTTGAATGAAAATTGGGCTCCAGTACTTAACTGGGTATCTCTAATGGAGTGCGTGGGTATGTGGGAGCTGTTCGTTTTTTTCTTGTTTGTTTTGGTTTGATTTGGTTTGGTTTGGTTTCATTTGTTGATTTGAACTGCAGTTTTAATACTGTGGCAGTTCAGAAAATGTAATTGTATGTATTTTTTGTTTTTTCAGTGGTTAAAACTATAGATGTTGGGATAACCATCGTATGGTACCAAGAGATTATTACATGCTCAGTTTTGATAACTCTTAGCAAATTAAAGTGAATTTTCTGACCACCTAATTTTATAGTGTAAGAATTGTCTAAATTCTCTCTGCATGTACATAGAAGCCATTTAGAAAAGTCAGGTGTTAATGAAGACATTTAAATACCATATTGGGAAGGATTTCCATAAAATTGTATTGTAACCAAAAATCAACTTCATATATGAAAAGTAACTTTGGTAAGTTAAATTAGTTAATATGTAGGTTTATTTAACTTTCAGAGTACCAACGTAGGAAAGTTATTTAGATGTTAAAGGAATAAGTACATACTAAATGGGCTAACCTTTTTCAACTTACTCTTAATTACCTTCAAATTGAAGAATTCCTTTACTGACTCCTAAAATGCTGCCTTTATTTTCTCTAAAATTCCATCATTTTCTTTTTTCTCTCCTCCTCTATTCAGTCTAAAAGTAACTTACTGATTTAATACAATTTGCATAGTTTACTAATCTTTTTTTCTTAAGCCCTTCTTTTCACTATAGTTTATATTAGATACAAGTCATTATGGTCCCAAATCATTAGGTTCCATTTATATATCAGAAAACGTGAATTGTGTGATTAAGGACACATGTAGAAGAATCCTAAGTGTGGTGTGCATAAATGAATCCCTTGCTTAAGATTTACTTTAAACTTGGCCACCAAGTTCCATGCATAATGTGGTTGAAGTTGCTGTGGTTTGCCCCTCTGAATGGAAAGTGTTTTTTGTGTGGTATTGTTTTCTGGAAGACATAAGACTGCCCATCTTTTAGTTGAATATTCATTGTTATCTTTATTATGTTATTTACTGATAACAGCACAGAATCCCTGTAGACTTTTGGAGAACATAGCTGGTTTATCATTATTTCTTCAGAGTTCCACTTTTGTGCCTAGTAAATGTAATTATTACCCTTGGGCATGCTTTACCAGTCGCCAGTTTTATCATTGATAATATTTATCTATTGTGAAAATGGAAACCTTATGAATTAACTTTGTGTACAAAGTAGTAGTTGACTTTTTAAAATTATTTGAAAGCTATCCACTTAAAATTTCAAAATTGATGCTTAATATTTTAAGAAGAGACACTTTTAACTAAAGAAAACTGCTATAAATTGCTTGCATACCTCTGACAGTAATTACTTTGAGTAGAACTTAAGGAACAAAGTTTGGGGAAAATAAAGGGCAGTTTCTTTAAAGATTGGATTACTTCAAATGGAAAATTAGTGGTACTCATGTCTGCAACTAATAGTGTTTTAAAATGAAGAAGTGTGGTAAGTTATAATGTGATGGGTATTTTGATTTGTTTTGGTTTGGGTTTTCCCCCCCTTGGGGCTGGTAGCCATATTTTTTTTTCCCAAGCAAAATAAGAAATGTTATTTGAACATGTTTGGTTTTTGATAATGAACATCAACTTGTTTGTGGGATAAATGAGCATTTATCTATGGGTTCCACCACTGTAAATGGTTCCAGTTTTATAGCTGGTTGTCATGAATGTTGAATATGTTGCATTAAAATAAATAATTTGGCTTACTCTTTTATTACTGTACTTGTTTAGTGGTAACGTCACATTGGTAACACAATTCTGTGTAGATCTTTGGAGACTTGATGATTACTTTGTAATTAATAATTAAGGTGCTATTTTCAGACAGTTGCGCGAAACTTTTTCTCCGAAAATTTGTGAACCCAACCAGAGACCAGCTGACAGGTTTAATTTTTCTTTGCCCAAAAAGCTCCTGGTTTTTTTTCTTTTTTCCTTTTTCTTTTTTTGTGAACAAGTTCTAAAACTAACTGCCGAGACAATTTTTTTTTAATTTTAGAGAAAAATAAATAAATAACACAAAGTGATGTTACCCAAGCAAGGCCTTCTAATAAAGGAGTGGTCCCCTCACCCATCCCTCCCTACCTGTGCAAGTCCTGCTCACATCAGTTTCCTTCCATCCAATTAGGCGACCTGGGAGACCCAGCCAGTACCGCCCAGACGGACTTCGGAGTGGTGATGGGGTACCTCCAAGAAGCTTACAGGATGGAACCAGGGAAGGTTTTGGACACTCCACATCACTCAAAGTTCCATTGGCTCGATCCCTGCAGATTAGTGAAGAACTACTGAGCAGAAACCAATTGTCCACAGCTGCCAGCCTTGGGCCATCTGGATTACAGAATCATGGACAACACTTAATATTATCCAGGGAAGCCTCTTGGGCAAAACCACATTATGAGTTCAACCTCAGCCGTATGAAGTTCAGGGGAAATGGTGCACTCAGCAACATCAGTGACCTTCCTTTTCTTGCAGAAAACTCTGCCTTTCCAAAAATGGCACTTCAAGCAAAACAAGATGGAAAAAAGGATGCGAGCCATGCATCGCCTGTAGATTTAAAGATACCACAAGTTCGAGGAATGGATCTTTCTTGGGAGTCTCGCACTGGTGATCAGTACAGCTATAGCTCTTTGGTAATGGGTTCACAAACGGAGAGCGCGCTTAGTAAAAAGTTAAGGGCTATTCTTCCAAAACAAAATAGAAAAAGCATGTTAGATGCTGGACCCGATTCTTGGGGCTCAGATGCTGAGCAGTCTACCTCTGGACAGCCATATCCCACATCGGATCAAGAAGGAGACCCTGGCTCCAAGCAGCCTCGGAAGAAAAGAGGGCGTTACAGACAGTACAACAGTGAGATACTGGAGGAAGCAATCTCAGTGGTTATGAGTGGAAAAATGAGTGTTTCCAAAGCTCAGAGTATTTATGGGATTCCCCACAGTACACTGGAGTACAAAGTAAAGGAGAGGCTGGGCACTTTGAAAAACCCTCCAAAGAAAAAGATGAAATTAATGAGGTCGGAGGGGCCAGATGTTTCTGTAAAGATTGAATTAGATCCCCAGGGAGAGGCAGCACAAAGTGCAAATGAATCAAAAAATGAGTAGGAATACTGTAGAGTGCCAATTACTGTACAAACTGGGTGAGCACTACTGCATTGTTCAGCTATCATTGCTTACACCTAACTTCATTCACTGTGACACTTGTTTCTTTGCAGAATTTGCATTGACTTGTGTATACAGAGGTGAAAGGTGCATTCTGAATGTTGCATATTTTAAAATTTTCACGTGCAGTATGGCTCGGGATATTGTTTGGCCTTTTTGCATGTTTCTCTACAAAAGAGAATTGAGTTACCTCACAGAGAACAGATACATGGAAGTGGACTCCTTGCCTGTAGAGCCTGCATGCTTTTCTTTTCTTTTTTCTTTTTTTTTTTTTTTAAGTTTTATTTTCCTTTTTTTTAAAAAAAAAAAAAAAAAAAAAAAAGGAAAAAAGCCCCCTTTTAGAAACCACCTCTGTCATACTGGGAGCTTTATCATTACAAATTGGAAAGCCATCTTATAAAATCATTCATGTTACTCTTCTACATTTCACCTAATTGAAGGATTAAACTAAAGAAAAAAGTCCTAGGAGCAATGAACCTTTGAATTAAAAAAATCTGGTTATTCAGTGATACGTAATTATTTAGGTCAGTTTACATTTTATGATTTTCTTCTATTAAATTTACTTAACAAATCAGCAATCTGTTTAGTGCTCACCCAGTAGGAGAGGAGGTGGAAAATGTGCACACACTACCTTCAGAAATGCTTCGGTTAATTACTTTGTAACACTACCTTTGCTGTAATTTTATTTGGTATTTTCTAAGGGTAGAATTTGGTCTCACCAACAAGTGAGGATATAGCCTTATCTCATGGAGGACGAGCTCCGTTCTTACTCAGGAGCAGTCAGGGTACATTACATAAAACAATAGAGGATGCCTCATTTTAACAAACTAAGTTTCTTTGTATTTTTAAAACCTTTTACAGATTTGATCATGTACTAACGACTGGATATCATTGCAGCAACTAGTTTAAAATGTTCAAGATCTTTTTATTGGGAAAAGGGAGAAGTAAGGAAAGAAGTGTGTTTAAGTAATTATAATGCAAAAATGGTATCTAGATTTTTACAGCCTCAGTAGTCTGCCCAAATATCCACACAAATGAAGGATACATGTTTGTGGTGAGAGAAAAAAAGAACCCCAAGGTAACCTAATATAATTTAGGTTGCATTTCACATCTAATGATAGTTCAATCAGCAATTGAGCTCAGTAGAATTTCTTTTTTAATTAATTCAGATACTAGATCGGGGGGGGGGAAGTGTTGTTTTTTAGTTTTTATTTAATTTGTTGCTTTCAACATTTCCATCCTTCCCTCCCTCCCTCCTTCCCTCCTTTCCTCCCTTCCTTCCTTTTTGGCATCCTGTATTCTATCCCCTTCTTAACTTTTTCTGATATTTAGGTGATTTTTATGGTTGTTTAGCACACAGTTCAGGACTTTGCAGATCATGTTTATATAAGCACTCCTTTGAAAAGCATCTAAACTTTTTTTGAGATGGGCTTTTCAAATAACAGTAATCAAATTCAGAATATTTATTTCCTACAATTTTTTGCCAGATAAATAAAGCCCATGAAATTTAATTTTGCCTTGTGACCAAATTAAAATTACTTTTGGTACAAAAACAAAATCCACACCACATATACCCTATCTAATCTGCTGAGAAAGGTGGTCAGGCCCTTCTAAATGCTTAACCAAAACCAAACAAAAGTCATTGGAGTTTTTGTGTAAAATAAAATAAGACTTGGAGCATTAAATTGAGGCTGATGATTTCAGATAGATACTAAGAGTTTGAAGAGAAGTAGGTCCAGATATTCCCAAGGCATAAATTCTTGCCTAGCAACTTTGGAGCAGTTAATTAGGTTAAGGATAGTTTTCCCTCCGCAGCCTATGTTTTCAAAGGTTAGGCACACCATTGCTGTTATTGAAATACATGCATTGCTCATTCTTGACATAGCCTGGGCTTGGGTTCCTCTTTTGGTTTGGTTATTTTGTGTAGCAGTTTAATCTGTGGATGACTGAGCCTGTTTCCTCTTAGCTTCCTAGTCTCAACAGAAAAAGCAGCTTATTAGGTTCAGAGCAGTATATGACTCTGCAATATTTTCTAGCCTAGCTAGAAGTTGCAATAAAAATATTTTATGAAATATATGGTTTTCATCTGCAGTTGAAGGAAGTTGTAGAAAGTTTGCTGAAAGCAAAGGGCTAAGCTTGTGAAGGAATGCCTCCTTTGTTCCACACTCAGTAATTTGACACACACAATTAATTGCAACCATGGTATCTTTTTGCCTGATGTTTGGGGTATTTGGTAGCCCAAATTGCTGCAGAAAGGTCCTTTGAGCAATTAATTTGTGCTTGCTTTTATCCCCTCTCAGAAAGGCATCATTAAAGGCCCATTTAAAAATCTGGCCCTAAAAGTTCAACTTTTGTAGTTTTACTGTTCAGAGAGGTTTAATCCTGTGTGGTAGTCTATAAAGTGATGTATGAGTTGAGTTATGTAAATTTTGTCATTGTAGTGTACATGGAGTGATCATTTTACTAACATAAATATTTTCTATGTGTGTTTCAGTGGATGACAATCGAGCAGCAGAAGAATGGTGTGCCTACCCTTTAATGCTGCAGTTTAAATAAGAGAACTTGTATTGTGTCATTTCAGATTGTAGGCTGAGACTTGTAAATAGTGAAAATTTGAGTACTTCTATTATTTGTTTTGGTTAGAAAGTGAATTTAAAAACAAACCAAACTCTAAACTTTCTCAGATTAAAAGTCCTGAGACCTGAAGATTGTAATATTCATGTCTGTGAAGCTTTTAAACATTACACTTGAGATCAGTCATGATTTGATATTCAGGTAAATTTTCTTTTCCAAGAAGCTTTTGAATAAGCATATTTCCTCCAAAGGTCGGTCGGTCTCTTTTTTTTTTCTTTTTTCTTTTTTGAGTGTAGATTATTTTAAAGCACTAATTGCATTACATTGGTAACTGCAATATAAAATAGCCATTATTGTTTTGTGAAGCATGGTTGAAATTAGATAGTGGTCCCTTTTAAATTTCATGAGCCTCTCAGAAAAAAAAAAAAACTTTAAAAAAAAAAAACAGAAAGCTGCTGAATATTTCAAAAGATATATATTTTACCTTATTGTAGGTTTTGTAAAGTTAGTTGGTAATATTCAGGTGCACTTTTAATGTTAAATTTTGTGTTCAGAGTTCCATTATACCATGTATTTCTTGGAGGTGGCTCATCACATGGCTGGCTGTCAGTCTTGGTGCCGCAGTGATCTTTTAATATTTGATTTCTCTCTTGATTTGCCACTGTTCTGTATTGGCACTTTCAGTGTAGATATTCTAGTTTGGGGACGTCCTCATAAATGTGTAATAGAGATTGGTCTATTCGCATGCTTAATTTCTGCTAATCAGAGTTTTGCGTGGCCCAAACAACAGTTGACCATTTTTATGGTATTGGAAGGTATAGTTCACAGCTATCTTTGTCACAAAAGCCTTTTCTCCTCTCATTTTCCAGTAGGCAGATGATGACATTACTCACACTAATGTTAGGAGATAATGTGTTGAAAATCAGTTCTTGCGGGTTTGTTTGTTTGTTTTTAAATGAGAGAACATTGATATTATAGAGTAGATATGGCACTGTAAAGTCAAAAATACTGAATGATCTTATGGAAGGATATCTAGTTGGTATTTTTATCGTTAGCTTTCTTATTTTTCAGAGAGTTGGGTCATGAAACTTGACAGTAATGTAATGTACTATATTTCTAAGTTCAGGAGGCTTTCAAGTGACTCTGAACTATGTGATGAGCTATACACTTTTTTCTGCTCCCCAAATACCATGAAGGACAAGGTCTCTCTTTCAAGAAACTTAATTTATATTTGTGTAAAATACTTTTTAATACTAAGTTTGTTGTTACTCTGAAGTTTAGGTGTTGCTTGATAAACCTTTGCTGCAGCAGATCATGAATATGAGTAAGGCTTTGTGTGATAATAGGGGTCCTTATGTGAAGTTAATTACTGTTCAGTTCTGGTGAGCAAGCTCAACAAGTGTGAAGTGTGTATTAGCTTTATGTGGTACACTTTTACTTTACAATATTGAAGTGCTTTTAGAACTCTGGTTATCTTATAAACCATTACCTCATCCAATTGGCATTTTCATTCCCCAACATTTTACCTGAGCTATAATATGAGCTATATGGGATCAGATAGTAAAACAATAAGGCACAATGAGACGTTTAGTTCCCAATTTTCTGGAGAGAACTCTAAATTAGACTAAAAATGACTACCTGCAAAGGCCCATATCATAACTACCTTCTGTCATTAGGCAGTACTTAGCAACCTTTGAGCTGCTAGTGAGCTATGTGTTCTCCCCCTGCCCAAGTAAGCACATGGTGCAAGGCCTGGTTCTAAGCCTTTGTGATTCTCTTATATTTCACTGACCCGTAATAGTGAAACTTGGATTCATTTAGTTATTTTTACAAAACAAATTAATGAGTCAGCCCAGTGGCAGAACCTGAAACTATTTTGAGTAGTTATGGAGGATAAATGACTGGTGGGTGTCATTTTCTTTAACAGCTATTGTCCCTGTAGATTTAATTTTGAAACCACGTATTTTTTCTTTTGTAATTATTCTTTCTTTAAATGTTAGAGGTTGTTTTTTATGAGCCATCCTTTTCTATATATTCAGGTTGCTGTCATTGGTGGTAGAATATGACAATAGACTGAATTGCTCTACTTAATCTTTTATGGAAGACATTGAAAGTTATAGGTTAAATTTTGACCTTCATTGAAGATAACAAAAATTGTTTTCCTTGTTACCTTTCCATTGTAATTAGGTCTTCATTAATACTGTGGTCAGGCCAGAGTTATTAGAAACGTAATGGCTTTAGCCAAATGGTCCATTTAGGAGACTATTAAAGCTATATAGGGGCTTAAAAAATTGATTGCTTTCCAGCTCTGCTGTATAGAAGTATAATTCTGGTACAAGGAATGCAGACCTCCAAAATCCTCTTAGTTTTTTGTTTGTTTGCTTTTGTTTTTGATTCATTCTGTCCTGGAGACACAGGATTTGTGAACATGGTGACTGAAGGGAAAATAGAGGAAATTCTCTGCTTGTCCTCTCTCTTGTTCCCAAATAAACTCACAGTTGCCTTTTGAAAAAGCAGACATTAGCCCTGTAGCTGTGTGCCCTAAATGTTATGAAGGAGATTGGGGGGGGGGGTTGGTAAGGAGTAGGAGGGGAAAGTATATAGACTTGAGAAGAGGCTAAAGATTCTGTACTATGATACTAACAATGAGTCACAGGATAGATAATGTGGTGAAGTTGGGCCACCTTCATTTTGATAGAAAAATCTTTTAGATAGTTTGAAAATGAGAATCAAGGCTAATTAATGTTGATTTGACAATAAAACATGAGTTATTGAGTTAATTCTGCAACTATTTGGGGGGTAATTTTAAGGTTTCCAGTTCATTTAGAGCTGTATCGATAAACACTAAAAAACAAGCACTTTTAGTTAATCATCGATTTATTGGATGTAGCAAATATTATAATCATAATATTTAATCCTTATAGTTTGACTATGGAAATGAACTATTTACCCCATCTTGAACTGTCTTTGAACAGACTCAAGGTGATCTTTTCAACACTGGAAATGACCCTACACACATACCAAAAAAATCTAAAGCAGTAAAACGTATTTGAAGATCCATACCTCTTAGACTTTTTAGATTTGTCTTGGGAAAGAATTTATGAACCTATAACCAGTATTAGTGCAGTCTTGGGTTCCTTGTTCTGCATAATTGCACCCTTTCTCAGGTATGTCCTGAAAACATAAATTTTAAAATAATCTCTTTAGAGATTAGATTCTCAGTGGATAGTGTGTAAGGGGACTGGGGGAGGGGGGTGGGGGGTTGGCCACAGGACACTGACACAGTAGAGCAGGGATTTTTAACATTCAATAGCCAAATAGAATTTCAATCTAGAATATTTTTACCCCCTCAGAATAAGTGAAACAACATCTGTTATTCGGTAAATACCCGGTGCTACACTCCTAAAAGTCTTTTCTTTCATCCAGGTAACTTTTTTTTTCCTGCTTGGTGGAAGGGTATATAGTAAACTTTATTGTCACTAGGAAAGCACTTGTCCGAAATGTTTAAAGTACTAGAAAAGGGATTAATTCAGCACTTTTTCTGTTACAACACTAAAGTCTTAATTTATCTTCAGAGTCTTAGGTACTGTAAGTTTAGCGTGATTATTTAAAAATATAAAACATAACTACATTACACGGGGTCAGATCACATTTATATAAATAATTCTTATTAAAAAAAAAAAAGACAACTTTCTGTACCTTTCAAGCAATTCCAAATGATTGCCTCATGTTTCCCATTTCATTAAGCATTTCAGGCTTAAGAATTTGGAATTTGAGAGGAGGTGAGGGGAAAATTCCCCAACATGAAAAATTGTGTCAGACCATTTTAGAAAAATAAATCACTAGGAAAATGGGTAGGGATTCTCTCTCCCTTTAAGTCTTCAGGGAATGAGCAGTATTTAAAATCTTTGGCTGAAATTCAAGCCTTTTTACTGTGTAAATTTTTAATATTAATTCACTGACATGCTTTTTACATCAGAGGACTGAAAATGGATCTTAATGTTTTTAAGTTGTGGAAGGGTATATTTCTAAAATGAGGGGGGGATAATTAACTAGGTTAGTATACCAGCATTAGTAAGTTTAAGGAATTTTAGTATGTAATAGCAAAGTGTTTGATTAAAAGTCTAATCCTATATTGCTAGTCGAAATTAGTTACCTTCTGAAATAGGAAAGATAATAGTCATTGGATATTGATATGCTGTGCTGTCAGAAAACCAGGCTAAGATAGAAACCTTTATCTGACTCCCACATGTTGCTTGTTCTGATGGGATGTATACTTTACAGCAGCTTATTGCTGCTTTGAGAAGAAATGTATAAACTATCCATTTGGAGTGTTTGCATATAATTCTTTATAACCTCCTCTTTAAACTGTCAGACATTGGTATTTTATCAGTCCACACTGTTAAATAAAACTAATGTTCTTAGGAATCCAGCTTGTACACACTGTTTAAAAACCCTCAGGGACAGTTTACACACTATTCTCACTCAATTCAGGTACTTTGATGCTATTCTTAAACCTAACAGTGACTTGTATTTTTCTGTTTTGCTTTTATTTCGACGTGCTGGTAGCACATCCTTGATGAATGTCAACTTAAAAACTCAGTTCAGGTATCCAGGTATAACTCAGCCAAACAGATTTTAAAGCTGCATATAACTCTCCAGCACACGGTGCCTCACACTCTTATAGTGGCATTCTATATATTCAGTTATTACTACTGAGCAGATAATGTGGGGGTTCCTGTTAACAGTGTATTTAAAGAAACAAAATGTGCATAAGTGTATAACCAGCACACGTGTAACACACACACACACACACACACACACACACGAACTATATGTTTTTAAATGCCACTAATAGCCAGCACAATTAAATGACATTCCTTGCTGCTTCTGTAAACTATAACAGATGCGGTTACTCCTCGATGTGGCTCTTGCTTCTTCACCACACTACTACTAAATTCAAGCACTGGTCCTTGGGTGTCTGACCTCTACATTCTAGTTTATGCAATGTCTTTAGAAAATTCTGTGCACTGGCCACTGTGATGGAACCGTTGGGCCAGTAGTGCTCTGAGTTTATTAGTAGTGATTCTGCCAAAGTTGGTGTTGTAACATGAGTATGTAAGTGTCAAAAAATTAGCAGAGGTCTAGGTCTGCATATCAGCAGACAATTTTGTCAGTATGTTTTGTAGCCTTGAAGTCCTCAGTGACAAGTTTCTAATGATGTGAAGTTCTAATTCCAGTGTTTTAGCCCTTTGCATCTTTACTGTTCAGACTTGTCTCCTAGAGGTCTTTATTCTTTATGACGACTCCATTTGTTTTCTACAGTACTATCTGTGGTTAACAAAATAGATTATTCCTCTGCTTTAATATTTGATATCTTACATCTAAAAGGAACTCTCCATATATAAAACCCATAGCCTTTGAAGATAATGGAAAATGGCATCTTTCAGATTTCTAGAAGTTCAAGTGTCATGCGACAAAACAGGAACCCCCTTTACTCTTATGGACCTCATTTCAATATACTGTTTACAGTTTGACGGAATTGTATAATTTAATATTTCTCTTGTACTGTAGTTTATATTTATTTACAGATTTTTTTTGTACTGTGTGATTTGAACTTTTTGTTTCTTGCTATGATCAATGTTTATGTAGTAGAGCACTTATGATCACAAATTAAGTTTTTTGGTTTGATTGCACTACATTAAATTTTTTAATGCAGTTCTGATTTTTGACTGGACTAAAATAAGCTGTGTCTTAATGTATGTGATGAGTACTTAAATCTTTAATCCATGTGGTCCCCTTTTTTTTGCATTGTATGTCAGAAGCGCTAGTTCTTTCGTGCATGTGTAAGATTTAATGGTTCCATTGTATTATTTGACCATGACATTTTGGAGAAACATTCCCAGCTGTAATGTTGTGTATGGTAGTTCTCACTGGATGCTAGACTTTTCAAAACCACTATTCTTCTAATAAATTTTGTTGTGAAAAGCTGTTTTAAAAGCTTGGTTTCTACTTCTTAAGATTTCAGTGCATTTTTAAAAAATCCACAGAAGGGGTGAGATTTCTGGGTGTACTGTAAATGTATGTGGTAATCGACGTTGGTAATTTTTTAATGGTAAAGTCTCTCCAGATGACCTCTTAGATAACTAGAAGCTGCTGTTTCGAAATTGTGCTTCAGTATTTGGGTGCCACACTGCCTTGTAACCCTGTGCCTTTACTAATTTGATGCTCTCTACCTCGATTTTACTTGTTTGGATTATTCTCTTTAAAAAGTTTTTTTTAGCTAGACAAGATATGTATTGATATTTTCGTAATACCTGTTTGCTGGGCTTTTGTAATTATTTTCTGAAAAATCATAATTTCCACAGAGTAAAACTTTATGCTTAGTTGCTTGCTAAAATAATGTCTTACTGAGTTTTGTTTGCTCTTCTCTTGAAGCACAAATATGAAAGCAACACTGTCAAGTAGTTGAGGTTATTATAGTTGTTCTGATTCTTGGGAAGGTACTGGCATTTTCTTTTACTTGGACAAATAAAGAGCAGCCTATATGTTTCTCAATTGTGGTTTTTAGAAACTAGGTGTATAAAGAAGTTTTGGATCATAAAGTGATTCCTGTTGTAAAGTGGTAAGGGGAATAGCTGAATTACAGTGATAAAGATTAGAAATGGTATAGCAAAGTATTAGAGGAAGCTTTTTCAAGCTTTTGATATATGTAATTAATTGATAGATGTGTAATTAGTGTCCATTGAAGTGATTTCTGATCATTTCTAATGGCATTTTATATTAAAAAGTGAGCTATTGTTGGTAGTTGCTCCAGATTATCTTTAAGTTAGTATCTTTGTCTCTTTTCTTTGGCTATCTATTTATGCCTTTTGGTCCAGTGTTTATAATTTTGGAAATTTTGTTGGTACTGTAGGCTTGTTTATTGGCTTCCTTTGTTCCCCTTACTCAGTCATGCCACGTGTTTATAGAACATTTTTCTGGAAACCTAATTACTGCTACTTTGTAAATTTCAAAGCTATAATTACTGTTCTTGCCATTAATCCATTCTAAACTGGTGGCCGGATCAATATAGTAGGTTTATAATTTGGCATCTCATAAATGATTCATTTTAATGGTCCGTTTTTGAATTGATACTTAGTTCTCCAGTTATTATAACTTTAAAAAGGACTTACTCCTGCTAATCCAGAATTTTCTTCTCTGATTCTGTTGATACTTTGGAATTAATTCAAAGACTTTCTGTGTTAACAAGGTGTCAGAGTCAGGGAAATTGCATAAGGGAAATGGAGTGGGAAAATGGAAAATGGGTTAGCTTTCTGCCATTTCTCGAGTTGTATAGTTCTTATTTTCCTCAAGAACTGTCCCTTTCTCTCACCATTCACTTGTATTGAAATGTAAAAACATACCTACATCATATGGTGTTAGATTTTGTCGCTGAAAAGAGTGCAAAATCTTTTTTTCTTAATAGAATTTACGAAGTAGTGCGGTAGATAATGGTTCTTGTATTCCGAGTGTACACGTTATCATCGGCAGCACAGGATTTTATTAATCCTATTCAATTTACAAGTTATTGGACTTTTTGCTGTTTTTGGAGGAAGTGATATATCAAGCTAGAAATGTACCAAGCGGTATTTACAATTGAAGTAGAAAGGCTTTTTTCAGACATTAGTGGAAAAGAAATGTTCTAGAAGAATAATTAATAGTTTAAGTCATGATTTGGTTGGAGTACAGCTTGGAATGAACCTAGGAAGTCAGCAAAAATATATATAAAACTCATAAAAATTAAATCTTGAGTCTGAAGCTTTTTTATAGGCATGTAAAAACACTATTGTTTATTGACTAGTAGTTTCAAGATGTTAATTATACTCTCGGCCAGCCTTATTTAATCAGCAGTGTTGGAGCGATAAGGGATTATTTGGTACTTTAAAATTCTGTCAAGTTGGTTTTCTAGCTAGATCACTCATGTTTTCATCTGGAAAATCATAGTAGCAGCCTGAATGCCGTTTAGGCCTCATTTCACCCCTGAGTCTATTAAATGCAATTTCCTATTAACTGTGAAACAAATACACTATAATTATATCTGTTCTAACATTGGGAAATAAAGTAGGAAGCCTTTATTGAATAATAAGGTATAAACCTTAGGTCTCCCCTTTGCATTGTAGCATTTTCTAAAGGAAAAACAAATAGATTTGGGTCTCATTTTTTAGTTGGCTTTTATTTAAAACAAGTCTGCTTTTTAAAGTTTTTATTATGAACTGTATGAATGTGATGATACTTCTGTAAAAATTATAAGGTATGTTAATTTTAAAGTATGTTGTTTATAATGTCTATTTCAGTTGTGTGCAGGCTAGTTCTGTCTTTAATGTTGGAGCAACAAGGAGTCTTGGGGGGGATCATTGGATGTAATCAGTCTCAGTTAGAATCAGTCTTTAAGAATGCAGATGCTGGGGGGCCTGGGTGGCTTAGTGGGTTAAAGCCTCTGCCTTCGGCTCAGGTCATGATCCCGGGATCCTGGGATGGAGCCCTGTGTAGGGTTCCCTGCTCAGCAGGAAGCCTGCTTCCCTTCCTCTCTCTCTCCCTGCCTCTCTGCCTACTTGTGATCTCTGTCAAATAAATAAATAAATAGATAGATAGATAGATAGATAAATAGATAGATAAATAATCTTAAAAAAAAAAAAAAAGAATGCAGATGCCTGGGTCCTATACCAGATCCACTGAATCAGTTTATAAGCGTGAGGCCTGTACATGCTGTATATTTTCAAAATGTAACAGGAGGTTTTTTGTTTTGTTTTGTTTGTCTTTTTTCTTTTCATATTTTTAAAGTTTATTCAGTAGATCTTTTTCTAGTTGTAGCAGAGACATAAAATTTACCATCTCAACCATTTTTAAGTATCCAGTTCAGTAATGTTAGGTATATTCACATTGTTGTGACCACAGGAACTTTTTGATTAGCTCCCCCTTATTGATTAAATACAGTCCCATTCTAATCTTTCATTTTTTCAAAATGAAAACCATGGAATGTGGGGAGTTTAAGGGACTTGCCCTCCTCACATAGTATGAGTTTTTCTTTAATACTCATGATTCCAATCCATTATACTTATCTCTGTACCACTTTGGCACTCATGATTCAACCTTAGAATGAGAGGTTTAATCTAATAATTTTCTTTTAGGTTCACTTATAACTTAATTAAATCTGTCACATGAAATTACCAGTTAAGAAATTATATTAGAAGCTTATAAACTTTATTGTTAAATAGAAGTTGGGGTTGTTGACTCGGTGGTAGAGGAAATGAATCTTGAAGAGTAGGTAAGGCATAGAGAGGAGAGACTATCCCAGGTTTAAGAGACAGAATTTGGGGGCACCTGGGTGGCTCAGTGGGTCAAGCCTCTGCCTTCAGCTCAGGTCATGATCTCAGGGTCCTGGAATCGAGCCCTGCATCAGGCTCTCTGCTCAGTGGGGAGTCTGCTTCCCCCTCTCTCTCTGCCTGCCTCTCTGCCTACTTGTGATCTTTCCCTGTCAAATAAATAAATAAAATTTTAAAAAATAAAAACGTAAAAAAAAAAAGAGAATTTGATGGGCCTCGTTTAAAATCCCAGCCCTTCTAATTTCTTTGTACATGATCTTGAACAAGTTACTGAAACTTTCTGAGCCTGGATTTCTTATCTGTAAAAGGAAGCTTGTACCCACCTGCCTCAGAGATTTGCTGTGAGGCTCAAATGAGATTCTGTATATAAAGATACTTAGTACTGTGCTGGGCTCTTTGCAGATACTCAAAAAATGCAAGGAGTGAAAGCATCTGGCAGGAGTTAATTTAGTGTGAGGGATAGGGAAGGTGAGAAAATCAGATTGAAAGCTGTAGAGGGAGTCATTTGTATTGATTAGAATTTTGAAAGAGGCAGGTGAGTTTGTATTAGGGACACTGCAGTCAGAGACCTGAAAGTGTTGGAACTGTGATTAAAACCTGGAATGCTGCTTTTCTGCATTTCTTGGTCCTGTTCCACAGGCATATTATCAAACTTTGTTTCTTTTCAAAGACTAGACTAACAGTTGTTTACAAAGTAGAAGATGTTTAAGATTAAAAATTACAAAGTTGGGTAGAATTTATCTGCATTTCTGTTGTACACTGGGTTTTTTGTATAGTCAAGGTTGAAGTTTTACATGCTTTGAAGACTTCTCTTTTTACGTGGTAGTAGTTTGAATAACAAAATATAAGAGCTAAGTGTGAGAGTGGTCATGTGAGCATGCGTGTGTTTAATCACCAGACCATTAGTTTTCCAGTGAAAGAATTTGGGAACTCTTCTGCCAGTGATTTAGTGATTTTAGCTATACTCTTATCAAGGTTCTGAGCATTTCAAACAGATCATAGCCAGCACAGTTTAGTGTTCATTCCAGCACCTATTAAATCGACTAGAAACATTTTGCCAGAGAACCTGGCAGTGTAGCATTAGTTAGATAAAGATGAATTAAGAAGAAAATAACCAGGATAGCAGATTCTTATGAGGTGCTAGGAATTGGTAAGTCTTTGTAGACCAGTTTTTCAAACTGGATCAACCAGTTGAAACCCTTAGTTGTAAGCTTAGTGGGGCCTAACCAACATTTTAAAAAGAAAATAAAAAGCACATAGCATATAATAAGGATAAAAACTGTTTCATTGAAATGTGTGTGTCATCATAGATAATGCAAACTGAGATGTGTACTTTGTCACTTTGTAAAAGGTATTTCTTGTTCTGGTTTGCAGTCAAAGCTCTAATGTAAACCATACCTTTTCATCCCAGTAATTCTGGTACCTTGGAGAGCATGCTAGCAACCTCCTATGTGCCTTCAGTTAAGAACCTACACCTTTTACTGTCTGATCTTCAAAACTCCCTTTTTCCTTTCCCTGCCTCATTGGTTTGAATTCATGTTCATTGGAAGATTGTTCTTTTTTCCTATGTTTTCTGTTCCCTTGAAAAATGTCTTAGGGAAATTATTTTCACTACATAGTAATTTATTTGGTTAGGTTATTTATTGCTTACTTACACCTGAAATTATCTGAGCCCCATGTGTTAGGCAGTGATGCTGTTGAGTTAAAAAGGACAAAGTCCTGTCCTGTACCTAGAGAAGGTTTAGAAACCAGTGGAGAAGATAGCCATGTCAGCCATTACACTACGACACCACATAAATGCTATTTAATAAAAGGTAGAAACAAACCGTGGGAGTAGAGTAAGAAATTCTGACACAGCCCCCAGGGAGAAGGTGCTAAGGAGGATGGAGTATGAGCAGTGGGAAGTTGACAGGTTTTAGAGGTTTTATGCACCCCTCCCCCAAAAGTAAAATTGGGTGCACAGGTGGCTCAGTCAATTAAGTGCCTGACTCTTGATCTGAGGGTCATGAGACAGGCCCTGTGTTGGGCTCCACGCTGGGCATCGAGCCTACTTTATTTTTTACTTTTTTAAAAGGTTTTTATTTATTTGACAGATCGCAAGTAGGCCGAGAGGCAGGCAGAGAGAGGAGGAAGCAGGCTCCCTGCGGAGCAGAGAGCCCAATGCGGGGCTCTATCCCAGGACCCTGGGATCATGACTTGAGCTGAAGGCAGAGGCTTTAGCCCACTGAGCCCAGGTGCCCCTGGAGCCTACTTTAAAAAAAGAAAAAAGTTAAGATCGCATTTGGACTTTAAGAAGACGGCAGTTGGGTAATGTGAAGCAAACTCTAAAATGAGGAGAAACTAGTGGCAGGGAGCTTAAAATACAGTATTCCCCAAGGAAAGTTGGGTCTGTTTAGTTGAGCTGGATAGTGATGGGAAGCAAAAGGAAACAGGGAACCTTGGGATAGGGAGTGAGGTAAAATACCTAAGTTGAGTATGTTGTGTGTGAGTGTGTACATTTAGTTACATTTTTGTCTTCAATGTTCCTGAGCAAAGACTTGAATATACAGATGATTCTGCTTAGTTCATCCCACTCCAGCACATCTCCCAAAAGTAGACTTGAGTTTCCAGAGAGGTGGAGTGGAGAATGATGATAAAGGACTTAATTCCAAGAGCACCCCAGAATGGTAGATACAAAAATGCTTTGCTTATCCCTATACTTTAAATTTTTAAATATTTTACCTCCTAATATTCACCTCATGAATTAAGTGACATTAAATTAAGAATCCCTTTTTAAGGTTTTAAAGTGATCTAGTCTTCAAGTGATTACAGTTAATTAGGAATGCCTTCATGATTTACTATATGACAAAAGTAGAATTTTCCACTTTTAAGGCTTACACTGCAGATTTGTATGGTTTCGAGAATGGAGATTAAGAACCTCAAGAGAACATGAGAAAAGTTAGGATCTAGAAGATCCCCTAACAATCACGAAAACTTGAGGATACTATCAAATATTTATCTGCTGCTTATTATAATCTGCTAGTCTCCCTCTTCCTTTCACCCAAAAAGAAAGAGAGTATCTGTCAAAAACATACCACCCTGTTTCTGGAGAGGAAAAAACATTTTTGTTGCTGGGATCTGTCATGTGAGCTGTTGAGTGTCCTCTTGTTTGTTTCTGTGTCAGCCCCCCATGCCTCCTTTAGAGCCCCTGTCTGTATACACTGCCTGGCAAAGTGGTGGTATGGGTATCGAGTTGATGGTTGTTGTTTACCACTCTTACTACAGAGGAAATACACCCCCTCCTAATGGAGTCTTGTCTGGGTGCCAGGGAAGCCATGCACAGTTCTTGGCTTCTCCTGGGCCTTGACAGATGCTTCTTTCCCCTTGCCCAATGATGAGGGGATTTGAAAGAGCCCCACAATACAGTGTATTTCCTCTCGTGGGGAATGAACACCTGGTTTTTGCTTAAGCAGTGGCATTTTTCTAGTCCATCATTGTCCTGGTCATTTAAACTGGGAATGAAAGGGCAGTTATCCCCCAAAAAGCAACATAGATTTTAATCCTCTGACTAAAATTAAAAAGAGAAATAGGTCAGTCAGCTGTCTTGTCACGAGCTCTCATGTAATCCTGACCTCCTAAATGTCAGTTAGGCTTGTACTCTCTCTCTCCACTCTGGCTTTATAACTCAGGCCAGTGATAAACTTTTTTTTCAGTTCAAAGTAGCCTGAGACAGAGGTCTGTCCTCTTGGTCTGAAATTATTATATTATTTCCTAAAGTCTATTTTAAAGTGTTTTCTAAGAATTCTTTTTTTTTTTTCCTAAGATTTTATTTATTTATTTAACAGAGAGAGAGAGAGAGAGAGAAATCACAAGTAGGCAGAGAGAGAGGGTGAAGCAGGCTACCTGCTGAGCAGAGAGCCTGATGTGGGGCTCGATCCCAGGCCCACTGGGATCATGACCTGAGCTGAAGGCAGAGGCTTAACCCACTGAGCCACCCAGGCGCCCCGGATTCTTAAAGTACTCATTAGATGAATAATTTAGGTTAGTGCTCTCACCAAACCAGTATTTAGCAATATCACTTAGGGATATTTCTTCCCTCACTTCCAGGAACTATCACTTTTTAATTTATGTCCTCCAGTCCAAAATCCTGTGTCTTTCATAGCCTATGAACCTTCCCTCCTTTTATGTAAATTAACATTGAGATTTCATGTATTTAGTCTTACATGCATCGTCTTACCTGAGATGATAGAAACAAAAATCAATCTGGTAGAAAAAAAAACTATCAGCTATAAATGGTTTGGCAGAAGCATCTGTGAACTCATATTCCTAGAAAGGAGACAAAGGCATTGGGCTGTGGTGCTTATGACCCCTTGCTCTGACTTCTTTTCACCAAGTAACCTTTTGATTGTATTTTGGCTTCCGGGGTACATTTGCCTGTAAGGTGAAAATATGTTAAATAAGAATTTCCTTGGTATTTATATTTTTATTGTAATTTAAGAAATTTGACAATTTGGTTAAGTTGAAAAGAAATAGGAGCTACAAGCCTTAAAAGGCTTCTATCTTTAGATCTACTCTGAATAATAGACTTTTATCAGAGGTATTAAGCCCCGAGATACAGAAAAACTAGCAAATTACGGCTTCATGCTCGGTAAGCAGCCCCGGATGCATTTCTCCTTTCCCCCAGTTTAGATTATTCATGGTTTTTGGAATCTTTGTTCTGCCCTACTTCTAGTAAACTTGGCTAGGAACACAGTAGACTTAGAAAGCTCTTACTCAGGGATTGTATGTCTTGTTTTAGATCAGTAGTTCTTCACTATTTTTCTACTTTGCACCTGAACAAGGTGCTATCAGCAATCACCCAGGGTTTGAAAACCCACACACACCCCTCCTCTGTGTTTTTCATCTCTAAGGGAATGATCATTCTCCTTAACTGCAGTTTTGAGAAGTGCTTTTTCTAAATCCAAATCCATCTAAATTCTATTTTGGATTTCAGCCACCTGCAAGTCAGGTATTAAACTGCCTGATTTTAAGAGGTTGCTTTCTGTTCTGTGATCTTATGATCTCATTTCTCACATTTCTTTGTTGCCTTTGTCTACTGTACCCTCTTATGGTTTCTCCTAGTTGAGTTCTGTGTAAGGAAAACTTGGCCGTTCTGTAGTTTAGAGGTTCAACTAAACTATATATGGCTTTTGGAAAATCACCATACTCCATACTGCCCACCTTCTCCACTCCACACACACGTACACACAGTGGATGTTGTCATAGTACTTGGAATATTCCTGTATCCAAGTATGTGACCCGCAGATGTGAAACAGCCAGCCAAGGGTAGATACATTTCCCAGTGCAGAACAAGGACTTGTCAGCTGACCTATCCAAGCCCTTGAAACACATTTTCTGTGTTCAGAAGACCAGAAAATAAGGAATTAGGGAACATAATTTCAGATTATTGTCTAGCAAAAAATACAGCTCTTCTTGCCTTGAGGGGAACTGATGATGCATTTTTATGTTTTCTTGTATTTAAGTAGAAAAATCAAGCCAAATTAATCTACATCTCTTAACTATTCGGTCTGCTCTGTCAGGGTTTGTCTCGAGCTTTCTATCCCTTTCTGTTTTCCCAGGACTGCCCTTCTCTGATGATCCAGACATCATGCAGTGTCTTCATTGATCTTTTGTATTTCAGTCATCATTGATGGTGCATTTGCCATCATGAGTTTTGTTGGAAGTTAGTAGATATTTGAGAGACTACCTGAAACCATCAATCCCAGAGTCTAGACTCTTAAAATTGTCCTTTCAGCTCTCTGCCATCCCTCTTCTAATTTTACTTCTTTTAATTTATTTATTTTTTAAATTTATTTTTATTTATTTGACGGAGTATAGAAATGGGGAGCAGCAGAGGGAAGGGGAGAAGTAGGACCCTGGGATCAAACCTGAGCTGAAGGCAGACACTTAACTGACTGAGCCACCCAGGCACCCCTCATTTTATTCTTTTACCCTAAGATAAGCATTGACAATCCACCATTTACATTAACCATAGGAATGCTTTTCTTTGGGGACTTAAGTATTGCAGTATTGACCAAGTAGGTGAGTTCAACTGTGTCTAACCTCTGATCTGGAAAAACATCATTGAGTAAATCATTATAGACAGGGTTGTGAAACAACACATCACTCTTAAACTGTACCTTTCAGAGTTGTTATGAATATTATCTTATCCTTTGACCACACCCTTAAGATTTAGGCATTGAGCTGGGGATAGAAAGAGTCAAAGTCATGCAAGCGATTTCTCTCCAAGGAGAGACACTCAGAACTAATCCCGGCAGTTGGAAGACAAGTTTCCCTCTTTTTATACAGCCCTACCTCCGGTTTCCCAGTCCCTGGGAGCTTACAGCTCTCTAGTGGTGAAGTATTTCTGATTGATAAATCATTTACTTAACTGTTACAGACTCCTGTTGTTGAGCAGGAAGAACATGAAATCAAACGAGCGATTTTGAAATCTGTGATGAATTATTGTTCTTGTAAAGATCTTACCTCGTCAGGTGTGAGGGACATACCATCCTACCAGCTGTAGTCACTGAGGTACTACAGTGCTCCCCCTTCAGTCGAGTTGAGGGAATGGGCTGCAGGAAAGAAGCTTGACCCTCTCTTATTTACCTTCTTAGTGCCTGAGAGTGTTCTAAATCAGGGCAAATACATATTTGGGCTCTTTCAAAGGCCTGAGACTATAGGAAAAAATGGAATAACTGGAAGCAAAGGTAAAGACTAGCTATTTAAAACTCAGGCAGAAACTAGCTGGTTTTTAAAAAACTTCACCCCCTTTAAAAAAAAAAACGAAAAAATTATAATAGCATTAAATTTCAAGAAGTTGAGGTTAACTTAAATATTCAAATCGTCTGAAATTAAAATTCATCTAAACCTAAGATCTTACTGAAAAATTTCTAGAGAAAAGGTAGGAAGCTTGACAAGTTAGAGGCACAGTCAAAAGCGATTTTATTACTATAGTTTAAAGTTAGCTATTACAACAAGGCCATTTAATGACACTTGGACAAAGGTTAGTATTAATGTGAAGGTTTTTAGATCCAAGTGAAGCTTGGTCCAGTTGCCTTCCAAAACATCTCAGATTCAGAATTTTATTTATTTATTTATTTATTTTTAAAGATTTTATTTATTTATTTGACAGATCACAAGCAGGCAGAGAGGCAGGCAGAGAGAGAGGAGGAAGCAGGCTCCCCGCCGAGCAGAGAGCTCGATGTAGGGCTCGATCCCAGGACCCTGAGATCATGACCCGAGCTGAAGGCAGCAGCTTAACCCACTGAGCCACCCAGGCGCACCCAGATTCAGAATTTTAGAAACAACTCCGTCTGTAAGAAAAGGAACTCATGAGACACATACCTATTGTAACAATCTCCAGCCCCCTGCTTCATTCCCTATGTTCCTGTCTCAGCAAATGAAGCTGCCCAGGAAGAAAACCCAGGAAGCATTCTTGATGCTTTTTCTCTCCCCTCATTTTTGCTCAGAAAAACCAGAAGAGCATGAAATGTGATCCCTGCCTGTTCCTTACATCTCAAGTAGCTCAGGTAGCTTAACATTTGCTTGGAAAGCTAAGACAAAGACAAGTCAGTAAAAGAGACAAGATACAAGATGTATAGAATAAATATACATGATTCCCTATGATTGCCAATGTAGTTTGCAAACCACTATGGCGTAGGATTTCAGGAAAAGGTGCAGTCACTCCAGGTGGAGTTTGTTTTGAGGTGGCCCAGGACCTAACTGATGAAGAGCTCCCTACTTCTTGCTCTGATGACCTGTGGCTCACCAGTATGTTCTCCCTGATCCTTTTTGCCAGGAAAACGCACCTACAAATGACCCTTTGTTAATGTCTCTTTCTTTTACACAAGGTTGCCATTTGCAGTTTTAATCTTCTTGTCTCTTGGACTCCCTCTCTGATGCTGTTTTTCAGCACCCGAATGCTATACCGCCGTTCTAGGTTTGGTGGGTGCTGATGTTTCTGCAGTGCGTGTGCCTTGGTTGTGAAGACCCCATTTCCCCTTTCCGTAGTGCTGTGAAACAGATTAATACCTACCTGTAGTTGTCTGTTCTGTCTTCTGGGACTAGCTCAGCCATATTGCCACAACCATTGCTTCAGGGGTGGTTTCATGGCCCTTTGGAAATTTTACTTAGTTGAGGCTAATTAAAATACTGAAGCACTATTAAATTATTAAAATATAGAACAGTAGCACATGTCTCACGACCATAAAAGAGGTTAGATCTCACCTGTGGATTCATTATTACTCAGTTTTTTATTCCGTGTGAGCATCACTTTAGAAGAAAGTACTTTCTCAGTTTCTTTCAGAGCATTCTGTCCTCTTATTGGGTATACATCTTGATTTCATTAATCTGTAAGCATATTGTTAACCCCAAATACTAAAACCTACTTTCCAGAGCAAAGCCATAGGCATGGAGCAGTGTCCAGATTTTCACACTTTGGTGATAATTGTGCTTCTTAAGTTAGAGGGAAACATTTATCTCTAGTTTTTTTCTGCAGTAAGATACCAGAATATTTCTTTATCTTTTTTGTAAACCTTGATCAACCTTTTTTACCTTTTTTCATGTATTGCTAACATGTACTTTTTTGATGCATTGAAAAGGCAGTGATATCCCACTTTATTTATAGTCACCTCTCTCAGAGACATCAGGAACACCTCCAAAAACCAAAAACTGAGAAATAAAGGGCATTGAGCAGTTGAAATTGTTAGAAAATCCATGTACTTTACTCATAAAACTGTTCCTGAAGCCTCCATTCAGAATCTTTTTTACCTAAAGTACCAGTCTAGTACTTGAAGTAAGGCTCCTAAACACAGCTGCTATTTTGCAGCCAATTATAAGAAAGATTTTAATAACATACAGACTGCCAGTGTGACTTTTTTGTATTAAGGGAGTCAGATTTACTTAATCGAATAGCCCCCAAAGCTATCTATATATTTTAGTTCAGTATAATAAAACTAACAGCTATGGCACATGTAGGTGGCTCAGTAGGTTAAGCATCCAAGTTTTGATTTCAGCTCAGGTCATGATCTCGGGTTATGAGGTCAAGCCCTGTGTCCAGCTCCACACTGGGCGTGGAACCTACTTAAGATTCTCTCTCGGGGTGCCTGGGTGGCTCAGTTGTTAAGCGTCTGCCTTCAGCTCGGTTCATGATCCCAGGGTCCTGGAATCGAGTCCCATATCAGGCTCCCTGCTCAGCGGGAGGCCTGCCTCTCCCTCTCCCTCTCCCACTCCCCTTGCCTGTGTTCCCTCTCTCACTTCTCTCTCTCTGTTAAATAAATAAAATCTTTAAAAAAAAAAAAAAAGATTCTCTCCCACTGCCCCTCTCCCCACCCCACTCACACATGCCCTCTCTCTCTTTCTCTCTCTCTCTGTCAAAAAAAACCACAACAGCTAAACTTTAATAATAGTGAACATGGTAACAACCCTGAGTCATTAAGAATAAACTATGTACAGAGGAGGATATAATTTTTAAAAAACTTCCATCAAAAATACTTTTTAGAATTTTAAATGTTTGGTACTTGAAGTGTAAACTTTATGTGGAAAATTCACTTTAGGTTGTGAGAAAGCATTAATGCACATCTCTGAGTTATTTTTTATTCAAGTATGTTTAATGTGACTGGCTGACAGTAATGGTAACTGATAACTTTGTAGGTTTTCCTTTGTACTAATCCTAAGTGGAAGAGAGGGCACCTCTGTTAAGACCAAAAATAGTTAAGTGTTCTGGCCAAGGTTACACAACTAGTAAGTGGCAGAACACTCACTACTGTCTTACAGTACTGTATCCTGTTACACATATTATGCTGTTGGTACCACCTGACAGACATAGCAACAAGGGGGATGAGGAAGGCAGGAGGCCAGTGTAGGCTGTCTAAGGTAAGCTTTCCTGGAAAGGCACCTCATGGCTGGGAGATAAAGTCAGACTTTGAAGGAAAAGGAGAATTAGCTGGAAGATACTATCAAGTAACATCTGTATAACACATGTTTACTAAGCTGCCTTCAGTGCCCCGACGGTTTCATAGTCAGATAATAGTCTCCTTAGGGAGACTCAGGAAGAGAGAGAGAGATTGACAAGTTGTATAAAACTCCAGAAAACTGGATGGGGTCCCTGAGTGTCTCAGTCGGTTAAGCCTCTGCCTTCAGCTCTGGTCCATGATCTTGGGGTCTTGGGATCGAGCCCTGGGTCAGGCTCCCTACTCAGTAAGGAACCCGCTTTTCCCTCTCCCTCTGTCCTTCCCCCTGGCTTGGGCTTGCTTGCTCTCTCTCTCAAATGAATCATCTAAAAAACAACAAACCAAAAAACCCCCAGAAAATTGGAGCTCTCCAACTGCTTGAATTTAGTAAAACCAAGACATCCAGAAACACCAAGCAGTCCTTGACAACCCTCAGCTGTCTGAGTGGGACTTGCTTTTAGCTTATTTTGAGTCTAGTATCATCCTTGCCCACCACCGCCCACTGTCCAGGTTAAACTTCAGAGTTGTCCTGGATAACTTACGGAAGTGGTTGTCTGATGTAGAATGATGTCTTGTGAAGTACTGTAAAATGCTTGTTGAAGGTCTAGGAGAATGTAGCAGGCGGGGCTTGACTGAGAAGACATCCGGCTGCCTCCTTGCAGTGACAGAACCTTGCAGTTTACAGTGGGATTTCCGGTTTCCTTGTTTAGAGCCTAGGAAATCAGCAATTGCTTGTAACTCCATCTGTCATTGTGTCTGAAATGTGAAATTACCGATCTTAATTCTCATTGCCCCAGGAAGGGGGCAGAAGAATTCCTGTATTACTGTTTGCAGAATTGTAAGTCCAGCCAATTAGTCATGCTGAGAAACCATGTTAAAACTACAATTTCTCTAAGTCCAAAAGTTTGTGATGTAGTGCATCTGAATTTTTGTCAGTGTGGTGGACTTATAAATCAATGACTTTTTAATAACAGGAATACCCAGGCCTAAAACGAAAGTATATGTTAACTGACTAGAGTTAATAATGTAGCCAAAATTTTATTTTCGGAAAAATTCTTATCAATGATATTTCTTCTCTATAAGATAAAAATTATTATGAATGGTCACTTAAAAAGTATGAAGGATGTTACTAAAATTTGGGAATATATCAGGGCTGCCCTTATATTTTAATTAGGTAAATACTCACTTATTAAATGAAATTTATATGGGCGCTTAGAAACAGTTTTAGAGTGTCTGTTCATTCTCTTTATAGCATGAGTAAAATCTGGTGAATTTCATAATGTAAAAATGTTCTTCGGAAAATGACCGTACTAATTTCTCCTTTCTCTTTGTCCGTCTAGTGAGAACTCAGCAGAGGCGATAGCAGTAGATTCTAACAATCAGTCGAAGTCCCCACTGGAGAAGTTTATGGTCAAACTGTGCACTCATCACCAGAAGCAGTTCATCCGCGTCCTGAACGATCTGTACACTGAATCCCAGCCGGGCACGGAGGACCTGCGGCTTGATTCTGGAGCGATGGATGCATCCACTTGCAATGCTGGCTGTGCCCAGCTAGGCGCCAGACATAAGGAAAAAGATGCTGTGTGTCTCGATATGAAGTCTCCTCCTTCTGTAGATTTGTTCGTAGACTCATCAGACCCACACAGCCCTCCACACTTGACAGAACAGGCCCTGAAGGAGCCTCCTCCTGAGATAAACTCTGCAGATGGAAGGGAGAATGCCATGACTATTATCCAGAAAGCTTCCTCTGAACATCCAACCACTAAACCTAATTCTGGTAGTTCAACGGATAGTTCCACTCTGGGATACCTCACTGCATCTAATTCTTCCTCATTAAGCTTCCACCACACCTCTAAGAGCTTGGAGGGGCAAACCACTGGACAGGAGCAAGACACAAATGTGAAAATATGTGAGGATGGGAAAGACCATATGCAGAGCTCAGCTTTAGTAGAAAGTCTGATTGCAGTGAAAGTGGCACCTGAGAATAGTGAGGAGAGCAACAGCTGTATTGTTTCTCAAAGAAATTCATTCAAAGCTTTATCAGAAGAGGCTTGGGACTCAGGGTTTACTGGGAATTCACCTAGAACTGCTGACAAAGAGAATGCTTTACTCTGTAGCTCAAAAACACCTCTGCGCCAGGAATTAGAGTCCAGTGAACAAGATTCAAGGCCAAAGCAAGAGAACCATCTTCACTCACTAGGAAGAAATAAGGTGAGTTATCACTTACATCCCAGCGATAAGGGTCAGTTCGATCATTCCAAAGATGGTTGGTTAGCCTCCAGCCCCATGCCAGCTGTCCACAAAGCATCTAATGGACATTCGCGAACCAAGATGATATCAACCTCCATTAAGACAGCTCGGAAGAGTAAGAGGGCATCAGGGCTGAGGATAAACGATTATGATAACCAGTGTGATGTCGTTTATATCAGTCAGCCAATAACAGAGTGCCACTTGGAGAATCAAAGATCAATATTATCTTCTCGGAAAACAGCCAGGAAGAGTACTCGAGGATACTTCTTCAATGGTGATTGTTGTGAGCTGCCAACTGTTCGCACGCTGGCCAGAAATTTACACTCTCAAGAGAAAGCGAGCTGTTCAACAGTGGAGCCAGAGGCAGTGGTCACTGCCAAGCAGACCCTCATACTTTCCCCCCCTGGACCTGCTGTGGATGTGCAGTGTCCCAGAGAAGACGACCATGAAGAACCTAGTAAAGAAATAACCTCCCTCAAGGAAGGAGAAAGAGAAGCTTCCTCTGAAAAGGAATCTCAGGAGCCTGAGGTTTGCCCCATGACAAATAAACCAAATCCGAGCAGCTCTCCCAGGTCAGAGGAAACGACAGCCTCCAGCTTGGTGTCGCCTCTCCCTCACCTTCCCGAAGAGGACACGCCAGAAGGCAGCTCCATGGTCTCAACTCCCACAGCAAGTGGGGTGGCTTTCCCGGAACAAGATCAACAACCAGTCCAACTGCTGGATATCAAGGAGGGGACTGTCATCCAAGACGGTCACCTGGTTTCCTCTGCTGAGAGCATTTCTGAGGGAGGCAGTGACGATGTGGTTTCTAGGCCTCATTCTTCTCCTGAAACAGTCAGCAGAGAGGAAGGTCCTCTGGGCTCAGAAAGTCAGAGTCCGCCCGTGGGTTTGGAGCCTCCCCTGAGCCTGGGAAAAGCTGAAGACAACCAAAGCATCAGTACTGAGGCCAAGACTGAAGAAGACACTCAGGAGCTGGATACCTGCCCACCCTTGAAGGAAAGCAGCACTTTTACTAATGAAAACCCCGGAGAAATTGAGGACAGTGAGGCAGCAGGTGGTACAGGAAAATCAGAGGGACAGAGCAGTGATGTAAAACTTTGTTCAGAAAAAGATACATGCGATCAAAACATTGATTCACCTGAAGAGAATGTGGACAAGAAGAAAAAAAGTAAAAAACTCCCTGAGGCCTCTGACAGGTGCCTAAGGAGTCAGCTTTCAGATCCTTCGTCTGCCGATAGGTGCCTGAGAAGTCAAAGTTCAGATTCTTCCTCTGCTTGTCCTGAGATCAAGATTTCTAAAAATCCTGGTATGAAACGTTCTAAAAAAGAAGGGTGCCCTGGGGAGACAGCATCTGAGGGCCTTCTGGCTGACGGCTTCCATACAAAAGGTCTGGAGGACACTGAAAACCCAGGTGTTGATGAAAATCTCTCTGAGAAAGACACTGAGCAGGAGGGCGAAGGAGGTGGGATCATCACCAGGCAGACTTTTAAAAACATGCTGGCAAAAGAAGTCAAGGGGGAAGAAGGAGATATTTTCCCCAGCAATGATCCCATAACCACAGTGGGACAGCCCCTGCCTGGAGAGAGACTGGAAATCTATGTTCAGTCTAAGTTAGGGGAGAAAAATGCTCATGACCCCTCAGAAAGTATTCCTTGTACTTTCCCAGAACAATCAAAAGAGAAGCCAGAACGAATTCCCACACAAGATCTGGAGGAGGTTGTGAATGAGGTCGGCACTGAAAACACCCAGTGTAAAGATGGTGAAAGTGACCTGCCGTCCAGTGCACTGGGCTTGTCAAGTAGTGGAAGTGGTGATGCTGCTGGGCCCCCAAAATGGGTACCGAGGCTTACAAGACTGACCTCTTCAACCTACAACCTAAGACATGCTCATTCTCTGGACTCCTCAGACACTGCAAGAGTGACTTCAGAAAAGGAAGCAGCACAAGCAAACCCAATGCCAAAGGAAGATGAAGCTTCGGAGAGTGGAGATCCCTTAGAAGAGGAGGATGTGGACCCCGTGGTGGACGACCAGCCAAAGTTTGTGGAATGGTGTGCAGAGGAGGAGAACCAAGAGCTTATTGCCAACTTCAATGCCCAGTACATGAGAGTTCAGAAAGGCTGGATCCAGTTGGAGAAAGAAGCCCAGCCAACACCAAGATCAAGGAACAAGTCAGATAAACTGAAGGAGATTTGGAAAAGCAAGAAAAGGTCACGGAAATGTAGAGGTTCATTGGAGGTTCAAAAGTTTTCTCCTGTTCAGATGCTGTTTATGACAAACTTTAAATTATCTAATGTTTGCAAATGGTTCTTAGAGACTACTGAAACCCGGTCACTGGTGATCGTGAAGAAGCTCAACACTCGTCTTCCGGGAGACATCCCCCCCGTCAAGCATCCTCTTCAGAAGTACTCTCCTTCCAGCTTGTACCCCAGTTCACTACAGGCTGAGCGCTTGAAAAAGCACTTGAAGAAATTTCCTGGAGCTACTCCTGCTAGGAACAATTGGAAAACACAGAAGCTCTGGGCCAAATTTCGAGAAAATCTTGACCAGGTGGAGCCGGAGGACACCAGTGACGTCAGCCTCGGTCCCAGTTCTGAAGACAGCGTAGAGGAAGTCAAGGAAGGACGAAGTAGCCATCCTCCCACAAACTCACCTACCCCAGCCAGTACCCGGATCCTCAGAAAATATTCCAATATTCGAGGAAAGCTGAGAGCCCAGCAATGTTTGATCAAGAATGAGAACACGGAAAGCCCGTTTGGGCAGGCTGTGGAAAGTAAACAGAGTTGTAAGAGCGTATGCATCAACCCTCTGATGTCCCCCAAGCTTGCCCTGCAGGTGGATGCAGATGGGTTTCCTCTTAAGCCCAAGAGCACTGACGGAACGAAGGGAAGGAAAGGGAAGCAGGTGGCTGAAGTCTTGCCGAAAGCAGAAGTGCAGAATAAACGCAAGAGGACAGAAGGCGGCAGCACTCAGGACAGGAAGGACAAGGGACCGGTGGTGAAAGCCAGCAAAGACAAGCGTCCTGATGGAACCGCCAAAACCCCTGCTGCTAAGAAGCCAGCTGCCAGGGACAGGATCAGCCAGCTGCCCAGAAAGACGTCCTTAAAAGAGAATAAAGTGAAGATCCCTAAAAAGTCTCCCGGGAAGAACTGCCCTCCCTCTAGAAGGGAAAAAGAGAATACAAACAAAAGACCCACACAGCCCCCTGCCTCGGAGGCAGGGACGAAACCTGCAAAGCAAAAGGGGGCAGGTGAGTCCTCTTCAAGGCCACAGAAAGCCACCAACAGGAAGCAGAGCAGTGGAAAGACTCGGGCCAGACCCTTGACAAAAACCCCGGAGAGCAGTGCGGCCCAGAGAAAGCGAAAACTAAAGGCAAAGCTGGACTCTTCTCACAGCAAACGGAGACGGCTGGATGCAAAGTGATCAGAAGGCTGGCAGCCACGAGTTAAAACTGTCCTGCAGAAGTAACCCTGCATTGTGCATTAACTAACTCTGCTTTTATAAGCTTATCCAGCCTTTCAAAGCTGCAGGTAACGGAGAACACCACAACTGAAGATGCCAGAAAATGCATCTCAGGTGGAGAAGGGAACTTGCAGAGTCTTTCTCTGAGGCTGAGTAAGGGAAGTTATATATTATATTCTGGTTGTTCCTTGGGTTTTAAACTTGGAACCAAGCAGTTTTAGTTTTTAAAAGTACAGTGCCTTATTTATCCTTTTTGTTTTTAAATTTACGAAAGCTAAAAAGCTGATCTATGTGATAAAGGCTTGTATTTTATACTTGATGCACAAGCACTTGTAGCCGAGAAGATCACCATCATGCACAGAAAAGTAGCTTTTCAGCAGCCGCCCTGCAGCGTCTGTCCATGAGCAGACGCTCCTCTTTGCAAACCCAAGCAGTGAACTTCCCTCTCTGTCTTGTTTGTTTGTTTAAATGATATTCGAAAGCTAAACCAAATCATTTTTATGGTATGTGGAGATTGCAGAGGGAATTTATAATTATTATGAAAGACGAGTATTTCTGTTACTCCTTTTTAAAAAAATCAGATTCATTGTTAGTCACTCCTCCCACTTTTGACTTTATGTCATTTAAAAAAATGTATTCTAAATGATGCACCCATGGGACAAAAGATGGGTCACAAGGTGTTACTATTGGGTTAGGACCTCTAAAAATTATTTACATCCCCCAGGTGATTCACATAACTGATTCTTACCATCCCTTTCATTTTTGGCCTTGCAAGCTTGCTGGCATTCGAATAAGGCTTTCACCTGACTTCGGGGGGAGGTGGGGAATGTAGGATTTTTTTTTTTTCATCCTGTAACTGTAACTTGACAATTAGGATGAGAGTGACTGTTCTAATCTTCTTTCTTACCCTGAATATTTCCATATTCGAAGAAAGCCAAGTTGTTATTTCCAGTAATAGAAAAGTTTAGGAGTTTGTGTGTGCATGTACATTTGGGTGCATTTGCCTGTGCTTATCAGCCACAGATGTCTCCCAGCCCCAGTACAGTAAAATTCTTTCTTCCCCATGCATTGTGCTAGGGTGTTCATGAGCTGCATAAGTAGCACAGGCCAGATGGTTCAAATGTGGCCCAGGGTCTCTACATGAGTATCCGCAAAACCAGTTTGGCGCCAGACTCAGAGAGGTCTAAACAGCGCAGAGTCACGTGAAGGTCAGAGCAACCTTGCAGTTGGAGGAAGCAGCTCAGCATCTTGTAGCGGGGCCCACGTCCCTCCTCCCACCTGGAGCTGATGTTCAGTTGGCTTGTCCCAATGTGAATGTACGTGTTTCGAGTGGGTGTCAGCGTTCTGACTGATGAGCACTGTACTGGTACTTAACGCTTGGAGTATCACTCTTGCCTCTCTCACGGCAGGTTCTGTTTCTTGGCTCAAAGGTGAGAGCTGCAGTGTTTGTAACTAATGTTGTTTGCCTTTCCCGAATGACGCCTGAGGTGGTTGCATTGGTTTTACCTTGGTGCCTGTAACTTTGCTCCATTACAACGCAGTGTGTACTCAGCATTTCCACTGGTCCACTCTGCAAAGCAGGCTTGGTTGTGAGAGCTCCTCTGCTCTGTGCTCTGTCACAGAAGTAGGCTTGTATGGACAGGGGCTCCTCTTTTTTACTAAAACGTTTCCATTTAGATTGTTCAGATCTGTTTAGGTAAACCCAGATGGACTTTTTTCATGCATAGTTCCATCAAATCATGATAAAACAGGGCTTCTACCA
Organism: Enhydra lutris kenyoni; assembly: GCF_002288905.1. NCBI lineage: Eukaryota > Metazoa > Chordata > Mammalia > Carnivora > Mustelidae > Enhydra > Enhydra lutris. Next base: position 49,724,619 of record NW_019154096.1, read on the forward strand.
TTCTGTTAAAGGTTTGCTGTATATAATGAGAACTTCTGCTGACTGGATAGGACTGGAGAGAAAGTTCGATTCATGGGAAATTGAGAATTGTGTTGAATTTCATAGACTATCTTCAATGAAGCCTTGACTTTCTTTCCCTTTATGTCTCCTCTATCCCATGAGTCTCTTTTTTTTTTTTTCGTTTTAATATCTTTGACTTTGGCCATTCAAGAGCTACCTATATGAATGAAACTGCTGAGTGTGTATTTTGGGCAGCCCTTTCTCAGCATTAAATTGCACAGAAGCATTAGTATGTTTTGAGTAGGTTTGGTTAATCTTTGAAAGTGGTTTTGAAGTTTTTAAAAAATATTCTCATATAGTCGTCACTGGATCCTGTTTTTGTGGTGACTTAAACAGCTGAGGTTTGCTGAGGCCACATGTGCTGACTCCAGGTGCCCCCTTAGCGGCACGCAGATGCCTTGTAGTGCTGCTTGGGTGAGGTTAGGGAGAGGTGTGAGGCAGTGAGCAGGGGCAACCCGTCCAGTTCCAGGCTTATAATGCATTCCATTACCTTCCTAAGTTCTTTTTCATTTTAAAAAGCGTGCTTCAAGGTAATAGCCTTTCCTGTCATTTTAGGCCGCAGCTGAGAAAAGGTATCTGTGTGGATATGCATTTTTTTATATATACATACACTGCAGTGGTCATCCTTAAAATCAACTTAACATTTTATAGTAGTAACAACACTTCAATAGACTGAGATTCTACATAATTAGAACACTTAAAAGTTTAGAGGTATTTTTATATTTGTTGAATCTCATTTTTGCTGATTCAGTTAATTTTGCTAATAGAAGAAGCGGGGGGGAAATGAACTTGAGGGCTGGCTCTGAAATGCCCTTTTACACTTACAGCCAATGCTGTCTAGCCGCTCCTATACACCTCCAAGCCAGACCTGCAGCTGACTCAAGTCTTCCCTGGTTTTCCCTGTCTTGCAAAGACGTCCTCTTTATAGCTGTTGTCACAGTATGGCTGGCCGCCAGATGCAAAGGCAGTCTGTCCCACATTCCAGATTCCAAATCACGAAAGGATTCTTCTCCTGGGGCTAGCACCATGACTGACCCAGCACCAGAGCTGAAGTTGCTTATCAGAGAACACTGGTATTACCTCTGAGCTTCTGGGAGAGCTCCAGGGAAGCAGTCTCGGAAGCTCTACCTTAGCTCCCCAGAGCTGGCTCTCTTTGGGAGACCCCATCTTCTGGCTCCCACTTCCTGGCCTCTAAGGCTCCCTGGGTTTGGGAGGACAACATGCAGACCCTCCCTAGTCAGGGCCCAGAGCCTCACCACAGCACTCCCTCAGACCCCAAACAAGCTACAGCACACAGGGAGGCAGCCACCCTTTATTCTGCTCTTAAGGCTTCCTGCACAGGAATGTCACTGCTGTCAGTCTGCAGTTGCTAGATCCTTGGGTCCCATAGGTAGGCCAGTTCTGTCACATGTGTATTTCAGTAAAGATGTCTACACAAGCCTTCTCTGAAAACAATAAAAATCTTGGGCTGTGGGTTTGGTTCTTGTGGTAGTATGGATAGGAGAGGTGCATGTCGCATCCCTTCACAGATGTGGTGCTCCTGACGGGCTCCTCTGTGCGCTTCTCACTGTTCATGTAGGATATCAGTGGAACATGTCACTTCAAGACAGTTGCTTTGAACTGAAGTTTGGTCTCTTTCCTGCCTTGTGATGGGTTGTGTAGTAAGGGCTGTAGCTGTTACTTTCCTCTCTGGGCGGCGTCTTGCTGATTGAAGGACCTGAGAGCTGAGTAGGAAAGGACAGCATGCGACACAATGCAGACATCACCATCCGTGAGTCTGGTGGCTTGTCACCACACCTGGGACTGTCTTGGAATTTCCCAGGGTGCTGGGTCCAGGAGCCACCCCCGTTCCTTTTGGTTTCCTGTCAGGCCACACAAGCCATCTTTTTTACAGACACCCTATCAAGGGTCTGTAGAATATGGGCTGGTCGCTCTTTTGTAAATAAAAGTTTATTGGAACATAGCCATGCCCGTTTGTTTATGTATCTTTCATAGCTGCTTTCCAGCACAGCAGAGTATCTACAACAGAGACCATATGGTCTGCAAAGCTGGAAAGATTTACTGTCTGGGCTTTTCAGAAAAAATTTGCCAACCCTCCTTGCTTAAGAAAATAATCCTTTTTCAAGAACAAACTTTGCATGGTTGATCTTGGTTTTGCCTCCCCGTCCTTCTTTTCTTTTCTTCTTTCTCCTCCTTATCTTCCCTCAGTTTTGTTCTTCCTTTTAGATTTCTTTCTTTCTCCTTGCTGCAGAAGAGACACGGTGTGTTGTTACAGCACACTGAATACGTCTCCTAACACTTGAGCTACCGCAGCCTCCCATCTGCCTTCTCCAAGCCGCCCACAGTGAGGCCTCCGGCAGCCTCCAGAGTCAGGCCCCACAGGCAAGGAGGGCTTCAGAGTTCTTCGTGCAGCCCAGGCCTCTCATTTCACTCGGTCCTTATCTTAGACCTGACTCTGGCTTCACATCTTGAGTGTTACTCAGACAAGCCAAGATTTGGGTTTTGTTTGTTTGTTTTCAAAATTGAGAATACTTCAATTAGAGGCTCAGTTTTCTGAGCCCCATGTTTAGGGAAAATACGGAAAAAGCCTTTTCACAGAAGGAAAACAAAGTGCAGTCACTAACCCAAAGTATTCATTATGTAATGTTTTTGACCAACTTCTAGGAAAATAAAAATGTATCAGTACTGATATTTTTTCAGTCACATACTCTCCTTTCAAAATAACTTCATTAAAGGCAAGCCAACAAATAAAAAAATAGGGGCTTGCTTGAACATGCTCTTAGGAAAGAATAGGAAATTGGAGCACATTAGAACCTGAGTATGACTGCAAAGTTGTCCATTGTGTCTTTGGATCAAATCCAGTCAGCCTCCAAGCTGTTGGTCTTTCCTTTCCCCAACAAGTCAAGGATAAGCTTCTATACTGTTCTGCAAATGAAGTTGAATGCCGTGTTAGTGAAAAAATTTCTGTCAGTGGCTCCAGAACAATGATGATTTCAATTATTTTGAAATAGTTAGTTATTATTTTGACTTCTCAGCTATTAATTTTTGTTTTCTTATGGCTTGATGTCCACTGAAATGCTGGAATTTTTTCCTACAAGTTTGAAATCGTGTCTATGTATATCTCATTGGGAAGGCAGTCCTCACATCCCCAGCAGTAAGCATTCTTCCCCCGGCTTGCTCCCACATCCTTTTTCAGGGAAGAAATGAAAATTTAAAAAAGTATTATATTTAAAACAAGCAGAATTGTGGAAAGCCTTTTGAGGTAACCTTCAATACAGTTCATCCCTTGACATGTCAGAACAAACTGCTGTTCTACAGTGGACAGAGTGGAAGACTTGAAGGCCTGACCTCTCTCCTTTAACGATATTAAGTCATCCTCAGGCAGAAACCCAGAGCTCTCTGATGCTGCTTCCGACTTCAGGCTTTGCCATGTTGTGCCGGGGGACCCAGAGGACCACCCGGAGCACTTCTGCAGACAGTATGCTTGCTCATGCCTTTGCTCTTGGAATTGAGGCAGCGCTGGTCAGTCCCTTCCATTACCTCCCATCTGCCTGATCTTCCCTTTCCCAGAGCACTGGTGGTGTACTGCTCGGTGCTCAGGAGACATCCTCAACTTCGGTGTTCAGCGGGGCAGCTGTGTGGTTATGCCCACCTGGCAAGCACAGCGACGCACAGAGGCTTTCTCCCCTGCCTGAGACCAGTCCACATCACACAAGGTACTCAGCAGTAGGCAAGGTACGTGAAAGAACAGGTTGCCCACGAAACAGCCAGCAACAGCAGCAAAAAACAGGTGCTTGAGGTTTTATAATATACCAGAGGTTGGAGGAATGCATTTTACCTTTTTTTTTTAAAAAGGATTGTATTAAAAGAAAATAAATTACCGGGACCTACTGTGTAGCTGACACAGCCTAAAATAGAAAATATCCACCACCTGGCTATTTACAAAAGAGGTTTCCTGGCCCTTGTAGTGTGTCATTCGAGGTCAGTTGTGCAGTTAGGCACAAACGTTTTTCCTGCATTCCAGCCTCGCACCGTCTCTGTCCTTTCAGACGGGAGGGCATCTTGCCACGCTGTCTCAGCACACAGCTGTTGTTGCACGTTACTTCTGAGTAATGCTTGTGCACAAAAGAAAAAGAAAATATTCCCCTTCGTTGATTGAATATTTGTTGAATCATGATCTCATCTAGTAGGTTAAGTAGTTAAAACTAGAAGTACAACGTCTTTTAAGTCTTCCTCTGTGGCAAACAAATTTAGTAATGGACCTGAAGCCGAAATAGTGCCTCTCCTGGCCAGCCCTAGTGGGCTCCTTTCAGCCCCTAGCGCTCTCCTTTTCTTTTCCATGTATAGTATATTTGCAAGCTCGCTCCCCAAGCTTTGGTCACCATTTGCGAATATAACTGGCCAGGCTGGGCCTGTTTGAACCTCAAATCCAGCCTAGCCGTTCTCAGCTCTCCTAGAAACACCAGCATGTTGATGGCCCTGGTTGGCACACCAGCAGCTGTAGCTTGAAGCAGCTCAGAGCTCTCCGGTCTGGCTCGGCTCGTTTGGGGGAGCCGTCCTAGACACCTCACCTCTTCCCTCTTCTGCTTAGGCCACCCCGCCCCCTTCCAGGAGGTGTCTTCTCGGAGATGGTCTCCCATCTCCTGAGCACGTCATTGACCACAGACGTGTCATACTAGAAGCGTCTTTCTCTCTGTAACTCTTTATTTTCCTTCTAGAATTTAGCCATTGGGTCCGGATGCTCTTCAGTTTATCAGCTTTTTCAGCCCACTTGTTTTCTACAATCTGCACTTCATGCTTCTTGCTGCTGAAGCTGTATGTAGTATTTGGGAGGTCGTGTGTGGGAAAGATGCTCTACAGACAAGATCCACATAATTTTGTATATTTATACCACAGATAGGGATTCGTTTAGAGCCGTTTCACCAGTGTTCTAGGAGACTGTGATATGGACTACGGTTTCAAATACGTTATATAATACATAGTTATACACACCACCGTGGAATTTATTTCACTGTGTAAATAGTGATATTTTCCTGTTCAAATGCTTCTATAGAAAATATTTATTTTAACAACAAAAAATTAACTGTCAAAAGGGCTTTCCAAAAAAGTGTTCTTTCTAGCCTCTCATCTTCCCCAATTACCATGCTCATCCATTAAACCCCCAAACAACAGCGTGAAGGCAGAGGGTGCAGCCTTGAAACCTTCCCTCTGTTTGGGCATATGCAATGTGGATTGGGAACCTGAGTGCTTCCCCCCACTGTCATCCCATCCCAGAACAAAGTGGGTCTCCCACCACCGGTATGGCTGTGCCAGGCACGGCACCAGGGCTCGCCTCAAGCAGCCCACGTTTTGCATACACAGTTAATATCTTCCGACTGTCCAACAGCCTGTAGAGGGAAATGAGCCTTAGTTGTAACCCCAAGGAAATCCAAACCCATACCTGTGGGATATGGAGAAACCACTGGCTGCCTAAAGAAAGCATTAAGATAGGTTTTAGTCTTTCTCATGTTTGTGAAAGACACACACCTATTCACATTCATTAACCATGGGAGATAAGCGTGTTTCCTTCTGCACCTTGGCAGCACTCACGGGCACCTCAACTCTCCTCCTCCTCGTCCTCCTCCCTGTCTCAGCAAGCATCTGTGCAGACGTGGGCCAGTCCCACCCGTAACCCGTGGTTACAGAAGGAAACCGTCTGTTCTAAGATGTGTGCAGCTTTTACTTCTCAGGAGTCTTGGTCTGCGATTCACAGCACCCCTAGATGTAAAGGAACTGATGGCTTTATGATCATGTTCCTCTTCCCTGTGCCCCATTCCTGGGCACCTCTGTCTGAGTCATGATTCTCGTTCCGCCCAGCGGCTAGACTGGGAACCGAGGCTCTGGGACCGCAGGGTGCTTGGGACTGGACACACGGGGGGTTTTGTCCTCCAATTGAATTGTAATTTGCATGTTTTCTAATGGCCTCTCTTTTTTCTAACAAATGAGGAGGACACTTGAACAGTAATGCTGGAGAATGTTTTTTCTAAGTTACTATTTGTAAGCAAATCTGATTTTAAGATGAAATGTGAAAGGGTAACCAGGTGCCAGGGAATTTAGCACTGAACTAAACAGTCAACACTTTTTTAACCTTTGCAGGAGGAAATAGATTTTGCTCTCATCTAATGTTCACAAGAAGTAATGTTGTAAATAGTTTTTTAAAAATATTTATTACGTGTGCTGTATACAGATTCACGTTCTGAGTGGTGTTGGTCTGCACTGTAGTATTGTAGAAGGATATATTTTGAGCAGTGGACTTACTTTCATAACACAGTTCACACATGGAGAAAGAACAGAACCAGCAGGTTGAGAGCTGTTTGGGGCATTTGATCTGTAATGCTACATCAGTCCAAGCTTTAACTGCCCCCTCTTCTCTTCTGGTTATGTTATATGTTATATATATTATACACACATATTGTTATATATATTATACATACATATATGTATACATGTATGTATACATATATGTATGTATAATATATATGATAAACTGGTCAGTTCCCAAATCTGCAGAGCAGATTTCCAGGTGTTCTTTCTGATGTGTTGCACATAAGCAATAAGATCCTAGGAAATAACATTTATTCTGGGCTCTGTGTTGGCCCTTGTCTCAGAGGATAGGGTGGGGGTAGAACAGCTCTTGCTAAGACCTCTTGCCTTTGCCGGAGAGGTGGCTATACTTGAATTATTGCTTCTGTTTGTCTGCACGCTTCTTCATGTCATACAACTCTAGCAATGGATGAGAAATCTGCCAGCACCAGACACATCAAAATTTGGGCATGGAGGTTGAAAAATGGTCATTTTTCCATGAATTTGTAGGGCTTCTTGAATCTAGTTGAGGCAAAGCTCATTTGGCTGTAAACATAAGAATTTTTTATGTTAGGAATTTAAATTGCCAGCTAAAAGTCCTTTGAGTCTATCTGCCCTGCCTTTGAAGACTAAGCCCATTTCCTGGGGTCCTCCTCTGTGCCTGGGTTTGAAATGTCTGGGGTAAAAACTCTTTAGAGCTGAGCGAGGCAGGCAGTCCCTCTTCCGTGGCTTCCAGCGTGTCCAGTTCCACAGCTTTCTGAGCTGTTGAGCAGCCTCTCCTGTGACCGTCCTAAACTTTATGAAAAATACCCCACACCCCAATAACCATGAATAGAATAATGTAGTTTTTTAGGCTTTTGGGATATGTCTTCTCTTTTGTATTTATGATGGTGTTTGGAATTTTTCACTAGTGTTTTTTTAGATTGAAGTGGGTGCGTTAGGATAAAACTTTCCATTGCTGAGCCTGAAAGCAAGCAAGAGGAAAGAAACTGACCTATATTGTGTCATTGGGAAGGTGACTACTCGTGGTGGTGGGAGGGCAGGGAGGGGGCATTGTAGATTATGTGGGAGTAAAATAGAACTATGGCCTGAGGCTCCCCAAGTATTATTACCTTGTAATAAATAATCCCCTTATTAGCCTCACTTAATCTCAATAGAAGCCTGCTGTTTACCCTCAGGGAACAAGTAGTTTTCAAAATTGAGCTCCTCCAAGGTCACTGGCCAGTGCCTGTGTGGAGGCACTGGTCGTCTTTGTGAACTCATGGCATTATTTTCCCGTATGCATTATGATACTAAGAAATTCAACCCCAACCTGTATGAAAAGCACAGCCCAGGGTCCTACTTCAGGCTAGAGTCAATGCCTTTCAGGGGCCAGGGGGGCATAGGAGGCCCATGCAATTTAACTGAAGCTCAGGTGCCGTGTTGGGTTTTTATTCTTTTTAGGCCACGACCCTTCAGAATGAGATTAGGGCAGGGGCTGCTGATCCGGCTGTGGATCCAGGGAGCTCTAAGATGAATCTCTACCGTTCCTTTAAGGTCTTTCTGGTTCCTCCCAGTGTTGTCATTGCCGAGGTCAATCTTGTAGTTGTTCAGATGTGCTCCTTTTTGCTGTCTTGTGAGTCTTAGCCAGTGATCCAGATGCCCAAGGAGAGAGTCTCCAGAGGGCCTAGCCCCTGTCCAGTACCAAGCGTGTGCTCCTAACCTATGCGAGGGTGGTCTTTCCAAGAGCAGTGAATTGAGAAATTCTGCAGATGGTAATCTGGATGATCAGCGTGTATCTCTTGGGCCTGGATTTCCATGATGTTAGTGAGTGTAGGAAAATACTGTGTCTTTAATGGATGAAAATTCAATGTATGCTGTGAATTTGTTGGTTTGAAACATTGAAAAATTTTCATTAGACAATGTTTACATACCTCACCTGAAGAACCTTTGAGAGTGTATATATGAAATTTAAAAATATATTAAGTTGCTTTAAAACAATATGTATAGCTATAAAAGTTGGAGTTATTTTAACTTTGAATATGTACCACGTCTCTTAAATATTGGAATCTGTGGATTTTTTGTGCTTCTGTGTTTTACTTTCCTATTAGGCCATATAGGAAACTGTGTTCTTGTTACTGGTAAAGGGGCCCTCACTGAAATCCAAGCTTGGAAGGATTTCCTTTGTTGTTTCAGATTTTCTTGTCTGGGTTTGAGGGATGGGGTATGGAACTAGAGGATGTGTGGGAGGGATTTCTCTAACATTGACATCTATTCCATGAGCTTTTTCTAGGCGCTTATTTTATTGCAGCGTATTAAACTTCTTTGATATTAAAGTGTGTTTGTGTAGTTACTGGAGAGGGAGCAGAACACATGGAAGCCCGGTATTCCACTTGCAGCCTCTGGCGAAGTTGAGAAGTTGCCAGAAGGAACAAAAAACAGTACTTCTTTGTACTTTTGCCTCAACCGCGGTGTCGGGACTTAACGGAGCACTGTTTGGTAGATCTGTGGCCATTTTGTGAGGTATGCCTAACTTCAGGGGCAAGAGAACACCATGGACGAATCCTTGGGAATTCCCACCGCAGACTTGGAAAGGCACCCGTGCTTCATCCTAGGGGCAGGGAGCAGCTGAACCAGGTAAGCCACTGTTAAATTTGGGGGTGATCCGTACAGCCCCTCAGGAGGGCTGCCCCCATTCCCTAGAGTCCATGTTGGGGGCTGGCAGAAAGCTGGCAGGAAATTCTTGCATTTCCTAGCCTTGTGACCTGTTCCACTGTATTCTTTCAGTTCTGCTTGAGCGGGGTCCGTGTAAGCATCCAGGGGGCCATTGATTCCTGTGGAATCAGCCATGATTTCATTAATAAGTTAGAGGACGGTGGCCACTGACACCCAGAACTATATCCAGTAAACATAACCCTGCAGCTGACAATCGGGCTACCTCCCAATCTGGATTAGGAGAGACATCTTGTTCCATGTTAGGACTTTTCATTGTTAAAAGAGACTTCTTTTCCTCCCATACTGATCCTACGGTAGAATAACTAGACTGTATCTCAGAGGTGCACACTGACTGGCTGGGGGTGAGGGACCATCTGGAGAATTCTCTCTTGAGAGCACAGGGCATTGGGACAATAGGGATGCATTAGCGCCGATCTCAGGAAAACTAGGCAACGCTAGTTGGAAGCATGGTCATTCATTCTTTCTGTTGCTTCCACTCCCCAGCCAAGCCCTGCTATGCCCATTTCCTTGGCTGGGGATTTCCTTTGAACTGATAAATTTGCTCCTTACTTCACTTTAACTCAGAGGTTGTAAACTGGTGGCTCACAGATGTGTTTTATTTAGCCTAGTGTTTAAAAAATTATACACTATGAGTGTTGACATAAAATTTTGGTTTCTGGCTTCTCTTTTAGAAAATGATAGTGAAGATCTGGTAAAGTTAGTGCATGGTAAGAATCTGCTGGAGCTCAGTAGATTGGGAAGTGTGCCTTTAAGGTCACCACAGTCCCTTTTTTCCCTTTTTAACAGTAGGGAAATAGGTCTCTTTATCAGAAGATACAAACAGGGGCACCTGGGTGGCTCAGTGGGTTAAGGCCTCTGCTTTCGGCTCAGGTCATGATCCCAGGGTCCTGGGATCGAGCCTCGCATCGGGCTCTCTGCTCAGCAGGGAGCCTGCTTCCCCCTCTCTCTCTGCCTGCCTCTCTGCCTACTTGTGATCTCTGTCAAATAAATAAATAAAATCTTTAAAAAAAAAAAAAAGAAGAAGAAGATACAAACAAGGGGCCAGATGGGCATGTAGCCGATTGACTTACTTAGGTAACCCACTGTCCAGACACCTGAGCTTACAACCGTATTTTAACCCATTTTCTCTTTTATACCCAGGTCATTACATTGCTTCCCAAATGGCTAGTTGCTTTGCAGGCACTGCTGTTAACCATCACTGCCCACTTTCAAGGTGACCACGTGCTGTTAAGGTATGACTTGGGCAACCATCATTATGATCTAGTGGGAAATCAGTCTGTAGTTGTGGCAACAGAGGAGGGCCAGCTGGGTTCCCTTGGTGGTAGGGGCCTTGCCCCGCCTGACTACCAGGGCTCAGTCTCCCCTAGACGCTCATATCACGCAAACTCCCAAGAGCAATTTTGCAGTCTGAAATCATAGTGGAACTACCATAGAAGTATGTTTGCCTTCTTTCTCCTCTGATCCCTATGTACCACTGGTTCATGGTGACAGGTTAACCTTATAGGACAGTTTCAGAAGCCACATTGCTTTCTAATCTGTAGCCCTGATGAACTGAAACCTTCAGAGCCAGGTCAAATGTGGGTGTGGCTCTGGTGGCAAACACAAAATGTGGGTGTGGGAAACACTTGAAGGGAAATAAGGCTGAGTAGCCTCTCCACGTCTCTGTGTGTGCTGTGCTGTGCTGTGCCATACCAGGGTCTGCCTGTCCTGACATCCCCAGGGAGCTCTGACCCAGCCATCCCCTGGAACTCCCCTTCCTCCTTCAGGAGGAACCCATCTCCTCTGCCACTTCAGGAAGACCAGAGAGTTCCAAGGGCAGATGTCCTATATGTGCTGCATCTGAGGGCCATCTCTGGATTATGGCCAGTGTGTGGGCAGCTCAGAAATCCCCAAGCCCTGGGAGGCAGCCATGTCAGCAGCCCCGGGCTCATCCTTGGTGCAGAAAAAGAGATCAACAAGGCAGAACCTGAGTGAATCAATGTCATGTTCACATGGAAGACAACAGACAATATCCAGCACGTTCTAGAACAATTCTAGGGAAAGGGTAGGTGTGGCTCCCTCATGGGCCTGTTCTAAACCAGTCTCTAAAAGAGTGACAAGACTGCAGAAACCCCTAAACAAAATGTCACAACCACACCGCATCTGAAAAGCAAAACGAGACACCAGATATTGACTTTAACATATAAAAATACTGTAACAAAATGAAATACAAATATATATATTAGAATCTGTTAAGTATTCTGTATAAAGAGATACTTTCGTGGTTAGGCTAATAGCAGGCAAAAAGGAGACGAGTCTGGCCTTTTCCCGACACCTTCACAGGAAGCCGGGGCTGCCGTGGCCAGCAGTGGCAGCAGCAACCCCAGGACTTGTCCTGCTTGTGTCTCTTCAGCGCGTGTTTAATGGAGAGAGCCAGTGGCGACATCAAAGCGATCGAAGGTCTTTACTGAAGGGGTGACCGGGTATGGAGGTGGTTTAGCAGAGATGATCTGGCCAGAGCCTTCTGGGCCTCAGTGTGAACAGGCAAGCGGAGTGCTGATCCGGCTCCTTAGCAACTTGCAGGTTGGTGGGTAAGCTGAGGAAATGTGGATCTGGGCCACGGAGCTCGGCCCCCTGCTGCCTGCACTCCTGTGGCAGAGCCCAGCCTTCCAGCTTGACAGAGGGTGAGCGTGGGGCCAGGCAGCCAGGCTGGGATGTGGGGTGTCATGGAGGGGTGGGTGAGGGCCATGGCCAGCTCACAGGGCACTCCCTGTGAACAGACCCCCCCCCAGACCCCCTGGCATTTGGGAGTGCAGGACTCCTGGCAGCCGTCACCTATCTGCAGGTGAAGAGGCTGCTGTCAGTGGGTGCCCCTCAAGCCCAGGGAGTCTCATCTACTCCAGGGCAATGGGGAACAGTGATGGCCAAAGGCAGGTAAGTGTCTCGGGGCCGGTGGCCCCAGAATGCCTGTCTTCCACACAAAAGTGAGCTAGCTACACTTGAGCTTTCGTCCATAGATCAGCACCTGCCTCGTGCTAGAGCTGCTCGCCGCAGTCCCCCAGGGACCCAGAAACTGTAGGTAACAGAGGGATGACATGCAGGCCTAGGAGAAGCCTCTCAAAGCCCCCACTGCTGTGCATGGAGGGGAGGGGCACCGCAGCCTTGCTCAGAACTACAGTAGAGCCCTGTCCCTGGTGAAAAGCCGAGCCCGCCATGAGAACACCTCTGCACTTGGGCAGGACAGATCCCCTTTGCGTTACAGGACTTCTGGGACTCAAACTCACTGGCCGGAGTCCCAGTGTAGTGGAACATGTCAGGTTTCCCCAGTTTTAAGGGGCTCCAGCCCTCTGCTGTTCAGCATCCAGAGCTCCCGCTTCTCCTCCCCCTCCCCACCGTGGTGGCTAAGGATATGGGCACAAGACCACCTCAACCACACCACAGCCTGCTCCCCCAGCCCTGTCTTCTGGTTGTAGATGGAAGGGGCCAGGAAAGGGACATGCTCACTCCCCTTGCCCACTGCGGTCCCCTGGGGCCACATACTCTTGGGGAGACATCTGGGCAGGAGAGTGACCTATCTGCTAGCCAGTTTGCTCTTTAAAGATAAGCTTTTTGTGTTTTCTGCATGGAAAAGAAGGATTTGTGGTCACGTGGCCATTCAGTGACTCTTCAAAGAGTCCTTCCTTGCAAATGCCTAAGTGAGCAGCTCTAGGTGGGCCAGTGTCTGTGGTTGGTGGTTGGAGCCTTCCGCTCCTCTCTTCCCAGGCATCCTATTTCCTCCTGGGATGCGCTACATTCATTCATATCTGTCCAGTAGAGCAGCCCTTAGGCAGGTAAACACTTGTTGATGTGATTAATGACAGTGGATCTTCTGGCTCCTCCAGCCTCCCTTCTGGAGCCACAGTGGGAGGGTCTACATTGCTCCTACCTATGTTCAGTCAAACCACCTCACTATCTGATGGCTGAGGAGATGGAGGCCCAAAGTCACAGAGGCAGCAGAGGTTTCATGGTGGCTGTACTGCTGCTCCCTACTGGTCTGCACTGTGAGGGATCTGAGCCCTGTGTCCATGGGAGCAGACCCCTCCCTGGCTAGGGGCTAGGAGAGCACAGGACCAATACCCCTTTGGTGGTCAGTGTCTGGATGGGGTGGTTATTCAGCTGGAGCCAAGAACTAACCTCCCCTTCACTTCCCCGCCCCCCATTCTCTCTGGTGGGATCGCCACCCCAAACAGACCCAGGGGACACTGCCTCCACCTTCCTTGAAGCTACTGTGGTCAACCCCTAACTTTAGGATTTAGAGAACTGGTCCTAAGACCCACCTCCCTCCCCAGCCTCCTTCCCCATGGAGCAGTGGCTTCAGGGCTCCTCAGCCCAGGGGGCAAGGGTCAGTCCCTTCCTGGCCAGCAGGAGGGGCCCTTTCCCTCTGCAGCCTGGCCTACTGCTAGCGGATGCTGCAGCAGCAAGTGGAGCAGAGAGCCAGGCTGGCTACCCCAGGGGAGGCTTCCAGGTCATCCGCAGGGGGCAAGGGCCTTCTGAGGCCAGTATGGGCCACAGGTGAGAAGGAAAAGCTGGTTTGGGAAGGGGCCAGTCCCTTCTTCAGACCCAAGTAGTAAGCAAGCAGGGGGTGTCACCATTCTGCACTCTTGGCCTGACCTCAAGCACACATTCATTCAACAAATATTTATTAAGCGCCTATTTGTGCAAGGCACTTCCGGAGAGGGCAGCCTGCAGCCCGGGCCGCGCCCACCCATCCCGCCCCCAGTGCTGTTGCTCCGGGAGGTCGGCCTAGGAGCTGCTCCGCTGGCCCACACCCCCAGCCCGGCTGCAGGCCACTGGGCTCCGCTGCTGCCGTGTCCCCTTGCCCACCTCACCCCTCCCTGTCCAGCCAGGCACTACGCGCAGACAGCACAGCCACACTTGGTGGGCTTCTCCACCTCCTCCGCAAAAGAGGTCCCGTCGCTGCACTCAAAGGTGAACTTCCTCCGCTTCAGCCGCAGGCCCTGGCAGCAGCCCTGACCTGGGCATGAGCCCCGGCACTCCACCCATGACAGCGGGCGCGTGGTCTGGCAGATGGCATAGCCCCTCTGGACCTGGTGAAAGTCCCGGACAGGGTCCCCCCGGCACTCGGACTCTGGATAGGACAGACACCAAGAGAGAGCCTCAGGGCCCACCCGTGGGCCAAGGCCGGCCCAGGGGGAGGGCAAGAGGAGGAGGAGAGGCAGCCTCCAAGGACCAGGTCCTCCAGCGCTCAGACTCCACCTCCGTCCCCACCAGACATGCACATGCACGGTCTTCCTCCTGGGCCCACAGTCCAGTGAGTAGGAAGGAAGAACTTTCTAGCTGCCAGGACCCTCCAGGACAGCGTGGGCTGCCAGGTAAGTGGGCTCCATGCAAGAGGAGGCTGGCAGCTGGGAAAGCAAGAAGAGAGAAGGAAATTGTGCCAGGAGCAGGGGGTCTGCGGGACCCTGAAGGTGCTTGTGTTCTGGACTTCCCTCTGCCCAGCCTCAGCAGTCTCTATTCCAGCAGAAGCATCTTGGTCACAGGGGCCAGGGAGGGCCTGGGAAAGAGTTCCCAACCCTCAGGCTTCTGCTGCTCCCAGGGGCCCAAGGTAACAGGGCCAAGATGTGGAGGTTTGGGTAGGAGCTGTTACCCTGGGCAGTCTCTTCTGTAAGGGGCGACCCCCCCACCAGCTACAGGGGTCATGGGTAAGGGGGTACATGCCCTGGGTAAGGGGGCTTTAGGGCAAGCTGGGCCATGTGTCTGGTGGTGGGGCTCAAAGCCCAGAGGTACTACAGTCCAAGAGCAGTCCAGGGTGCAGGAGAGGGGAGGGGGCACAGAAGGGGATGCCAGGTTTGGAGGAGGAAAAGTCAAGTCACTACTGCAAGTTGTGGAGAGGGCATGTCAGGAGGGGGGCCCCTGACCTTGCTCACACAGCTCGCCCGAAAAGCCAGGGTCACACACACAGTGTGCCCCCTTGGTAGCCAAGGCCTGGCAGTGGCCGTGGAGGCACCGCAGGCCCCCACAGGGGTCCACAAGTGCCCCGGCCTGGTTGCACAGAGCCCCCGAGTACCCATCCTGGCACTGGCAGTTGTAGGAAAGAGCATCGAGGGGCACACACTTCCCGTGGACACACCTAGAGGGAACGGAGGAAAGGTACTATGAGAATAGGCTGCCGCCAGTCCAGTCCGAGGGCACCCCACAACCCCAATCATGGTGTCAGGGGATGTTCTACTGTACCCAAGAGCAAAAGGGAGCAAAATGGGATTCTGTCACCCCTGGCCACCCCTAGGGCCCTCTTCCTATTAATAAAAACTGGAAACTAGAAAAAATCAAAATCATTTGTTGGGCCACATGTTCCAGTTTGGAGGGGTTTAATACAGTCCATACAGCAGCCCTCACCCTGGGGATAGGAGCTGGCAGGCAAGGGAAGGGAACCTGCAGGTGGGGCAGGGGGCGAGGGCTCACTTGTGGCCATGGCAGGGCCCGTCCGCTGGTTGGTCACAGTGTAGGCCCCCCCAGCCGGCCTCACAATGGCACACGGGCCCCGGGGTGGCGTTGGGCTGGCAGATCCCATGGAGGCAGTAGAGCTTCCGGCAGGGCTCACAGCCCGGCACCACGCCTGGCTTCATCCGTGTCTTGGTGAAGTCCTGCAGCTCGTTGTTGATGTAGAGGTTTCGGATGCAGCCATGGAAGCTGGTGCCATTGAGGATCTGCCACAGGCGGAAGGCGGCGGAGTTCACATCCACAGGCATCCCTGGGGGGCACGGGGGGCAGGAGGGGACAGAGCTGGGCTGAGGCAGGCTCAGACCATGCTTGGCACTCATGACTGAGGTCTGCTGGGCATCTGCACAGGGTTCCCTCCTGCCCTCAGCCTCTGTCCTTCGGTCTTTGCAACCCTGGGCCAAGGTCCTTTGCCACCTTGGAGGGTCCAGACTCCTTTCCCGGAAGAAAAAGAAAACCTGCGCCCTCTAGGACTAGAGCCCAGGGGCGCCAAGCCTGTAGCAGCCAGCTGACAAAGAGCCCCGGGTGTCTAAGCTCAGGCTGCCCTCACCCGAGGCTCCTTCCTGCACTGCAGGACACCAGCTCTTACCTCCTTACTCCAAGAGCAGCCGGAGGACCTGGGTCTAGAGCTTTGTCACCTGCTTTTGTGGTCGTTGCAGCAACCCTGAGGTCGGAATTGCTAAACCCCATCTGGTACTCAGTGACTTGCCTGAAGTTGTACAACTAATAAACCACAGAGCTGGAATGAGAACTCAGGGTTCTCTCCTCCCTTCCTGCTCAAGAGTCTCACCAAGGCCCTCCACAGCACCAAGAAAACCCCACTATTGCAGAAACTTGACTTATCTGCACCTGGAAATGTTTGCAGGTACAAAGCATGGAAAGCCAGCTGGAGCACCCCAGCTGATGCGGGGACTCTGCTGGAGCCTCATGCAGCAGCTCTGGGCCACGGAGAGCTCTGAGAACCTGAGCACTTGACAAGCTCCTGGTGGTCCAGAGCCAAGAGCAAAGGTGCCCATTTTGGAAAACAACTGGGAAAGCTCCAGGCTCCCCAAACCAAACCCAAGGTACCTGTCCTTGGTCAGCCTGGACTCCAGACAGGAAGGGCCATCCACCAGTGGACTGGAATACCCCCTCCAGTCCAGTGGCCTGGGCATCAGCCCTCCTGGCAAGCCTTAGGCCAGAGAGCAACAGAGGCCCCACCTAGAATGGCTGTCGCCATCACCTAAGTGAGCCTCAGCCTCTCCCTGGGCCAGGTCCTTACCTCCCACATAGAGGGGGGCCTCGCTGTTCAGCGTGTAGTGTTTGCCAAAATTGTCCATGGTCATGGGACTGCCTCCATCGATGGAGAGATTCACCATCTGGTCAAACGTGACCAGCTCAACGGTATGGAACTGCCCATCATTGATTGTCTCGGCACTGGAAGAAGATGGGGTGCCCCCACCCCAGGGAATGGGCTTCAGTTTGGCCCATCTCTGCCTGGGCCCTTCCCCAGAAAGGCCACTGGTACGCAGCTGCTTCCCAAGGAATAACATCTCTAAGGAAGGAGGGTGTATAGACTGTGGCCTAGGGCCTAGTCCCTCCTGCTTCCCTCCTTGGAACTCCCTGGGCAAAGCTGAGCAGTTTGGGACAGGGGTTTCCAACTTACCATCTCTCCCTTCCCCCTAAAGAAACCCCAGTGAGAAGATGGGATAGGGAAGGGTGGGCCCACTGCTCGGGCCTCAGCTCCAAGCTGGGACCGCACTAGATGGTTCAAAGGCCCTTCCCACTAGAGCAGCCCAGTTCTGGTGGTCCCGATAACTGCCTGCTCTTGAACCAGGAGACCCTGAGGGAGGGCAGTGGGCATGATGGACCCTTACCTGTAGATGGCAGAGCTGGGGTAGCTGCCTGGGTCATAGCTGACACGCACATGACCCTGATATAGCTCCACTGCAATGTGGTCATTGTCCCCATTGTACAGCAAGATCCCGTTGTCCTCTGCCGTGGAGACCTGTGGGGCAAGGGCACTTTCTCTCCCACGTAGCAGTGGCCCAGGGAGGTGGGGCAGATGGGGG
Source organism: Enhydra lutris kenyoni (assembly GCF_002288905.1). NCBI lineage: Eukaryota > Metazoa > Chordata > Mammalia > Carnivora > Mustelidae > Enhydra > Enhydra lutris. The sequence goes on from NW_019154096.1 coordinate 49,742,264, forward strand.
ATCCACATTTGGAAGATAAGTGCTATGTGCAGAGCGGTGGCCCCTGACAACCCAGCCTACCCAGGGGACACATCCTCCAAGGGATGCTGACAGAAGCTAGTAGCCCCTGGTTCACATGCCATCCACTGCCAGGAGGAGAAGGCAGATGGACCAGCTGAGGCCTGGAAACTGTGCTAGGAGGGGCAGGTAAGAGACCGAAGGGCATCTGCCCAGAGAGGAAAGTCCAATGGACGTGAGGTAGCCCGTTCTGTGGACCTCTGGGAGCCACCAAGAGGACAAGTAAACAAAGGCTCTTAACAGCCATGACCACCCCAAGCTGGAAGGAGCCATTCAGGAGGTAGTACCTGTCTCCGGAGCCATGCATGCAAAAGCTGGAGCTATCTTGGGAGGGAGAGCGCTCTACAGTGCTGTAGGGGCCGTGATCCTGCCTTGTCCCTCTTCCCCCACCACTTCTTGGTAAAGTGGTAAAGCGACTCCCTGGTCGCATAGGGCTGGCACAGGGCCCAGGCTGGACCCAACATAGCACCCCATCTGGCTGGACTTCATGGCTGGGCCAGAGACAGGCAAGTGACTGAAGGCAGGCCAGTCAGAGATCTTCCCTGAGGTCGGTGACTGCTGTGCCACCAGCTGGCAGGGCAGAGCCCGCAACAGGACAGCAGGGCAGCAGACCCACCTCTCTGTGGAGGTGCCGAGGACGTGGGGGAATTTATTTTATTGAGCGGTTAGGCTAGCTGTGTTCTTGTAGTGCAGACAGGGAACGTGGGTGGGATGTGGGAGAGGTGATGAAGTGGGGGAGCACAGTGAGCATGTTGGGAGGCTTAGGGGCTCTGGGAGCAAAGGAGGAAGACGTGGCTGCTGGGGTGGGGAGTGCAGCTGGAGGAAGAGAGCTGGCCAAGGAGGACATGTGGACTCTGATCCTTTCATCATGCACCATTCCCTCTTCTCCGTCCCCAAGAACTGCTGGGCAAACAGTGCCGTTCAAGTGGGATGTGCGTTTAGGCCTCCACAAACTGACCTTGGGAGATGAAATTCAAGACATGGAATGACAAAGTAAGGGCCCCAGGGCCAGGAGGCTAAAAATACAGGGCCAGAGCTGAAGCCCAGAGCCAACTCTGGCTGTGTTGCAGCCATATGGAGAGTGTGCAGTGCTGGAGACTGGTGCTGAGGAGCAGGCGAGACAGGGTGGCCAGAGAGGACCCCGAGACCACTTCCCCTGTTCCCTCCTTCCCTGATCGGAGATTGCTTTTGTGACCCAGTAACCTTCCCACATCTGCTTTACCCACATCCAAAGGGTTTTAATTAACACAGGCTCCTCCCAGTTCTCCCAGGCAGGGATGCCCCTCACTGCTCTGACCTGCCTGACTCCCTTCTCTGACCGGGCACCCTGGGCACGACGCACCTGCAGCGTGATGTTGGCTCGGGGCCAGTTCTGCAGGTCCGTGAACTGCAGGTAGGTGTCCCGATCCACAAAGTTGACACTGAGCAGCTTCTCACACTCAGGGCCGCCGAAGCCTGGGAGGCACTGGCACACGGGCCCGCTGCCCTGGTCCACACAGTTGGCCCCATTCTGGCACTCAGTCCCCTCACAGGGGTTTCTGGGGGTGGGAGCGGGGGAAGGTACCTCACAGAACTGCCCACTGAAAGGGGAAAGATACAGGTCAGAGAAGGCTGAGCTAAGAGGCAAGGGGACAGCTTTCTCTCCCATGGTCCTGGAGAGAAATACTAAACATCATGGGAAACAGAAGATGCTCCTAACGAACACTTTTCCCGAGAGAACTAGGAGCCAGAAGGATACTGAGAACAAGGTGAGAAACAAGTGTGGTCCCTGGAACAGCATCATCGCTCCCCCTGGGCATCTGTCAGAACAGAAAACCTGAATCTGCTTAATAAGGTCGTGCGCGCACTAAAGTCTGAGAAACACTCATGACTCAGGGCAGTCAAGTCTGCCGGCAAATTTACTACTGCCACAGGAGAAAAAACAGACACGAGAGAGAGAAGACTCAAATGACTAAAGAAATAAAAGGGGACAGGACCACCAGCAGGGAGTTCTGACCCACGCTACATGCCCAGCACCAGGACTCACGGCCTCCGAGAGCGGAAACGACTCAAAGGTCTCTCCGCGGAGGAACGGATCCACAACTGTGGTCTGTCCATACAGTGGAATACTAGCCGGCCACAAAAAGGAAGGCAGTTCTAATGCATGCTGCCACGCAGATGAAGCCCAAAACCATGATGCCAAGGGAAAGAAGACAGTCACAGAAGACCACAGATGGTGTGATCCCACTTACAGGAAACATCCCGGACAAGCAACTCTATAGACACAAGTAATAGATTATTGGCTGCCCGGAGCAGAGACTGGGGTGGAGGGTGACAGATAGGAACAGCGTTTCTTCCTGGAGTAATGAAAGTGTTGATTATGGTTAATAGATGCTCAATCCTGATAGTATACTACCAGCCACTGAATTATATACAGAAACTGGGTGAATTATAGCTCAATAAAACCGTTAAAAAAAAAAAGACTCAAGGAGAGCATGGGAGGTAGGTGGCCAGAAGGAGGGGAGGGATGCCCTACCCCTTCTCTTTCAGAGAAGCCACCTTTATGCCGGGACGGGTCTTCATTGGCTCACTGGACAGATACGTGGCAGGCACTGGCCAGTACTCTGTACCCACTTCCCAGTCCCTCCACCAAACAGTTTAGGGACCCTGTGCTTATGATCTCAGTGACTGGGGAACTTTCCCAGGTCACACACCTGGGGAGGGCATAGCCACAGTTAGACCCCCAGGATCCAACTTCCAGGCTCGGACCCTTACTCCCTCCCACCAGCTGTGCTTGGGCGCTCCTGCCAGCTCTGGGGCTGGAGGCTAGGAGGCCTCAGTTGCTCACGGTGCCCTGGGGCCACTCACCTGTAGCCCTCAGTACAGAGGCAAGAGTAGCTGTTGACTTCGTCCACACACTGGGCCCCGTGCTGGCAGCGGTGGTCCCTGCAGTCATCCTCGTTCTCACTGCAGCTGTCACCTGCATAACCTGGTGCACACTCACACCTGGGAGGCGAACGGGGTTGGGGGGATGGGTGGAGGGGTGAACAGGAGTGAGGGGCAAACAGGTGAGGGAGAGGATTGGGGGGGGCGGTCAGGTCTTCAGAAACCTGTGGGGCCTGGGGGCCATGTGTGTGACCGAGAACCTTAAGGCCCATGCATCTGTGGGACAACCAGGAGGTCAAACAGAGCCCTAGAGAGAAAGATGTCCCCCAGCGCATCCTGGGACCCTTTTCTGGTACAGGAAGAGAGCTTGTGTGGGCCTCTGTGTGGGGGCAGATTCTGGGCTGGGAGGTTGGCTATCCAGTGGCAGGAGAAGGGGATCTTGTCATGGAGGACCCACCCTGACCACTGACAGCACATCCAAGGCCAAACTTCAGCCCCTCTCAACCCGCTCAGCAGAACAAGGCCCCGCATCGTAGGGCTCAACTAGCTCTCTTCAGCCTCCCCAAATCCACTGGACCAGCCTCCTAGCCCTGCCCCAGCAAACCTAGCGCCCCCGCTCAGGGATGCCAGGCCAGTCCCCAGCCCCCAGCTCTGCTGTGCTGCTCCCATCATCTGGAGAGCAACCATTTGCCTGTCACAGACAGAGCACACTCCACCCAACTTCAGTCACAGCCTTGCAAGACACCCCCTGTCCTGCCCCACCCCAATTAGGCCCACCCTGTGGTCAGACCTGTCTCCACTGGCAGCAATCCCACCCCACCAGCACTTCCCTGCCTTCATGTCTATTGATTCTCGCACATCCTCTTCTCTCTCCCTGCCTCAGTCCAACCTGGGCAACACCACACCTCCTCCAGGAAGCCCTCCCAGCTGCCATCAAGAGATCCCTGTGGGAAACTCCTCCAAACTAAACTGCAAACTCCACAGCTCAATCACACAACCTGGCAGGCAGATGCTCTGCTCCCGCCTGGATGTTTTTATTCCCAGTTTTTCAAGCTGTTAAATACTTTTCTACCCAAATAATACATATACGTACATATGTGTACACACACACACACACACACACACAGACACCCCTTTATGGTTTACACCATAATGGTTTACACCAAAACCTATTATGGTTTACATCATAATGCTACTCCTTACTACATAAAATGGCATGATTTTCAGATAGTTTCTCTATTTTAGTTTTGTTTTGTTTTTTTTATTCCTGAGAGAGAGCACGAGCAGGGGCAAGAGCATAGGGAGAGGGACAAGCAGACTCCGCCCTGAGCACTAAACCCGAGATCACAACCTGAGCCACCAGATACCTCTCTATTTTAGTTTTTAATGTTCATCTTGACCCACCGTTTGGCTCACAGGCCACGACTAGGGCTTGTGCTGCAGTCTGAACGATGCTGCGGTAGCTAAGCCTCTGCCCACGTTCACCTTCACTCACTCACTCAATGCACTGAATGCCCGCTGAGCCCCAGGCGCAGTGGAGTGAGGCCCGTCCTCCCTCCAGAGGGGAGGGAGGGGGTCAGTCCTGCTTTAGTCCGCTGCCTGAGGTCCAGCCCCTCATCTGAGCAGCCGGTGAACGCCTTGGTCTGCCACTGCTGCTCGGTCTGCCGTGCCAACTCCACCCCAGCAGCTCACCGGCAAGCGCGGCAGCTTCGGCTCCCGTGCACCCCCTCGGTCTCCGACCAGGCCTCAGGAGCCCCGCTCTCTTGCTTCCTGCCCCTGTCTGTGGGTGGCCCCAGCTGGACCGTGGGCTCCGTGGGAGGCTCCACTCCCCACCCTCGCCTGAGTGCCTGGGGTTTGGTCCCTCAGCCACAGGCTTTCAACCCCGGCCACCTATGCTGTCCTGACTGGTGGAACGGGTCCCATAAATGGGACTGTGTTTACAAAACTGCAGTTGGAAACATTTTAAAAGCCCACGACCTTCATGTAGTCGTCTTCTTGTGACCGTGCACTTCCATATAAGCCAGTAACAAAGAAGGCGACAACAGTCAAAGACCTCTTATTCAGACAGGTTTTGCAATTCTGAAATTTTGGGATTTTAGAAAGGTTATACAAGGCCTAAAGCACATAACACAGCAATGGGATCTGGGGCAGCCCCTTAGTTAAACATGTTCACATGTCTGCAGCAAATTCTACGTACGTTCAAACTACATGGCAAGAATAGTGACCCTAAGTAGCTTTGTAACTGTGCGGGTCAGGTCTTACTACCAAATATGTTCTGGTCAGACCAGATTTTGCTATCAAATGGGCTTTTGCCTTTCAGAGTTTTGTGCATTTTGTATTTGGGGAGGAGAAATGGTGGATCTGGAAAGCTAAGAGCCCTTTACAGAGCACCTACCAGATGTCAGCCTTGGAGCAAAGCGCTTTCCACGCGTTTGCTCATCTGACCCTCGCAACCACCCCAGGAGGAAGCCACAGGGGGGCCCACTTTGCAGAGGGGAAGACAGGCTCAGAGCAGTCAAGGCATCCACCACTACCCTGTCCCCACACTGACTCACAGGGACCCTGTGTAGCCAGGACCAAACCCACTTGACAAGTAAGGAAATAAAACAGGGAGAACAGAGATGAGGGGACTTCAAGGCCCATGCCCTTGTCTGGCCCTGAAAACCCGCAACACTGACCTGGGCCCGTCTGGAGTACCCACACACCGGGCCTCGTGCTGACATGGGTTCAAATCTGGGGAGCAGAAGTCCACCAGCTGCTCACAGGCCCTTCCTGGGGAAGAAGGAGGAAGGGGGAGAGAAGCTGCTGCCATGCTCTGCCAGGCAGCTGGGCCAGCAGAAACCTGCCGCGGCCCTTCCACAGCCAGGAACAGGCTCAGGGCATGAAACCCACCGCACTTACCGGTGTACTGCAGGGGGCACCTGCAGCTGTGGTTGCCCACACCGTCCACACACACGCCCCCATTGGCACAGGCGTGTTCCCCACAGTCGTCTGTATTCACCTCACAGGTTGGTCCTTCAAAGCCGGTGGGACAGGAACACCTGAGGGCAGCGGGTGAGGAGAGAGCGCACCAGGTGGGCCCGAGCCAGGCCAGCAGCGTTCCTGAGGCACCGGTGGAAGCCCATGTCCCCCGGGGACCATCCTCATCCCAGAGCTCTGGTCCCCACCTCGGGCCAGGCCCTCACTAGGTGCTGGGGTTAGAGTGAATCAAACAGCCCTGGATTCTGGGGGCTCGCTCACAATCTAGTTGGAGAGACAATGAGGAGATAGGCAACCACACGAGAGTTGGGAAGTACTGGGATGGTACCACACGGAGGCTGGGAAGGGTGGACAGAGGCCGGGGATACTTAGCTCATACATCAGGGATGAGGGGAGAACAGGGCTGGAGGGGGAGCAGGAGTCAGCTCGTGGAGACTTCCCCCCCGGGAGCACCCGGGGTCTTCCAAGTGACAGGTGGGTCAGAGAGGTCTGAGAATTTTCCAGATCCTTCAAGTTCTGCACAGAACTTGAACTGTTGCCTGAAAAGACCTACTCCAGAGCCTCAGAAATGCACACACACCTCCCCAGCCTGAGTGTGAGCTGGGACTGCTGGAGCCTAAAACCCTTGCGCACCCAAATAAAGGGACAATTAAGAAGGCAGAGGTTTCCCGACAGGACAAACACTTTTGCAAGACATTCCAGTTCTGTGTATTTAAAAAAAAATCACTGACTGGTCAGCTGATCGAGCATTAAAAACTTTTGATGACAGATCAGTCTGGGGTTTGGGCATATAAACTCGGAAGGGTTTCAAATAATTGAGTGACATGCTACAATAAAACTTCTAATCCCAGTGATCTATGTGCACAAACTTTCCAACATTTCTATCTGTATACATAGATTAAAAAAAGGAACATGTTGGATGCTGAGCCTTCTCTCATTCTGTCCCATTCATCCTGGGACACAGGAACCAGTTAGAAGAAAAGCACACACAAAAAGCCCCCCATCTAGCTCATTACGAGTCGTAACCTTTTCCTTTCATGTGTAACAATTACCGAAGTTTGTGGAGTTGGGTTCCGATTGTTGCTGTCGATGTCATTACAATTGTTGACAATTGTAATGACCACTCTGCAAAGGATACTTTTCAGAGGTTGACGGTGACAAGAAACAAAAATCTATGGGTGGCAGAGAAGTAGGGCAGAGGGCTTAAGAACAGACTTGAGCATCAAAACATAGACATTGGAAGAGAAATGGAGGTGGGTGTGAGGAGTAAAATCGAAATACTAGTTCGAGGAGAAAAGGAAGGCGATAACAGGTTTAAGCTGTTAAATGAGCTTGTTGGGGTGATTTTTAAAAAATGGGATCAAATTGCTGTGTTCATCAGATTCCACTGGAAAATGATAAAAGTGAACTAAAAAGGGAGATTTTTAAAGGTTCATATTTACAGTATCCTGGAAATTAACTCTTTTATAATAAACAGTTCAACTTACACTGAAAAATGCTGGCCGTCACTCTAAGAACGTACAAGAGGAAATGTCGTTCAAACACCGGTTTGGCGCGGGTAAGTGTGCACAAAGGTAAGAAGCTCAGAGTTCCAGCTTGGAGGGGGCTACCCCAGCTGCACCCGTCCTCTGCAGAGGGGTCCTCTGCAGAGGGGTCCTCTCAGCCGCCCAAGCTCCATAGAACACCCCCCCACAAGAGTCCAGCGGGTGTTGGGGGGGGGGTGGGCTGGATGGAGCGGTTGCCAAAGCCCAGAGAAGGAGGGAGACGATTGTAAGGACACGGTTTCCAAGGTGACGACGTGTGAGAGCCTATTTTGTGTTTTATTTTTTACATCGGGCCATTAGGGTTTGCAAAGGCAGGTTTGGCCATTCTTGCCAAGTAGATTCAACATCATTTTCCAGAGAGCAGATTTGTTCGCTTGGCAGTTTATTTTCAGCAACTAAACACTATATATTCCTCTGGAAAAACTCTGGGTCCAGGAGAGCTCTGGGCGGGGGGGTGGGGGGGGTGGAGGGCTCCTTGAAGGGGCCTGGGGGAAATCCGTGGTGGGGGCGCTTATGTGGGAAGGTCAGACAGGAATCAGGAGGGCTGGCCCTTCACGAAGTCCAAGGCGGGGTAGGCATCGGCTACCCAGGTGTGACCAGTGGGACCCAGATCATGGGGAGAGGCCACGGACGGTGCGCCTGGGACTTGCTCCCACCTCTGGGAAGGCCTCCCCACCTGTCTCGCAGGCTGCCTGATACCAAGCAGCGGGTGAGGGGCCCTGCCATCAGGCAACATGGGCACAGCAAGCAGCTGTTTGACTTCAGGTCAGAGGCCTTGGGAGTTAGTGAAGATTAAGGGGGTTTAAAACACCCCTGCACTGCCCCTCAGCATTGCCAACACATATGCCCTTAGCAACGGATTGCCAGGACCATCAGAAGACCCTCTGGCCCCTGGCACGAGCACGGAGAGGCCTGGGGCAGGGATGGGCATGCCACACAGCTCTGAGCCCCAGCCCTCCGTGCTGCTGAGACTCAGCAGGCCCCCATCTCTCCGGGCAACAGGGGTCCAGCCTGGCATGGAGGGGTCTCTAGCTGCCCTCCCCAGCACAGGGAGCGCGGGGCCATCCCACTTGGAGGAGGGAGGCACCCAGGCTTGGGTGCTAGACCCGTCAGCACCCCTCCCACCAGGTTCTGGCCCCCACCAGGCAACTCACATGAAGCCAGCATCCTCGCCCTCCTGTGGATGGCAGGTCCCTCCGTTGCCACAGGGGCTGCTGGAACAGCTGTCCAGGGACACCTCACAGTTTCGGCCCTGGGGGGCAAAGTGAGTGATGAGGACCTCAGAGACACCCCGGGATTGCTGTGAGCCAACAGAAACAGCCAGCCCCGCAGCAGCAAGCCGCCCTGGCCCAGGAGTTACCTCTTCCTTCCTTCATTCATTCATTCACTCGTTCACATGCTGGGTCATTGATTAAACACTCCCTCACGCACCTGCCCTGGACACGGTGGGCAAAGCGGTGAACAAGCCAGCCCAACCCCGTCTTTCCTGGAAAGAGCAGCCCTCCTCCCCGGGCCCAGCCTCCACTCACCTTATAGCCGCTGGAGCAGGCGCACCTGTAGCCCTCAAGGGGGTCATTATGGCAGGTGCCCTCATTCTGGCATGGGCTGGACAAGCAGGGATCACACTTGGCCTGGACAGCCAGAGTTGGGGGACCTGGGGCAGGGGGGAGGTATTAGGGCAGAAGGGAGAGGAGGGCAGGACAGCCCTCAGGGAGAGCGGCGGAAGTCCTCTCCCCAAGGAAATTTTGGGCCCTCCCTCTATTTCCTCTGGGTCACGTTCATGCTCTTTTCTCAGCCCGCCTCCCCTCAGCCTCTATAAAGTGAGGTTAGTCACAGCACCTGCCTCGGGGGCCATGAGGACTAAATATGCTAATTGGAATGTACTCAATGGGCGGGCACTGGATGCCCATGGAGCCCCCACATAGTGGTCAGGGCAAAGCCATCAGTGTGAGGGCGTCACAATCACAATGACCGAGGTGGGCTCTGGCTCCCCACCCCAGCCCCATCCCAAGGAGCAGAAGTCCGCAGGCAGCCACCTCGGCAGGGAGGGGCACGGCTCTGCGAGGGGCTATGCTTAGGAGGAAAAAGTACATTTGCCTTCAAGTTGTTTCTCTCCAAGGTTGAATGGGGGGTGGGGGGGAGACTCTGTCCCATCACCACAGGCAAGACCTTCTCCAGCCCCTGAAGGACTCACGCGTCCTCTTCCCTGAACTTGGAAGTGGGCTAGGAGCCAGCAGCCAGGCTGCCTGGGGCACCACCTGTGAGGGGAATGAGGACCTCACAAGAATAAAACTCAGGTTTCCACTCAGGTCTCCTTCTAGAAATGGAGAAATATTGGTCCTGCTGAAGAGGCATGAGACTTAAAAGAGACAAACACTTTTCACTGGAAGGAAGCATGAGTGGATTTCCCAGATACTGGGATTCTGTTCCTTCCTCTGGGTGCTATTTCCCTGGTGTGTTCAGTCTGAGAAAATCCAGGGAATCCCCCCCGCCCCACTTATGATCTGCGTACCTTGATGTTATGCATGTTATATTTCAACAAAAAGTTTTCTTAACTTACCAATACCATCTAATAACCACTAGTTAAATACCGAACCAATGTTTCACTGCCAATCAGGGCCCTCTGAAAGGTTACCCCCGTGACAGCAGCCTGCACGCCAGGTGACCATGAACCCAGGGCTGTCAGTTTCATTTCCGATGGAGGGCTGTGAGCTTGCAGAGCGCAGGGGCTGGGCCCCCTGCTGGCCCCCGGCGCACACTGCTGGACCTGGGGCAGCCCTCAGCCCCCTCCCTCGGCTCAGCTGGGCTCCCGGGCCATCAGTCAATCAGCCAATCCACCTCTGAAGGAGAATTTCCAGACACCCCAGGTGAGGCAGCTTCAGGGCAAAGTGTGTGGAGTCTCCAGTCACACTGGGGCCCTGTGTTTCTGCAAATGTCAGGAGAGTGGCAGCGGGGTCCAGTGGCTTGGGGTGGCGAGGGGGGGATCAGGGCCAAGCACATTTTCTACCAAAGGGAGCCCTGAGCCCTCCTGCTGCTGAGAGGCTGGGAGTGTCGGGAAACGCTGCTACTATTTTTATTTTCCTTACGTAACCCCAGGGAGAGGGATTAAGGCCCTCACAGCCTGAGCCATTCTACCCAGCTTTTCTCGTTCGCTGGACATCAAGAATAGAAAGAAGGTAGCCATGCTAACAAGCAGTAGGCCCATCATTCCTACCACCTGACCCCCCACTCGGATGGTCACCACGGGGACACAGGAGACCCTGGAAGGCCCCGCCAGAATTAGGTCCCGTAGGCCCCTGGCAGCGGGTGGTGGGGACGCAACCGTGTACCTACAGCCCCGCCCCAGCCCCTGCTCTCGTGCTCCTGGGCTCACCTTGGCATTCAAACTTCTTGGCAGGCGTGGTGAGGAGCAGCTTGCCCTCCATGTCTGGGGGCCCCGCACAGCGGGCAATGCCCGGTTCCTTATAGCCTGTCTTCACCCAGCCGGACAGCCAGCGGAGGTGGCAGTCGCAGTACAGAGGGTTGGCCCCAATGGCCCTGCATCAGAGAGCAGAGGGCAGCAGTCATCCCGAATGGGGTCCTTCACCCAGCAGGCACTGAGCTTGCCAGGCACTCAGCCAGGGGCTGCCAAAAATCCTAATGGTCCCCATGGTGTGAGCCTTTACTGCACAGTCGGCGCTGCTCTAAAAACTTCCTATGTGTTATCTTTTTTCTTTTTTTTAAGATTTCATTTATTTCTTTGACAGAGCACAAGCAGGGGGAGAGGGAGAAGCAGACTCCCCGCCGAGTAGGGAGCCTGAGGCGGGACTCGATCCCAGGATCTTGGGATCATGACCTGAGCCCAAGGCAGACAACTAACGGACAGAGCCACCCAGGCGCCCCCTTTGTGTTATCTTCTCAGTCCTCCCCACAGCCTGCTCTTCTCATGGCATATGTTGAAACAGGCTCGAAAAGGTTGGGCACTTGCCTACAATGGCACAGAGGAAAGGGGGAGGTGGCATTTGAACCGGGGCTGTTGAGGACAGGGCCGCCTCCAGAGTGCATGGGGGGCGGGGAGCCACCATTTACTGCTGAGAGGAACCAGCTGCTTTCCCACGGCCCCACATCGAATCTTCTCATTAGCCCCACGGTGTGAGCTTTCTTCTCCGTCTCCAACAGGGGGAACTGAGCCTCACGTGGACCAAGTAAATTCCCTGGGGTCACACAACAGTGAAGAAGGGCAGCCCCCAGCTCCAGACCCAGAGCCGTCTGACTCTGAAGCCCATACTCTTTCATTTTTCTTTTCATTTTTAATTAAACAAGGAGTCACGAACGCATTCTCAGTGTAAACCCCTTCCAAGTACTGCAAGCAAAGTCCCCACCTCGTGGCGAACGTACTAAATGCCACTGAATTGTACACATTAAAATGATTCATTTTATCTTACGTGAACGTCCCCTTAGTTTTCTTCAAAAAGGCCCATTCCTATGACTGGTGGAAGAGCAAAATGGCATTAACTGCGACAGAGGGGATTTTGTGATGTCTATCAAATCACCCATGCAGTGGCCTTTTGACCTAGCGATTCTGTTTTTGGGAGTTTCTTTCAGATACACCTGCCTGGGTGTGTAAAGTCATCTGCGCAGCGGTACTAATCACGGCACTGTTTGCAATAGAAAGAAACTACAATACATCCACGATGCAAAGAAAGGCTGCCCACCACCCCCCCAAACCCATCACTACCAAGCACAGAAGGACCCGTGTCACAAGGTCACCACGCCCAGGCCTGTAGCCTTCCGGTTTCTCCCAGACTTACACTTAGGGCTCTTTTTTAAAAAATTATTTTAATCCAATTAATTAATTTATAATGTATTATTGGTTTCAGAGGTCCGGGTCTGTGATTCATCAGTCTTCTGTAATAGCCAGTGCTCATTACATCATGTACCCTCCTGAATCCCCATCCCCCAACACCTAGGGCGCAAAGTATATCCACCTCCTGGATCATCACCGGGCAGCTTCTTGTCACTAAGTGGCACATCTTGGAGATCTTCCCAGGTCGGCACAAAGGGACCCCCCCCACCTCATTTTATCAAAGCACTTCATAGCATCCCAAAGGAATGGATAGCTCTCAGCTTACTGAGCAATTTCCCTACTGCCAGACATTCTGGTGGCTTCCAATGGCGTGAGCATTTCTCTAGAACAGGTGCCTAGAAGTGGGCTTCGGGTCACAGAGGAAGCTCAGGCAGGATGTTCAGAGCTGCTCTCCCAAACAAGTAGCAGCTCGTGCTGGCCGGCAGCAGCGTCAGGCCAGGACTGCCCCCTCACCCCGACCCAACCCCGCACCCCCAGCCCTGCAGTGTTCACCAACCAGCCGCCACACTCAACACCTCCCTGACAAACAGTGGGCGATTTAGAGAGGAGTGAGAGCTGGCTTTGGGAGAATGCAAGGGCCAGAGCTCCTGGGTCCAGCAAAGAGAAAAATCAGAGCTTTGGGCCTGCCGTTCATTGATATCAACACTATTTTCTAAGTATAAGGCTGTGGGATGATAATGAGAATGGGCACATTATTAAATAACGGCTGCGCTGCCCTTTTCCACCTGTTTCTGGGTGATAGAGAGGAAGTGGCTCCCCCGAGGTGTGTTTGGTCTGATGAAAACAGCAGCAGCTCTGAGCAGGAATTCCCCAAAATAGGCCAGCGGATGACACAGTGTGACAAGGCAGCTGGGCAAGACTTGGCCTCGGGCCCCAGCGCGGCTGCTCCCTGCCCGCTGACCTTGAGCAAGCCGCATCCCCTCTCTGGGGCTCACTTTACGACTCGATAAAGAGCCTGCAATCTGAGGGGGGCAGGAAGACAAGCACAAATAACCTAAGATGGGCACCAAGGGAATAACGCAGCATGGAAAAGAAGGCCAGTTCAACCTCGACGTGTGTTTCATTTTTTCTGTCCTGATTTGCTGACAGCATCCCTCCTGGCTAATGGGACAGGGGGCGACACCTTCCTTTCTCCACTGAACAGAGCCATGGCTGCCAGAGGTCGAGGAAGCTCAGAGGCTCTGATTTTTCTGAAGCTGTGTGTGTTTAAAATAAAAAAAAAAGACTTTTTGTGAATAACAGGAATACAAAAATTGTGCTATATTTAAAATGTTTATGTTAACCAGATTAATATTTTTAACATAAAAAGTGCAAGGTAATGTGATTACGTTATTCAAAATGTCAATACAGACTTTAAAAAATTTCTTTTGTAGTGCACTTGCAGGAGTGTGGTCTGCTAATGAGCCATGAGCTGAAAGTTTATTATGAATGACTTCTTCTTTCAGTCCTGTAGCTAGCTCATTTAGAGAAAATGCCCCAGAGACTGAAGCCACTGTGAATGTGGAGACCTTGACAGGTCAGGATTGTCACAACGCTGAGTCCCCCTATGTCTACCCGCCCCCCATAAAGGGCAGCAAAAGTGCACCTCAAATCTTTTCTTCAGGTTTTTATTATTTATAAGTCATCTCCACAGCCAAAGTGGGGCTCAACCCTCAGCCCCAAGATCAAGAGTCACGATCTCCACGCACTGAGCCAGCCAGGCGCCCCATGTGCACCTCCGGTCTAAGTGTCCCCTTCTGACTCTTTACGTAAAAATAACAGTAAAGAATAATAAAAACTCCCAAAGTCAATATTGCTATTCTAAAGTTAAGTCGGGGTTGACACACGCGTTTTCTTTGTTCGTCTACAGAGCCAGCTCTGAGCCACACCTGGTTTCAACCACTCACCCTCTCCACTACCCGCAGGCTGGGGTTTTGAGACCCCTTCACTTTCGCCCGGGGCCATTTTCCCATCCAAAGTGACTGAGAGCTCGGGGTGGAGTGGAGAGTCACTGGCCCAGCCAAGGCGCAGTGGTGGGGACAGTAGGCAGGCTGCCTGTGAAGCCAGAAGGGCTGTGATTCAGGTTTACACCCTCACCAGGGTGTAAATAATCCCATGTTGTTGATCGTCGGTGTAACCTGGAAATCGCTGAAACAGCAGACACTCGGTGTGTCCACGCCAAGACCCTGATGGGCTTCGGCTAATGTAACTGCGGCCAAAATAGCTCTCCCATGGCTGTTTCCCAGATTTAGCACGTACTAGAACTTCAGAATTGCCTCCACCCAAGCCGTACCTCCTCTGCCTGTTCTCTTCTCAGGCAACGTCCTCATGCCCTGCACTGTCTCCTTCTCCTGCCCTGAAGCTTCCTGACACCAGTAGGCAGCCCGGGAATGCCCGTGAAGCAGCCTAACCCTAACCCTGCCCAAAAGCATGAGGTACGCACGGAGCTCGGTGTGAAAGCAAAGCAAATTCACAAAGAAAAGAATCCTCCATTGTCCCATAAATGTAACTAATTTAATTTTTGTGTATTCCCTTCCAGGTCTTGTGTTCACACGTGTGTCCGCGAAATCCGAGTGTCGGGTCTTCCTTATGCCGAGTTTTCATCAAATAGTAAATTACAGTACCATAATGCTCTAACTACTTGGTATGCTGTCCTGTGGGCATGCCATGATCTAGTTCATCAGTCCGTATTTACTTTTCACACTGAATTCTTTCTTTTAAGATTTTATTTATTTATTTGACAGAGAGAGAGAGATCACAAGTAGGCAGAGAGGCAGGCGGGGGGTGGGGAGCAGGCTCCCCGCTGAGAGCCCGATGCGGGGCTCGATCCCAGGACCCTGAAATCATGACCTGAGCCGAAGAGGCTTAACCCACTGAGCCACCAAGGTGCCCCTTCACACTGAATTCTTAATGAATTCAGAATCTAGCTTCCTGACACGCAGCAAATCAGACAACAAAACGCCAGATTAGAGAAATGAAGAATGATGTTTGGAGCACTGGCTCAGGAACTGGCAAACAGTAAATATTCTCTGATGAAGAGATGGTTGGATGGATGGATGGATGGACAGACAGACAAGTGGAGGAAAGATGAGCTAACTGCAAAGTGAAGAGCAAAGTTAACAACAATAGAGAAGTGTGCAGGGTATTGGAACCTAGGATGGTGATGAGCACTCACAATCATTATGGTATATGGACCATAGAAATAACCTTTGTACAGGTGAGGAAAGAGGCCCAAAGAGATGAATGAATTGTCAGAGATCCCACTGCAAGTTGATGGCAAAACAAGGCCCTAACACCATACATCCTGATCTTCTAGAGTTTAAGAGGTTTAAATATGGTGGACCTGAGCCTCCACAGCACCCTCTGCCTACTGGCCCCTCCCTGCCACATACTGCTAGTGAAGAGGAGAGGCCCAGGCCAGAGTCATAGTAGGAACAAAGGGCACCTCCAGGAGCCAGGGACACTGGATGCCAACTCTTGGGCGACTCCTGCCCTGGTGCCTGCTAGGACAAGCACAGATACACTCTGGAGAGGAGCATCTCTAATTTAGGTCCTCTGGATTCCAAACTTCAGCAAAAAATGAGCTCACAACCACTAACCACCAAATACTGGTGGAAACAAGGCCCTGTTGAATGGGAGTCATCATGAGTAATGACCAATGTGGCCCCTGCCTGGCCTTTGTCTAGAGCCACCGTCTGTCTCTAGCCAGGCTCCCTCCTGCTTCATCCCATGCCAGCCGGCCTCCACACATCACCATGGCTTTCCAGGACCTTTCTACAACTCTACTGTACCACTATTCCCTTCTATTTGTAACATAAAGTCCACGCTCCTTAGCATGGCACAAAAGGTCCTTCACAATGGAATTCCAATGCCCCTTTCCAGATTCATCTCTTCCCACCCCACACTCTTCACCCAACCAACCCCCTATTATCCTATGTTGGACAACATCCCTGAATAGGTCATCTACTTTCTTGCCATCTTGCCCTTGTACATGCTGTTCCCTCCTCCTAGAATGTCTTCCCCTATCTTCTCCAATGGCAAATCCCTAGCTAGTCCGTTTCTGATGGCAGCATCCATGTCACCCCCTCTGTGAAGCTCCTCAGACTTCCCCAAAGTTAGTCACTGCTGCCTTTAAATTTGCTTTATAATATCCTGATGGTCACAGAAGGCAGAAAGTTGGTGGTAGTAAATTCTTCAGCACTTGGCTCACTGAGGTTATAATTTATTGAGGCAATATAGAATAAATAAATAGCTTTGGAATCAGATACACCTAAGTTCCAATCCTGTCTCTGTCATTTCCTAGCTTTATGACCTAGGGAAGTGGCTTCATTTTTCTGAGCCTGGGCCTGAGTGGAAAATATAAATAATAAATGTAAATAAATGCAAATAATAAATGTAAATAAATAAATGTAAAATGAAAATAATAAATCCTACCACCTAGAACCTAGAGCCCTTTTTCCCTTTCATCTCATGGCAGACATCACGAGTCAGTCACTGCACTCTTCCCACGGAGTCCAGACCAGCACTGGAATCCTCGCTGTGGGCTCAATCAGTCCCCGTCAAACTCGCAGAACTGGTGAGCACAATACCTACTTCTCACTTCAGTCTTGGAGTAAACGAAACACAACAGATAAAGTATTCACACACAGTTAAGTACTGGCCCTCGATAAATAGTACATATTATTATTTATTTCCTCAAGTCTAAGGTTAACGCACTACTGATATAACATGCTTCAGGAAGTGAGGAGAAATATTATCATATTAAATAGATCATTTACTATAGGTAATGGTTTCATTCCCTATGCTACGATACACTATGATTTCAGAGATGAGCATGAAGAAAAGGCAAGTCTTCTCAATGGAGAAAACCCAGTGAGATTACGGGAAGAATGAGCCTCAGATGGCGATGCTGAGGGCTCCAGAGGGCTCTCTGAGGGAGTGTCAGCGCTCCACTGTGCACGTGAGTGTGGGTTCCAAGAACCCCCGGCGCCCCGGCTGCCGTGCTCCTGGCCTGATCCCTGCCTCGGCCTGGAGCTGGGACCTGGGACCGAGAGCTCAGCACCCAGACCCACCCCCAGAAGCAGGATGGGCCTGTCATGGCCCCGCTACTTTTTCTTTCTTTTTTTTCAGTTGTGGTAAAAACACACACAACACAAAATTTGCCATTTGGGCCATTTTAAGTGTACAGTTCAGGGGCATCCATGAGCACAATATTGTGCAACTCTCACCACTCTCGGGCTCTAAAGTGCTTCGTCACCCCCAAACAGGAACTCCCAACCCACTGAACAAGACTTCCCCACATGATCCTGCTCCTGGCACCCAGAAGCCTCCTTTCCCCTGCCTCTAGCTGGGGAGTCGACCATTCTGTACCCCACGTCAGAGGAATCAGACAACATCTGTCCTTCCAGGCCCAGCCTACGTCCCTCAGCATGTCACCAAGGCCTGGCCGTGTTTGTAACGGAGCCAGGCTTTTCTTCCTTCTTTCTTTCTTACAGCTGGAAAACACCCCATTGTATGTGGACACCACCTTTTGTCCAACAACTCGAGTTGCTTCTGCTTTTTGACTACCATGTGAAGGATACTGCTATGGCACGGGTGTACGAGTTTTCTGTTGTGAGAATCTGCTTCTGATTATCTGGGAAATCCACTCCTAGTGGATTTGCTGGGTCACAGAGTAATTCCACATTTAGCCTTTTGAGGAACTGAACATCCTGCCTTTTACAACGCCACATGGTCCTGTCAGCTAAATGGCTCTGGAAGCAATCCTGCATCGAATACAGCATTTCTTGGGGGTAGTAAATGTCCAGAGCTCTTCCCCCACCCTGTGAAGTCAGAGGCTCCAGAGAGGAGCCATGCTTAAGAGCACGGGCTTCTGAGCCAGAAGACTCTGGCCCCTACCAGCTGTGCAGCTTTGGGCAAGCTTCTCCCATTTTCTGGGCCTGTTTCCTCATGTGTAAAATGGAGATCATTGTACCCACGTTGAGGGAAGGCTGTGAGGATTAGGTCAGCTGACGCAGTCCATAAGGGCATTACTCCTCATAGGACTGCTTAGGAAGAACAGTCCTCAAGCCCCACTGCTGGGACTGAGGAAACAACATGTAAGGTCTGAGATGGGGGCTGCTTGAAGTTCATGAGCTTGACTAGCTTCAGGGTAAAAGCCATCAACTCTGCCAGCTCCGGAGGTGGGGGGAGGGGTCTTCCTTGGAATCCAAGCTCTGTTGAAATCCAAAAAGGCCTCGAGAATTGGCCCGAAGTTACTTACAGGTGAGACAAGGAGGTCACGTCCGTGAAGATGCCCTCTTGGAGAGTGGAGATGTCATTGCCATGCAGGGACCTGAGGAGAGAAGAGGCTGTCGGTGCCTCACCCAGGGACAGAGATCCGAGAACTGATGGAGGCGTGTGTCGTGCTCCTCCATGGGTCTGTCATGGCCAGAGGGAGATGGCCCTCAGCTCAGAGACCTGGCCCCACTAGCCACTGGCAAGGGAGAGGGAGCCCCTCATAACCCAAGTAGATGACCCCATGCCCGCCCTCTCCTGGCCAGCGAGCCTGAGGCGTAGGCTCCCCCTGGGTGAACAGGTTACCATGGCCAGCCACAGGTTGAGGGTAAAGAATGTCCCCGTGCCCCAGGCTCGGCTGCC
This sequence comes from Enhydra lutris kenyoni, assembly GCF_002288905.1. NCBI lineage: Eukaryota > Metazoa > Chordata > Mammalia > Carnivora > Mustelidae > Enhydra > Enhydra lutris. The sequence continues at coordinate 49,761,173 of NW_019154096.1, forward strand.
GGGGGCTGGGTCCCATGCATGAATCATCAAGGGGCCCTCCTAACAGGCGTGAAGGCGGGCTTTGATCACAGGGCAAAAACCTCCCAGTGGGAATTCTTAGAAAAGGTTCACAAATCTCTTGCGAACATTCTCCACCTGAACCGGAAACTCACAGGCAAACAAGGGGCCACCTTATGTTCAATGGCACTCCCCACACACACTGCTCCCCCAAACACAATGTGGGGCAGATCACAACCCCCCATTTCTCAGTTTCCCATTCGTTCTTCAGCCTCCGGGGCTTGAATGAACACGGGCAGGCCTGCTATCTCGGGACACTATCGGCCCTGCTGGGGCCACACACATGGAGACATGTCTGCCCACCAGGTGGGTCACAGTCCCCCCACCCCCCACGGTAGGCTGGATTTTCATGGAGGAATGAAGAGCGGGGAGACTTACAGCAGGCGCAGGGAGCGCAGCCCCTGGAAGGCCAGAGGAGGGATGCACTGGAGGGCGTTGTAGCTCAGGATCCTGTGAGAAGAGAAGGAGGATGAGGGAGGACCGGGGGTAGGGGGCGGGGAGGAAGGAGAGACCAGGACAGGGAGGGGACGGTGCAGCAAAATGAGGGAGGCCTGAAAAAGGGAGGGGGCACAGGCTGAGCCCCAGGCTAGTAAGTCCTGTGACCTGGCCACGTGCCCCAGCCCTTTTATGCCTCCTTCAGTTCCCTCAGCTGCAGAGCAGGGACAAAAACGATGACAACTTGGTAGGGCTTTCCTGTGGGTAAGGGGAAATGACCCAGGTGAAGTCTTCACCACGCCGTGCCCAGCTCCCCATGAGCCTTCAGTGAGGACACTGGGCACACTCCCCTGCAGAGGCTGCCCCAGTGATGGCCGGAGTTGGTGTCCCTGTTAAGTTGTCCCCTAACCAGTCCCAGCCTCACTCCTGGAGAAGACAGGTGAAGTCTGGGCCCACCTAGTGATGTGCTATTAAGAAGCTGTGATGGGGGCACCTGGGTGGCTCAGTGGGTTAAGCCTCTGCCTTTGGCTCAGGTCATGATCTCAGGGTCCTGGGATCAAGCCCTGCATTGGGCTCCCTGCTAAGCAGGGAGTCTGTTTCTCCCTCTGTTCTCTCCCTCTCCCTCTCTCAAATAAATAAATAAAATGTTAAGAAAAAAAAAAAAAGACAAAGAAGAAGTTGTGACAGTGTTGGCAAGGGGCTGTGACCGCCCCCCTCCCCTACCCCCCCGCTCCGTCATAAACATGGGGATTGAGGCCCTACAGGGAGAGAGAACTTCCCCAGGATGCTGTAATTAAGTCCCTAAGCTGGCTTTTTAAGTCACCTTCTCAGCTTCCTGGGTCCACAGGCTACACCACTCTCCCGCATAGCTTCCAAATGAACGAAAGAGCAAGCGCAGACAGGCAGGTTGACGGTAAAGGAAACAACTCTCACAACAGTCCCACACGTCCGTCAGTGGTATGACAGATATGGAGCCATACAGTGGGAGACCACCACTCACTGACCAGGAGCAGGGAGCGACCCGTGCAGGGACAGGGAGGAAGGTCAGAGTAACTATGCTGGCTGGAGAAGCCAAACAAGAGAGAGGACTGTGGGAGAAGTCCCTTCATGTAAAACTCCAGGTGGTTCACACTCGTCCATACAAGTCTGGGTGGGCAGTGTGGGGGCAGGAGTGGCAGAGGAAGGGCTGTCACAGGGCGTGAGGAGACTTCTGGGGGTTAATGGAAGAGGTCACTGCATGGATTGTGGTGATGGTTCCGTGGATGAGAACATAAGTCAGGCTGTAGCCACCTGTGGGCTTTCAGTATGTACAACTGGCTTTTCTAAAATAATCAGAGTGAGGAGATGCTCCCGTCCCAGGGACGGGCTCTGTGTCCCCTTGCAGGGGCCGGAATCACTGAGAGCAGGACTGTCCAGCCCCGGCACTATGGACAACTCTCTATTGGTGTTTAGCAGCAAAACCCCGGCCAGTGGCTCCCCCGACCCCCTCCAGCCGTGACCTGCCCCCCCAAAGTGTTTCCAATATGACCAAATGTCCCCGAGGGGGCAAAATCAGCCCAGCTGACGGCAGCTTCAGCACCGGCTCAGGAAGGCTCTGACAGGGGACCCGGTTGATGTTAGACCTCATGGCAAATAAGCACAGGTGCGGAACCAGCATTTCATGGCCTCGAGCCCACGTTCTGCTCCAGGGGCGTCTGGCTGGGTCATGACCCTGTCCATTTTTCTGGGTCTTGGCTCAATATAAGTTCAAAAATGGGCAAAATGAAACTCCCTTGTATGGACTGCATAGGTAGATGGCAAGACTGTAAAGAAAATCAAAAAGTAATTGCCATAAAGGTCAGGTGAGGCACAGTCTGGAGATGGGAGAAAGGGGGAAGGATCAGGAAGGGATGGGGGAACTTTTGGGGTGTTGAGTTCTATTTTTTTGCCTTAGGTATTCACATATGGGCCAGCTCTATGACTATTTGTTAAATGGTACATTTATATTTTTTGCATTTTTCTGTGCGAATGCTATATTTCCCTTAAATAAAAAATTTAGTTCTTTTCTTTCCGGCTGGCAGGCCCCAGGCACACTCCCCGGGGGTGACGCCGTGGGTGCCAGTGGGGCTCGGGGGACGTCTCAGTGGCCAGAGCACTTGTGCCCTCCCTCCACCTCCCCGCCCTGGGACTCACAGGGTGGTGAGCTGGCTCATGTTGGTAAAGGAGGAATTGCTTAAGGAGCTGATCTTGTTGTTACTCAAGTCCCTGGAAGACAAAAATACATTGTTTAGAAAGGAAGAACTCTAGCCTGCTCTCAGCTATAGGCTCCTCCCCTCCCCCACTCTGCCCATGGCAGCCCTCCCTCCGCCAGATGGCAGGGGGGGGGGTGCAGGAGTGGTAGAGAGGGGCATTGGGTGCACAACTAGCTACAGCGCTCTGTTCTGCTCTCCGAACCCCCACTCCATCTCTAGGGCTGCCTGTCTCCATTTCCTTATCCCCACCCCAGGCTTCTGCCCCCTTCCCCCCTGGAAATGCTCCCACGGAGGAGACAGGCTGCCTCTGAACGACCAGATCTAGTGGGTTCTGTGCTTTCTCCTCTTGCTAGCACTTAGCTAGCTCCTTCCTAGCCCTGCCCCAATCCAGTGGGAAGACAGTAACCACCGTTTTTCAAATGAAGACACGAGGTCTCAGATGAAGCCCGTCCAGGGTCCCAGCTGACACCCCTCTTCTCAAACTTCTCGCCTCCCCTCCCCATCTTTCCTTCCTCAGACCCCGGACTTGCTTCCCACACTTCCCTCCATCTCCTTGGCCACGCCTCCTCAGTCTCTGGGTGAAGCTTCTTTCCCAGCCAAACCTGCCTTCAGACCTTCTCCCCGTAGTCCACTCTGGGAGCCTCAGGGGACAGGGATGGATGCTCTAGGCTTTCCTCCCCACCACAGGCAACAGTGCTCTCTGTGGGGCAAGCAGCCTGGCTTGTGAACTCCCCTCCAGAGACACTCAAAGTCCAGTCCACATCTTGGCGTCTTCCCCCACCCACCCAGAAACACCAGCCTCAGCAGCCCCACCACCCCCTCTCTCTCAGCCTCCTCTCCCCTTCTACTCCATCTCTCTCCCAGCTTCTGGCTCAGGTGCTACCTCATCTCGTACCTGCAGCTTTGCCCCCTTTCAACCCATCTTCCACGTGGGTGGGCATCACCACCATCCTTCTAGACACAAATCTAAGTCACTTCCCTGCCAAATCCTGCAGCTGCCCCCACTTGCCTAAAAAATTGGCCCAGACACCTGCTAAGTGCTCTGGGTTCTGGCCCACCTCTCCCTCACTGGCTCCCGCATGCCTGGTGTGGATTTGCTACCCTTCCTGACATTCTCTTGCCCCTGTTTCCTCTGCCCACTGGTGAGCTCTGCCTCTGCCCCAGCCCCCCACACTGAGTCCATCACCACCTGCCGCCCCCCAACCCCGCCACTTTGAGCCAGAGCCCTAGTGTGCATTTCCCTCTGTTGGAACACTCATCAGTCCCATGACTTTGTATGCCCCAAGTCTCCCTCTGCATGCACCCCAGACCACCACTTTTAGGGGGAGGGCCGTGACTTAGGGGCCTTCATATCTCCTCACTTCATGCCTCTCTTGGCTCAGGAAATATTTGTAACATGAAACCATATGCCCTGCCTTCAACTTGCCTTCATGAACATTCTTCTAGCTAATCTCATTCAAGACCAGTCCCTTGTTCTTAGGACCCACTGAGGTTCTTCCCCTGAGCACTCAGCACACTGGGTGGCCCCTCCTTGTGATGGGCAAGGATTGGCTGCACATCGGTCCTCTCTCCCTCCTTCCCTCCCAGGTGTATCTGAGCTACCAGTGCAGCTGCCCCAAATCAGAGCAGAGAAAGGGCGTCTACGTCTTTGCTACTCTGTCACCAGCCACCAAACCACTGCCCTCTGTCCCCTCCCCACCATGGGAATGGGCAAAACACATCTGCTAGGTCTTTAGCAAAGACAGATACACCAGAGCTTCGAGATTCTGGAAGCCAGTGCTACTCAGAGTAGCCGGTCCCTGAACCAAATGTCCCACAACCAGGAACTTCTGCCAAAGTCCATATCACTTATGACACTGAAACACATGACGCAGTTTAGCTAATAGCTTTGTCACGTAACACTTTGTCAGTGAAGGAAGCAAGACATTGATTTACCTTCTGGTGCAAGTTTCTTATCTAGCTGTGGACCCGTGACCAACAGTCCTCTAGGGACCCCTGGTCTATTTACCGCACCTGTGGAGCTCCGCTCCAGGCCCGACTGAGATGGAAGGCCATCTATCTGGACTTCTTTTGGGGGAGAATCTGGCCAATGAGCAGGCCAGGACAACTGAGGTGAAGTGTTAATTAGGCTGGAAGGCTAAGAGGAACTGAAGTTATTTTGAGGCTTATCTCATGTACTTTCGTGGGGTGAAATAACAGAAAAAGATGTTAGCCTAAAGAAAAAGAGTCACAGATGTGAATTTGTAGCTGCCATATTTCATGTTTGGCCTGGGGACCATGGTGGAACTGAGAAGTTTCCCATCAGCCTCTTCTGCTCTGGCTCTCTCCTTCGCCAGGATAACCCTCGTTAGCAATCATTCTCAGCCCAGAGGGAGGCTTGGGGTGATGCTCTGGGCAGAAGCGGACAGGGTCCAGCCCAAGTGAGCCGGGAACATGCCATTCCCAAGTACGACCACTAGGTGGCAACACAGCTCTATGCAAGGACCTTCTAGGCGGGAAGGGGCAAAATTCAAAACCTGATCAGTCCAAAGTGGGGTGGTAGGGAATCCCAGGAAATCTGGAGCCAGAGGGTTAGATACCAGGGGCCCCCTGGCCTCTGAGGCAGGCCTGGGATCCTTGAGAGGCCTAGATACTCACACAAGCTGCAGGTACTTGAAGGTGGACAGCTGTCCCGGAACAAGTGTGAACTGATTGCCGTCCAAGTAGCTACGGGAGAGAACACAACCGTTAGTGGGTGCTGGGAAGCATCCCTGCCCCAGCAGGCTTGCCGGCTCTGCTCCACTCCACTCCACTCCTCTCCTCCCCTCCACGCAGGCCACACAACTGGTCCAGAATCGCTATCCGGAGGAGAAAACATACACTCTCTTAAGCACGTGGGTAGGTGCCAGCCAAAGAACTTGGTAAAAGACCTGAGACACAAAGCCTCCTTCGGCTTCCTTCCTTCCCCTGCCTCACCCTCTCAGCCTCCTCCCTGTTGGTGGGCACCCCCCTGGGGGCTCCCTGCTGGGCCCCTCACCCATCCCCTCTCTGCCCCCATGGTTTTCCTGGCCAGACAGGACTGATCTGCACATTGGTCCCTCCCAGGCCCACCTGCCAGGCCAGGCCCCTCACCAGCTAGCAGGGCCCCTCTGCTCCTGCTGGCAAAGTGTGTGGGGCTGGTCCTGTGGAAGCCCCAGATCCAGACAGGCCCAAACCTGAGCTCAGTGTTTTCCACCCAAACTGGCTTCCTCTGACTCCATCAGCATCGCACCCATGTCCTACCCACCTAGGCTCAGGACCCTGTTGGGGATGCTCCCACTCACTCAACAGTGCCCCAGGGCCACTGACTCTCCTGCCTACTGGTCGCTGCTCATTTGCTGTGTTCCAGACTCACATCTCCCCTGACTGCACACGATCACCCACGCCTGGACTCCTGCCGCTGCCTCTGTCTGTTCCCCCACCTTGGTCTCCCTGCTGGGACACACTATATACACCACCTCCCAAGTTGTGGTTCTCAAAGCCAAGGCCACCAGAAATCCTAACACTCCCGAAGCTTCCCCTTGTCTGTGGGATGGTGCTTGGGATTCAAGATGCTGTGAAGGTCACCTACCTGCCCCCAGCCATCCTTGCTAAGCAGTGGCCCAAAGACCAGGAGCTGAAATCGCAGCTGGGCTCCCTGCTCTGGACCCCCACCAACCACAGCCCTCAGGATGGCCCGCCCCCAACCTCCAAAGATCCAGAGAAGAGCAAAACCAGGGCCTTACTCACTCTGACCCATCACTGTGTCATACAAAGTGACTTCCCACCCATCTCATGCGACCATCTCAACGAATCAATACACCCATTGTCAATACATCCCAGTGGCCCCATTTGACAGCCTGGAAAATGAAGGCTTAGAGAAGTCGAGTGACCTTCCCAGCCTCCGCACTTCAGCAACCTCTGTCAAAGAAAGCAGGCTGTCCCCCCTGTCCCATTATGCTCAAGGTTGCTATGAGGCACCAAGGAGAAAGCAGGTCACTAACGGGATGACAGAAAACTGGGCAAAGGACAGGGTGGCAGGCCACAGGACAAGGACAGCAGTGGTTGATGTGCTTGGGAGGAAAGAGCCTGCCTCACTGGTAAAGATAGAAACATAAATGAAAACCTCATGTGCTCCTTGCAAGGGAAGAAAAGCACAGCCTGGAGGGACCAATCCCAGGGGAGGGACCATAGCCTCTTATTTGGGGGTGTCTGTTGAAGAAGCCCAGATCTCCATCTCTGTGTGTCACACACACAGACATCTACACCCCCGCGCAAGCTCAGATACCACATCCAAATCAACAAAGAATTTAGCACCGTGACGCCCAGAATTCACGGGGGGGGGGGGGCAGGGGGGGGGGGGGAGTGGTGGGAGGAAGGCCATTTCCATACCCGGCCAGTAGGGGGTGCAAAGGCAAGGACTTTTCTGGAAGGCTGTTAATGCAAAAGGCAGCAAGAGTCCTAACAATGCATTATTCTTTAGCAGCTTCACTGAAGGGATAGTCGCCTTGGCACTATTTATAATAAACAATCTAGTAAAACATTGGAAAGGACTCTCCAGCAAAGGGGGATTTGTTATGTAGATCATAGTAGAGTCATGGGGTAGAATACCATATGGCCAGCAAAAATACACATCTGTGGGAGCTTTCATCGCAGAAGGGGACGCTGAGGAGGTGATGTGAAGTGGAAAACACACGTTACTTCTTATTTGAACAGCAGGCATCAGCTGAGAATGAGAAAGCAGCCACTGTGGGGGACTCAGGCTGGCGGGTGACTACAGGGGGTCTTCTTGGAACCCGTGTCTCCTGCAACACCCTAACTCCAAGCCCTTGTCAACCACTGTCCGTTCTCTGTCACCTTGTCCCCCCGACGCCAGGCCTGGGACTACTCACAGTTCCGTGACGTTCTTGGGGATGCCCTTGGGCAGGGCCTGGAGGTGCTTGTTGCTACATCGGACCACCGTGTCCAGGCAGGAACATTCCTGGGGGCACTGGGGGCGGGGCAGGCAGCCCCCCTCCTCCTGGCCTGGGGAAGAAGGCCCGAAGCCACGTCAGTGAGGGGACAGGCCTTCTTAGGGCCTCGTGCGGCTGGGGCCCTGCTCCACGGTGCCTGGGAAGACCTTCTCTGACAGATTCCCAGGCTCCAGGAAGTCTCCTCTTAGCTGTACCCCTTTCCCACCAGGAACAAAGCCCCCCCGGCCTGTTCTGAGGTTGAGATGGGTCTTGGGTCAATCTCCTGCCTCAGATCCAAGGTGGACGAAGGCACTGCACAGAAGGAGGATGGCAACACACTGTTTCTTGAGCACCTACTGTGTGCCAGACACTATGCTGACCATCATCTCTTTAACATGCACTAACAGGCCACTAGCTCCCCTAGAACGCATGTACCAAGGAGAGAGGCTTGTCTCTTTCCTTTTCTTTGCTCCCATAAGGAGCCCTGCCCCTGGAGCAGAGCCTGGCACACAGCGGCCCTCAAAGCAGACCAGCTGAGTGAACACATGAATGGATGTGTACTTTACTGAGGCCTGAAGAGGGTCCCTAACCTGCTCACCTCCGAAGGCTGCTCAGAGGCCTCACAGGGTCCACCCCCACATCCGGCTGACGCAGAACAGGCTCCTGTCACACGTCCTTCTTGTATTCATCCATTCTTTCAGCAAATACTGCCGAGAGGCCTCTGCCTGCCTTCCCTTCTTCTGACTGGGGGCAGGACAACTAATAAGGACACTGCGGCAGGAGTGGCTGTGGGCACTAGATGACCGCGACAGTGGGGAGGCTGGCTGTGGGCAGGTACCGTGCAATATGGATGAATTCCCTGAGTCCTCAAGCCAGCTCTCTGGCAGGTGTGCTATGAGCCCAATTTAGAGATGAGGAAACCGAGGGCAGAGGGGTAGGGTATCTTGCCCAATGTTCCCCTAGCCTGGAAGCGGTGGCACAGGACAGGAATTGAAGCCGGCCGCCGCCAGAGCCTGCCTGCTCAGCCGCCTCGTTCTACCTCCCAGCAAAACATCACATCTTTCACCTCGAGGAAGTTCTCCTGTGGGGCTGAGTTGAAGAGAGCTGTCTGCCAGGATGTCCCACCAGGCAGTGTGTGGCATGAGAGCAGAGCTCTGGGAATGTCCGAACACCAAGCAGCAGGGGTGGTTAAATCCATCCCGACACTCTCCACACAACGAATTTCATGTCACAAATGTCCACACTGACGGCACTGCATGACCCTAGGTGTGTCAGGTGTGTTTGCACACACACACACACACACACACACACACACACACACAGCAAAGCTCAGGAAGGTCACACAGCGAATAGTGACAAGAGTCATTCAGGGCTGGGAAGCAGGAGGGGGGACATATTTGTGATCTTTTTACTCTTTTGGATTGTCTGTGGTTGCTTTTGAAGGAAATGATGATGCCTCCCTTTGTAATAAGAAAAGTAAAAAGAGGGGCCGCCTGGGGGGCTCAATTGGTTAAATGTCTGCCCATGGCTCAGGTCATGATCCTGGAGCCCCAGGATCAAGTCTAGGATCAAGTCCCACACCAGGCTCACCCAGACATGGCTGTGAGAAGTGACCGGGTTTCCCATGGGGAGGAGGGGGGCCCGGGAAGGTCCCACTGCCCCTCACGGACACGGGGAAGTGAGCCTGGAGCGCTGAGGCACAGCCAGGAGGCAGATCTGTCCCTGCGTGAGGCATACTTCTATTAAAAAACACACTAACGGGTGAACTGTGATTTTTTTTCTGAGTGATGGAATAATAGGTAATGTTTATTTTCTTCTTTTATCCATAGTTCCCCATTTTTTAAACAATAAGCATATTATTGTTTTTAAAATCCCACGAAGCCACTGCCAGGCAGGGGTCGGTGCAGGACGAAGAGGGGGGTCTCCCTGCTCTCCCCCCACACACACACCAGAGCCCTCCTCTCCAGGGCTGCCAGCCCGCCTCTCCCCTCCTGCCCAGGAGCCCACAGCTTACCTTCCTCACACTTGAAGTCCGGGAAGGCCACATCCTGTAGGGGGATCTGCCGCAGAAAGTCTGGGTTCTGGCACCGCGGGTTCCCGGTCACGATCTTCCTCCTCCGCAGCCAGTCGCCCAGCCAGGCCAGCTGGCAGTTGCAGTTGAAAGGGTTGGCCAGAAGGTTTCTGGAAGAGGCGGCCGTGTGACCAGCAACACACCCTGCCAGGCACGGTTTCCCTGCATAGCCCTCTCGCGCCTCCGCAGACAGGCCACGCAGCCACACAGCCACCCGGGGCTCCCTCCTAGATGGCCAGCACTTATGAAGACATGGCATCCGGACACAGTGGGACCCCAGGGAACACGAGCGCCCGACACCCCCGCAGTGAGTAACAACCATCAGGAGGGCGGGTGGCCGCCAGGGAGCGAACGCTGCTGTCAGAGCCCCAGGCCTGCCCGCCCTCCCTCCCAGCCAGACTTACAGCGTGGAGAGGGCCTGGAGGGTGTCGAAGGCCCCGGGCGAGATGGTGGCGATCTGGTTGTCATAGAGCGAGAGGAGGCGGACGTTGCGCAGGCCCGTGAAGCTGTCATTGTGGATGCAGCTGATGCGGTTGTTCCTCAGCATCCTGGGGGGCAGGAAGGGGACAGCCCCCACTGTGCCCTGCCGCCATCCAGCTGCCCGCACTGTGCCCCCCCCAGATCCCCCAAAAAGTCTCCTCTCAAGGCAGTGAGCCAAGATGGAGGACTGCAGCACCAGGACCCCCTGCACCTGTGCCCCCTCCGGACCCTCCCCCCTAGATGTTCCCCTGTCCATCCTGCCACCGCCTTCACTCCCTGGGTGCCCAAGGCACCCCCAGGCCAGCTCCACATTCACCCCCAGGGACACTTGCTTAAAACCTACACCTGGTTGTGTTCCTCTCCAGCCTGAAGCCCCAGGGGTGCCCTGACTGCCCACAGAACAACGTCTCCCCTCTTTACTGTGACCTGGGGGAGCCTGTCTTACTCAGCCCTGGACAAGCGTCGCCCACTCCCGAAGAGAGCGACACACCTGCGCTCATCTGGCCTGCGGGCCTGCATCACCACACCCCTCCCTGGCTATGGTTTCCTTCTAGAATGACTCCTTTCCTCACGTATGTCTGTGAAAGTCTCTGTTCACCCTCAAAAACCTGGCTCAATCCCCCCCACACAAAACCAAGCTTGACCCAGGATAGGTAACTCACAAAAGAAATTAAAATGGCTTATGAAAGTTGATAAAAAATGTTTAAACTTACTAGTCATCAAGGACACATAAGCACATTGAGTCTTTGCCTGACAAATAGCAAAATAAATAAAAATATAATAATAATGCCCAGGGTCATTGTGGGGGAATGGGTACTTTGACACTTGGGCTGGCAGGAGAGTGACTCGGGGCCTCCCTGGAAGTGACAGGCACCAAAGACCCTGAAAGGGCCCTTCATGCTTTCTTCCAGCCAGGCTTCTTCTAGGAATTTATCAAAAGGGAAGAATCCGGGGCACCTGGGTGGCTTAGTGGGTTAAAGCCTCTGCCTTCAGCTCAGGTCATGATCCCAGGGTCCTGGGATCGAGCCCCGTGTTGGGCTCTCTGTTCAGAGGCAAGCTTGCTTCCTCCTCTCTCTCTGCCTGCCTCTCTGCCTACTTGTGATCTCTGTCTGTCAAATAAATAAAATCTTTAAAAAAAAAAAAAAAAAAAAGGGAAGAATCCTGGGGCGCCTAGGTGGCTCAGTGGGTTAAAGCCTCTGCCTTTGGCTCAGGTCATGATCCCAGGGTCCTGGGATCGAGCCCTGCATTGGGCTCTCTGCGAAGCAGGGAGCCTGCTTCCCTTCCTCTCTCTCTGCCTGCCTTTCTGCCTACTTGTGATCTTCTCTGTCATATAAATAAATTAAAAAAAAAAAAAAGGGAAGAATCCTGGAGGGGCACAGAATTTCGTGATAAAGATATCAATCACAACATTGCTTATAACAAAAATTAAAATAGCCCAAATTTCCAATAATTACATAATATGTAGTCCTTCAAAATGATGTTGTAAAGGAAATTTAATGATACGTACAGGTGCTCGCATTGTGTTTAAGGACAAAGCAGGTCACTGAATAAAATGGATTCTAGGGTTCTGTTCAGAAATAGCTACATGGAATCATCCCGTGTGCGGTGGACAGATGCGTGTGAATGCCAACGTACATGGGGGTGCATGAGACCGGAAAGGTGGCTGCTCGTTACCCGTGGTAGCAGGGGTCATTTGTGTGTGGTGGCGGGGTTCTGGCCTTTCTCCGGCGCCTGCACTGTGGCTCCCGTGTGCTGCTCTGCCCCAGCTCTGCCCCAGCACCCCCTGCCCCTCTCCTCCATCCCCCTCCAAGCCTCCCTCACGGGGACCCCAAGCACTGAAGAGCCCACAACACCCTCATTCGAGGACGCCCTGGCCAGGTTGAGGACAAGCAGGGCAGCCCTGTAAGCACAGCTTGGGAAAGCAGCCCCACCCGATTCACACGTGACAAAAGCAAGTAGCGAAACACAACACAAAAGGAATCCCCGTTTTGTAAAACAAGCCAACAGAAAAACACAGAAAGCCACAGGAAATCTCTCCATGTATTCATTTCCTTTACATGAATCCCACGGTAAGTGCTCGGGAAACAGATCGCTAGCCCTACAGCCGGGCGGGGGGGAGCTGTGCTGCCCAACGTGGTAGCTATCAGCCACATGTAGCTGTTGATGATTAAGATGAAATGAAATTCAGAATTTTGTGTCTTAGTGGCGCTAGCCACACGTCAGGAACTCCAGAGCTACCCGTGGCTACTGACGGGACAGTGTGGACGTGGGACACTTCAGTCAACATAGGAAGCCCAACTGGACAGCACAGTCTACTGCACGCTCGGAAGGTCTACATGGTCATCAGAGGGGCTGGCGCTGTCTGGGTGGAAAGAGGGTGCTCCCTGAGGGAGGGATTACCCCAGGATCCTACTGAGTCCTGATGTCTGGTCAGCTCTGGCCAGGCTCTGGGTCACAGGATCCTAGAATTTCAGAGATGATGGGCCCTCCCTGCTCCCCCATCTGTGCTGGCTGAGTCACCTCAGCCATGTGCCCCTTGGGGCCACCCAGCCCTCCCACCTCCATCCCTGCTGGCCACTCCTGAACAAACACACAGGGGAGCTCTTGCAGCCTAACTGGAGGGCAGCTAGAGGGGAACCCCCAATGGGGCCCACCTTCGCTCACCCCTTCACTGGGCATCAACCCCACTCCCCAGGTGACATCTGATCACCGGCTCCACCGGCCCCACCACAGGCAGGGTCCCCAGCTGTCCCTCGGCCGCTGCAAGCTGGGGTTAGGGGAAGAGGGAGTCTCTCATCCTCTCAGCGCAAACGCCCACACTCTGGCTTTGGTTTGCCTGGGGCAGACCGGCCCTGCTCCCTGGACTGCACACTCACAGGGTCCTCAGGCCATCCAGACCTCGGAACATGCCGCTCCGGATGGACTCCAGCTGGTTGGCGGTCAGGTGCAGCTCACTCACAGAGGCTGCGCCCTCGAAGGCCCCATCTTCGATTTCTGACACCTTGTTGTTGCTCAGATTGCTGGACAGGAGGCAGCAGTGGGATGATGGAGCTGGGGATCCCCGCCCCCGCCCCCACCTTCCAGTACCCGCCCCCTGCACAGGAGCCCTGCCTCCCCGCTGGGAGCGCCCCCACACCCAGTATCTGCATTCTCCCTCCCCAGCCGGGAGTCCTCACTGCCACCTCCCGCCAATGGGTAACTCACATCTTCTTCAGATGAGTGAGTTTTTTAAATATCCCAGTGGCCTCCAGGATGGAAATCTCATTGTTGTTTAATCGTCTGTAAGAGGCAATGAAGAGAACTCACACATTCATAAATGACAGACATGAGAGTATCTTCTAAATTGAGATTATTTGGGACTCAGACAGGGTTCCCAGAATTTATCTGGCAAGGCAAACGGATCCTATTTCAAAGGAAGGATGGATGGGCATACTGGGGGGTATTTTTAACGTTAAAAATGCCACAAAAATGTACCTACACAAATGACAGGCATGTGTAGCTATTCACGGACGCGCACACACATGAGCACAAATTTACATTTTTAAAGAAAGAAAACAGCTGAAGGATGGCTTAAGAGCCAACTTGATCTGATGGGATCATATCCCCCAGAAGAAGGCAAAAGCATGACTGAGAATCGCTCCCCCCAGTTCAGGCTGCCGACCTGCCCGTGGGCCCGAGATTTCTTTGAGGGTCTGAGGCTGTGATTGGGAGCAGAGGGGCTGTGGGGGGTGGTGGGAGGGTGGGGAGCCGCTCCCTGCCACACCCACAGCTGCCACGCTGGGGTCTTCCACACTCCCCGACAGAGCTGGACCAGAGGGAAACCCAGAGCAGATCCAGGGGGGTTAGTGGGGCTGGGGGCAGGCAGGGGCGGCATGCAGAGGGCAGGGGGCCTCACAGTTCGGCTGTGGACTGGGGGATGCGCTCGGGGATCTTGGTTAGCTTCAGGCTGGAGCACTCAGCCAGGCTGGCCTCACAGCGGCACTTGTGGGGACAGACGGCATCGCTGTTACACTCGCTGTTCAGCTGGTAATCCTCCGTGCCTGCGGGGACAGGGCAGGGGCTGGGGGCTGAGCAGCCCAGGGCAGGGCCTCCCCGGCCCCCCCACAGCCTGCTGCCCCTACCCACCCACTGTCATCGGCCCCCCCGACTGGACTCAGTCCCCCCCCACTCTCCTACCTGGAATGAAGTACTGCTCTTTGGCTGGGGAGAGAAGCAGAAGCACCATGAAGCTGCCATCCTCTAAGGCTTGCAGAAGAGCCCAGGCTCCAAACCCACTGCCCAGGTGAGGGCACCCCAGGAACAACACTGGGGTCCCAAATCCGGGCTTCAGAGCCCACCTGCCCAGCCCCCAGCTGGAGAAGAGCACGGATGCTCCCTGGCTGGGCTGAGGCTGGGGACAGTACCAGCCCTGGCTGAACCTCTCAGGGAGCACCAAAAACACGAGAACGCTCATGGGCAGTGGCCCAAGACAAGGATGGGGCTGCGAGGCACCACGTCCCTGACCAGGATCCAGGCTCAGAAGCTGACCCTCACTGTCCCCAGCCAGTTTCTGCTGCCCCCAGAGCCTAGAGGAGGCAGTTCTCTCACTGAGGAGAGGTCCCAGGCTTCCTGAGTCTGAAAGCAGTACATGAAAGCAAACTGACCTCGGAGCAGAGGAACCCGGGTCCTTGACCGGGCAGGCCTCCCTCAGGGACCTTCAGGCACACCCAGAAAAAGCCTCCGTGCAAGGCGGGGTGGAGCTGGCCGACCACTCAGATCTGGGGCTACGATTTGGGACCCTCTGGCGAGGGTCTGGAGTGGCCAAGGACACACCGTTGGGGCCATTCAGAAATCATCACGGGTCCCTAAGCAGACTGAAGACAGGCCGGCCGGTGGACAGACTGGGGGGCGGGGTGGGCGGACGGCTACCTGAGCAGCGGAACTTCTTGCTCTTGATCTGCCCGATGCGCTTGTTGGCGAGGCGCCGGGGGCTGGCGCAGCGGGCCCCGCTCGTCTCGATGGGGTTGGTGCGCAGGAAGTCCGCCAGCCACTTGAGGTTACAGTCACAGATGAAAGGGTTCTGCGCCAGATGCCTGTCCCGGGGGTGGGGGGCAGAGTGGGGATCAGAGACAGAGCGGCAAACCGTGCTGACCTCTGCCTGGAAGTCGCTGCTCGCTGGTGGCTTGAAGCACACGGCCTTGGGCCACCGCCTGGATTCGCCCACCAACTAGGGAGAAGCCTTGCCAGAACCTGGCAGCGGGGAAGGCTCTCCACAGGCTCTGGAGCTTCCCGCTGTCCCTGCTGAACCCCCAGCAAGCCTCACTCTGTCCTCTGTCCCTCTACCCACCCGTACCCACCCCCCAGCACACTTCACGGACACGAGCGGAGGCAAGAGTGACCTGGGGACTGGCCAGACCACCCCAGCCTTCCACGGGAGAGGGGAAAGAACGGGTATTAGAGCCCAGGACTGTCGGTGCCCAGAGGCCTTTGTCGTGGGTCGTCCCCTCCCTGCAGCCTCGGGCAACAGCAGCTTCTCTCTATAGCCTTTGTCAGGAAGGGAATGGGGCCAAAAACCATGGTTGAACAGCTACTTATTGGGGAACCACTCATATTCTCCTACCAGGCTGCCTGTGCGACCAGCAGGATAAATGTGGGAGGGGATAACCAGCAGGCGATGCTCACTGCAGGAACCCCAGGTGCTCTCAGTGACCACATGGGTGGCTTTCCCATTCGTGGGCCCTCCCCACCCCGACAAGGCTCAGACCAGCCACATCTGAACTGCCAGCAGCCAGCTTGCCCGCCTGTATCGTGGCCATCACAGCACTGGGCAGGCCCTGCTTTCTAAACTGACTCAGGGAAGAATATTCTAGCACCTGTACCTGAAAGCCAATGTTTCTGCGTGCAAGTACAGAGACAGAGCAGGGGCCAGCTTGAGGACTTGCCATGGACGGCTGCTTTTCTCCACTGAATGCCGCCAGGGTAGGCCATCTATTTATTGGCCTCAGCTCAGGGCCCTGATGGGGGTCCAGGGCTGTGCAAACAGAGGCGTGAGCTCTGCCCAGGGTCTGCACCAGCTCAGCTCTGACCTGGCCACGCTCTCTCCTATTTGTCACCTCCTGGGCTCTGCTTCCTACTTGGGCTACCTGGTCTGAGCCTTCTCTGCCCAGATGTCCCTGTCACTCCCCTGGGCTCGCCCTCACTTTCCTGCCTGAGTCCAGGCTCCTGTCAGCATCACCAGGTGATCCAGCCCCACCCCCACCCCTTCTGCATCTCATTGGACATTTGTCTCCCCATTTAAACCGTCAGTTTGCACAGAGAAGACGCGTTTGCTGACACCCCGTGGCAGAGTCCATCAATGACTGAAAATACATTAGGATTCGGGCCCTGCTCCAGGATCCACCCAGCCACCCAGCCACATCGGCTCAGGCCACACTGCCAGGCCTCTGCCTGAACTAATTGCTTCCCTTTATCACAATCTCAGTAGAGAACTCTGTTTAAAATCAATGCAATTATGTTGTTCAGGCATGTATTAAAATGTTCAGTGGGTGTGGGGTAGAAATATCCTTTCTAAGAACAGGTTATTTGTGTCAAAGCCAATTTATACAAACTTGAACCACCCACAGAGACAAGTGGCTTAGGTATTTGACACAAATTGGAATTTTTAATAATCCTAAAGAGCAGGGAGCTGAGAAGGGAAAATGCTCAGGAAGAAGGAAAAAAAATACCTGCTTGGGAAAATAGCATCATGCTAAAGGCACACCCGGAAATGAGCTGCTCGTGGGGCCATGCCGTTCCCTCCATGAACATTTGTGAGAGTAGAAGGCAGAAGGGAAGATTGAAATACGCATTAAGGCGTCCCAGCTAGGGGCGCCTGGGTGGCTCAGTGGGTTAAAGCCTCTGCCTTCGGCTCAGGTCATGATCTCAGGGTCCTGGGATCGAGCGCCGCGTCCGGCTCTCTGCTCAGCAGGGAGCCTGCTTCCTCCTCTCTCTCTCTGCCTGCCTCTCTGCCTACTTGTGATCTCTGTCTGTAGATAAATAAATTAAATCTTTAAAAAAAAAAAAAAAAAGATGTCCCAGCTAGAAACCTTTTGCGGCAGGTGCTCAACATCACTAGTCAAATTAGACCCACAATGAGACACCACTTCACACCCACTACAGTGCCCATAATGAAAAAGACAAGTGATACCAAGGATGGGCAAGGATGAAGAGAAACTGAAATCCTCAAAAAACACTGCGGGTAGGGATGTAAAATGGGATTTACCTCCGCTTTGGAAAACTGACAATTTCTTAAAAAGTGAAACATACATTTCCTATGAGACCCAGAAAGCCCAAGAGAAACGAAGACATTTGTCCACATAAAGATTTGTAAGCAAATATTCACAGCAGCGTTGCTCATAATGATCCCAAAGTGGAAATCCAATGGCCATCAACTAGGAAGGATAAACACAATGTGGTCAATCCATTCAGTGGGAAATCGCTTGGCCATAAAAAGGAACCAAGCACTGATATATACCGAGGTGCAAATGGACCTCAAAAACATGAAGTCAGTCACAAAACATGACATATCATGATGATTCCATTTTTTTTTTTAAGAGAGAGAGAGAGCTAGCAGGGGTGGGAGAGGGAGGGGCAGACAGAGAGAGAGAATTTTTTTTTTAAGACCTTATTTATTTATTTGACACAGACAGAGATCACAAGTAGGCAGAGAGGCAGGCAGACGGGGAGGAGGAAGCAGGCTCCCTGCTAAGCAGAGAGCCCGGTGCAGGGCTCAATCCTAGGACCCTGGGATCGTGATCCAAGCCGAAGGCAGAGGCTTAACCCACTGAGCCACCCAGGCGCCTTGAGAGAGAAAATCTTAAGCAGGCTCCACACCCACTGCAGAGCCCAACCTGGGGCTGGATCTCATGACCTTGGGATCGTGACCTGAGCCGAAATCAATCTTCAGACGTTTAACTGACTGAGCCACCCACGTGCCCCACGATGACTCCATTTTTAGGGAATGTTTAGTAAAAACAAATTAGAGAGACAGAAATTAGATTATGGGTTGCCTGGGGATCAGCAGGAACTCGGGACTGACTGTAAAAGGGACACAAGGGAGTTGGGGGAGGTGAGGGAAACTTTCTAAAATGTGATCGGGGTGATCATGGGACAACTGGAAATCTACAAAAAATCATGGAGTTGTATGCTTAGAACAGGTGGATTTTATGGGATATAAGTTATACCTCATTAAAACTGTTAAAAAAAAAAAACCACTTTGAAAAATCTCTTGGAACAAGGAAAACAGCAGCAAAGTCAAGAGTGGGTCCCAGGCACTCGGCCACAGATCTTGGAGAGATCAAACAGGCTGTGGGTTGTTTAAATCCACTCAGGCCTGACCCGTGACTCAGTCAGGGCGTTTAACCCTCCAAACCTGTATTGAGATTATCTGATTATTCCTGGGTCTGTGTTTCCTTTATTCTTCTTCCAAACCGTACTCTGGTTGTTAATACGTAATAGTTGTTCATGAAAGTCCGGTTCTGCTCTCCCGCCTTAAGTAACGAGGTCTATTCTGATGGAAAAAGCACAGTCGAGGGCAAAGCTAACTAACTTCTCAGGGATGATGAAGAGGTAGCTGAGACCAAATCCCTGTTCTGTGAGTGTCGTGTGACCTAGAGTGAGTCCCGTGACCTCCTGCCTTAGTTTCCTCATCAGTGAAGTCAGGACGACGGACCGTACGCCCAGCGGCCACTGTGAGAGCTCAGGAAGTTAACACACGGAGCGAGCCACCTGGCACTGGGTCAGGGCTCGACAATCAGTAGCGACTGCTGTTGTTCTCAGGGTCCCACTGTTTCTGTCTCGCCTGCAGGAAGACTTCCTGTTCCAACGTTCTGCCCCAGCTCTGTCCCCACTAGTACCTGCCGGCAGTGGCCAGGATCTCAGGCCTGGTGTCTGGCAGGCAGAAGTGCTCTCTGAGATCCCGCCAAAGACAGAGGCCACCTCCAGGAAGGCCATCCATGTGATGTGTTCGCTCTGCTTCCACCCACAGAGGGAGACAAACTCCTCAAATGAGACCCTCGGTCCTGGTCCCTATCTCCCCAGGCTCTCCTGTGTGGCGGTCCCCAGCAACGAAATCTCTTTCGTGCATTTCCCTTGGACATCCTGCCAGCCGCATAAAACCTTCCACCTTGCCCGTGTCTCCCTATAACTTCTGATTTCACATATTTGGCAAGATTTCCCTGTTGCGCTCCATCTTCCTCTCCCTGCCAGAAGTAAGTTAATTAGCAGGAGGGGGGCTGCAGGCGGGCGTGTGTGGGCTTTAACAAGTTTGTCTTCGTGGCTCACATCCTTGCTGATGCACAGGGTCCCCAGGGAGTAGGAGCTGAGCCTTTTATTTGACCTGTTTCACACCTGTGTTGCCTCCCCAATGTGGATATTATTTGATGGACAGCACTATCTGGCAGATAAACAATGGCTGTGACAAAATTCATAATAAATGCCCATTAAGCATGCACTTAAGAAGCACTTACAATGAACTCAGCTCTGTACAAACATCCCCTTTTGTCTCCTAACAACCCTACGAAGAAAAGAGTATCCTCATTTTATAAATGAGTGAACTGAGGCCCAGAGAAGCTGATTAACTTGACCAGGGTCACACAGCTAGTAAGAGGCACAGCTAGGAGTTGAACTCAGGACTATCCAACCCAAATTCTGTGCTCTTTCCTCTATAAGAGAACACTCCTGGTGAGCAAAAGGCACAGGGCAAGACAGCTGCCTGTCCCCAGAGTCTGTCCCTTCTCCCTAGGTCTTCCTGCTTGGCCTGAGGGGAGAGGGCAAGAGGGCACTCACAGGGTCTGGATGGCCCGCAGGGAGGTGAAGGTGCCCTTGGCGAGGCTCTGGATCTTGTTGTCATACAGGGAGAGAAGTGACAGGTTCTGCAGATCCTGGAAGGCATCGGGCCGGACACAGTTGATCTTGTTGGCATTCAAGAGCCTGTGGGCAGACCAGGGCCAGGTGGTGGGGGGGAGAGGTGCAGAATCAGCTGCATCAGCATGCCCTGGGCAACTCCCTGGCACCAAGCATTATTGTGTTGGGGAGAAGTGCCCAGGAGCAGGCACAGGGAGGCTGGCCCTCTGGACGTCCACTGCATACAGGAAGCCGAGAACTCCAACTGCCCTCTCTGTGCAAGGGACTCTCCTGCCCACCCCCCCCGCTCCTCTCCCTTTGAATGCTCACAAGGTTCTTGGGAAGCAGGGAGCACAATGGTCAGGCCATCTCCCAAAGGCATTTTGGAGGCTCCCCTCCTTTCCAGAGTCTGCTGTGTTGCCAGGCATCTGAGATGGACCATTTAGGTTCCGCGCCTCTGGGATCCTGGGAGGGAACCCCTGCCTGAACTCTCCTGCTTCACGGAGCCTAAGCTAGGGTGTCCCCCTGCAGGAGACAACACTGTCCCCAGTCCCGCTGACCTCCTTGGGAACACAGGCTGCCTCTCAGGAGCCTCTCAGCTCTGGCGTCCTGCGATCAGCTCTGAACCTGACCCCCTTTCCTCCCTGGCCTCGCAGAGCCCCAAAGTCCCTCACAGCACCCCCAGCTCTGCCATCATCCAAGCTCCTCACCTCATTGAGTCCTAAACCCCAAAGAGGCTGGCAAGGCTAGTCTGAGAGGCCAGGGGAATACCAGCCCCCTCCCTTTCTCGCCACCCAAGGACACCCGCAGATGGGTCCTTACAAGAGCTGAAGGGTGTACAGGCCTCCAAACACACCCCGGGGGAGATCTGTGATCTTGTTCCCATACAGGACCCTGGAGACAAAAAGCAGCAGAAAGAGAGAGTAAGAGGAGAGCCACCAGGTGGACATGACTTTGCAAAGGGCCCCCACACAATGGCACCACCTCTAAACCATTCACGGGGCACAGCGCAGGCGTGTAGGTCGGCTGTAACAAGTGGCCAGCAGGTGGCAGTAAAGTGTGTTAAGATAGGAGCCTCCTCTTGTAGTTTGGGAAAGGCACCCTGTGGGTTGGGGCAGCCATGACCCCCACTACTGCGGAGCATTCCCCCAATACCCACTCTCTGCCTCATGCATGGAACCCATAGAAGCCTGCAAAGGGGCCCTTTGGGAACTTCACAGGTATAACCTGGCCCCGGATGTAAAAAGAGACAAGGAGGAGACAATCCCATGGGCAGGATAATGTGCATATTTCCAGAGAATTACAAGAAAAAAACCACGAGTGCCAGACATTATACACGGAATGAGCTCTGACGTCAAGCAACAGATAACACACCAGAAAGAAAGAGGTCAAAGTTTAGCTGTGCAGAGGTCTAGGCAGTGGGGGTGCAAGTGGGTTTCTTCACCTTAGTTCTCTGTGTTGAGCAGGAATTCCATGTGTGATTAGGAAAAAAGCAAAGGTTCCACAAAGCCATGCAGGCAGGAATGGGTTCAGGCAGAGGGAGAAGTATCAACGGGGCTTGGGGACAGGGTGTACTTCATTCCCAATATTGCAAGCAGCCCCCACGAACCACCCCGGAAACAACTCAGCCTGTGTAAAAACAGTATGTGCTTCAAGATCCTTTCTGGAGGAGGGCATGGCAGAAGCAAAGGCCCCTCAGTGGGATCCTGGCTGGCCTGGAGGTGGGGTGGGGGGGACTCAGTGTGGCTGGAGTAGAAGAAACAAATGGAGTAATAGCTTGGTTTTTGCTGTGGGGGAGCACCAGGAAGCCTCTGAGACAGGATCGGATTTGCATTTGGAAAGATCAGAGTGGAGGAGGCAGGGGCTGAAGCAGGGAGACCAGGTCAGGCTCTGCCAAGGTGGACACTGTCAATGAGGTCTATTAGCATGACATCAGCACACAAGTTCCCGTATAGTGGGGAGATGTCTTTGTGAGCAACAGGAACCCACTTAAATGGGTCATTGTCATGTTCCAATTTAGGAAGGGTGTCATTCGCTTCTCAGATGAAGAGCCCTGCATTTTGGCAGGCCACCTCCAGAATCTGATCTCCTCAGCCAATGAGAGAGACCCGTCACCAGGCTGTCAGGTACAGCTGTGTAGGTTGTGCACTGCACAACTTAAGGGGTGCCATTCACAATTGGCCCCACCCACTAACTCATGCTCCACTCCAAGAGAAGAGGGTGCACACAGAGGGACTGAGCTGGCAGCCTCCTACAGGCCCCAAGGGGAAGTTCCGTCCTATTTCACTTCCCAGGCCCCTAATCTAGGCATGGCATGTGTCCAGTGCTGCCAGGGATAAGCAGAAACACTCCCTCCTCAGAGTAACAGAAGGCTCCTCACAATGGGGGGCTCACCCAACTATAGCGTGCCCTGAGTGTACTCTGTATAGACAAATGCTGTGCACTTCAGACAGTGAGGGGCTTGGTGAACCTGGGGGGTGTGAGCAAGGGCACTGGGAAAAGAGATGAAGTAACATTTCCAAGAGAATGTTTGACGCTGCATGGCATTTTGTAGATTCATGGACAACACCCCGCCCCCCCCACCCCCTGCCCAGGTAAACCCTCCAGGGAAGGGAAATGGGGAGAAGTGGAGGAAAATGCTTTTTTCTTGTCTCCCGCCACAACTTGGGAGCATACCTGGGATGAAAGGCACAAGGTGTGGTTGATGTCACAACTGGAGCTGGGAGAGGAAGCCCTTATCGGGGAGCTGAGTAAGGTTTAGGAGCACAGAACCCTGGGCCTCAGTGGGGAGGCAGGGCCAACATGAAGGCTGGGCCATGTCAGGTGACTGCTGCAAAGAATGCTGGGAAAATCCCCTTCCTGGCAGGAGGAGCATCAGAGTTGCCAGGGGCAACAGCTCTGCCTGGATTCCCTCTACCTCTTCCCAGTTGCAGAGTGTCCACAAGTGAGGAAGGGGGAGCTGGACACAGCCTCCCCCTCAAGAGGGGCCCTGGCACAGGGGCGGGGGCACCCTGGACCCTGGGAGACTTGGCATGGGTACTCACAGCGAGTTCAGGGAGCGGAGGCCCTGGAAGGCATCGGGCGCGATCTCTGCAATCTGGTTGTTGCTCAGGTCTCTACAAGGCGAGCAGGAGGGAAGATGGCTGAGTCCCTTGGCAGCCACCAAGCCCTGCTTGGCCCCTCCTCCCAGGTACCACAGGAGGGCAGGCATTTCTTTGACATTAGAAAAATAAGAGGCCAGTTCTGCCATCCACCTGAAAAGCCCCTGGCCGCTGTTTCCCTGTGCAGGCTGAGGCTCGTGCTCGGGCTGGACCATCCAGCCTTGGCCTGCTCTTGAGGAAACTTTACCCCGCATCCCAGCTGCGCCCTACATCCGAAATTGCTCGTAGGAGTGCCCCCGCTGAGATGGGAGGATGACAGTCAGCTCTGATCATGTGCCAGACGCGGGCTCAACACCCCACGTGGGCCTCACGCTGACACTCTGAGGAGGTCACACCACTGCCCTCCACACTCAGAGATGAAGCTGGAGGTAGAGTCAAGACATGCGCTGTGGCCTGCCAGCTCTAGACCCTGCCGCCTGCCCCAGGCTGACTCCCAAGAAGCAGCAGGAGACACTCACATCCTCCGCAGCTTTCTGTAGGGAGAGAAGGCTCCTGGGGGGATGGACTTGATCCCATTCAGCTCCAGTCGGCTGCAGAGCAAGAACACAGAGGAAACCCGGGGTCCTGACTGTCGCCTCCCAGGCTTACCTGCCCAAACCAGACCCTTTGCCCCTGCTCCCATCCTCCATCTGGAGTAGACAGGTTGGCACGGGCAGAGGAAAGGAGCTGCTGTATTTGAGTCCCATTACCCCAGATTTTGTGGCCGAAAGGAGCCCACAAATCAGGCTACTACTGAGAAACCGACTCCAGCAGGCTCACCCTGCTGGGCTGGACAAATGGACCACAGAGGGACACCCCCTCCCAACTCTCTAGAGCTGCCCAGCTTTGGGTGGAGGGCTCCGGCCAGCCGAGGCCAGCTGTCTCTCCTCCGTGTGTATGGAGGGGCCTCAGGCGAGCTGTTCACTGGGTCACCAGAGCCCAGTCCGGCCACAGGGCCCACGTCCCAGCACCCGCCCTGGCCCATACTCACATTTCCGTCATGGTCTCAGGCAGGTTGGCGGGGATGGCGGTGAGGCCCTTGCCGCGACAGTCCACAATGCCATTGCCGCAGGTGCACATGGCTGGGCAGGAGCCCGAGGAGAGGGTGCAGGAAAGTGATCGGCCTGCCTCCCCTTGGCCTGAGGGAACAGTGGGCGGTGACCTGGGGGCATCCCATGCCCGCATGTCCACCCCCAGACATGGTGTCAGGGGTGGGGACAGGGCAGACAATGTTTCTCTGAATGCCGATAAACCGGAGGAGATCACTGGGAATGACCATGCAACTCTGCGGGCGCCCCGCACACAGCACGTGCTGGCTGAATGTTTGCCGAACTTGAATCTGAACCTAATTGTGCTGCCTGAGAGTGTGATTCACACATGAGGAAATCCTGGCCCACACTCTGAAGCTCCAGGTTCTAGTCTGTGTCGCCCAACACTCTGGAGCCTCAGTCTCCTCACTGGTCACCAGAGAATGACAGGGACCCCGTTTATCGTTCTGGGACACATGCTGTGAGAAGGGTTGTACACGCAGTACCTCATTTAACCCACCGTGGCCATTTTACAGGTAAGAAAACTGAGTCCTTGATATTAATTAATTTGTGGAAAACCACACAATACTGATAGGTGACAAAACCAGGATAAAGCATAGTGGCTGGTATAAGTTTTTTAAACTGAAGTATAACACACTTGTCACCGTCTTCAGTGCACAGCGGCTAAAGTTCTCAGAGGTGCACCCACCGAACCGTCTCCAGACACAGAACATTTCTATCCCCCAAGAGGGCTCCCTTACGTCCCTATTCCAAGGCAGCCGCTATTCTGAGACCTGCCACCAAAGATCTGGCCTGCTGATCTGTGGACTTCAAATAAATGAAATCATATACAAATAAATGAAATTGTGTCTGGCTCCTTCCGCTCACTGCAAAAACTCTGACATTTGCCCACGTTGTTGTGCATCTCGGTAGCTTGCCTCTGTCACTGCTGGGCAGTATTCTATCATACGGACAAAATCATAATTAGTTTATCCAGTCCCTTGCTGGTGGACATTTGGGTTGTCACCAACTCTGGGCTAATACGAAGAAAGGCTGTCTTGAATATTCTCAGACATGTTTTTTGCGATGGGAAGTGATGGAAGGGGACAGGAGGTGATGGGCAAGGACAGGAGATGTGGGCAGTCCAGCGGTGGTGGGTAAGGACAGGAGGCGATGAGCAGAAAGTGATGGGCCAAGAGAGGAGGTCATGGGTGAACCGGATGTTAGTGCGAGGTGATGGGGGTCAGGGGAGGGAGCAAGACATGGGGGGTGGGGCGGGGAGCAGAAGGCAGGGGTTGGGCTGTGGAGAGTCCCAGCAGAGCTGGCACCCACCTGAGCAGCTGAACTCGCTCTTCTGGACCTCAGCCACATTGAGGCCACGCAGGCTGGCGGGCCCCGAGCACTGCGTGAAGAGCCCGATGGTTGGCCGCTGCCTCAGCCACTGTGAGAGCCAGGCCAGGTGGCAGTCGCAGAACAGGTGATTGGAGTGCAGGCGGCTGTCAGGGGAGAGGGCAGCTCTCAACCCACCCGCCTGGGGCCCTAGCCCCACAGTGGGAACCCCCTGCCAGGGAGTGGGGTGCTGCACGTAGCCCCAGCCGCCCACTCAGGCTCACTAGGGGTCACCAGCAGCAGGATGCTTCCGGTGGCTGCCGCCTCCCTCCCAGCTCATTTGGGGCAGCCGCTGGCCTGAGTGTGACCAGAAATGATTCATCTCCCTGAGCTCACACAGACCCGCTGCCCAAAAGCACATAAGTCATTTTTAAACACAAAAACAAGTCACTTGTCTTCGGAGGAAAAATCAAATAGAAATGACATTCAACATCCATTTTAGGTCACTTCCCTCTCCCTTGGACTCCCACACCCTCCCCCCCACCAGCCTGAGTGGATGACCCACTGCTGAGAATGCAAAGAAGAAGAAAGAGCTCTTTCTCCCGCCCGTGGAAGCCTTTACCCCCTTCCCGGCCACCCCCGGCCCCCACTCTGCCGCCCAGGGGCTGACGCACAAGGTCCGCAGCTTGGGCATGTGGTTGAAGCTGGACACGGGGATGGTGGTGATGTTGTTGTTGTTCAGGGTCCTGGTCGGGGAAACCAGAGTCACCGGGCGTCTGAGTGGTAGGCCAGCCCTCAGGCTCTCACAC
Organism: Enhydra lutris kenyoni; assembly: GCF_002288905.1. NCBI lineage: Eukaryota > Metazoa > Chordata > Mammalia > Carnivora > Mustelidae > Enhydra > Enhydra lutris. The sequence goes on from NW_019154096.1 coordinate 49,787,563, forward strand.
CCAGATCCGTGGTCCACCTTCCAGGGGAGCCAGCACTGGGCTGGATTCTGGGGAGTCCGCCCCCCCGGGAGGAGCAGCGGGAGACACTGAGCTACACTCCAAGGAAGGCCTGAGCTGGGACAGTGGTGATTAGGCAGCCGGGACAGGGAGGAGGAGGGAGAGGAGGGAGAGGCTGCCTGCCCGCCGCCTGCAGCCTGTTGGGAGGCAAGTGCAGGCTTTCACAAAGGCAGGCAGGGAGGCCTTCAGGCCTCTTGTGTCAGAAGTCCTGGAAGACACAGACACTGCCCTGGGCTTGGTCATGAGCAGGGTAAGCCTGGATCATACACTATAGGCATGACCCCATGAGCAGGTGTCCCCACCACCCTGGGTTGAGAGCCCAGGAGAGCAGAGAGTGTGGCCTCTGCCGTGGGGCTAGCACAGGGGGTGAGGGGGGCGCTCCCACCCCTTGGGCTGCTCCCGGCCCCAGTCTGGCTGCCCAGCCCCAGCTCCCGCATTCCCAGGCTCTCCAGCCCCTGCCACTCTTCCCTTGTTTCACTTACAGCACCTCCAGCCCCCGCAGGGCCCGGAAGGCCCCTTCCTCGATGCAGCTGATCTGGTTCTTGTCCAGCTGTCTGTGAAGCAAAAGAAAGTTACACCGGAAACCATGCTGCCTAGGGCAGGGGCGTCCCAACATTTTGATCAAGCACTCCCTTAGTTTAAAGCAAAGAGGCCTGGCCCCACCCAGTCCTTTGTTCAGGATATAGGTGTAGATCTAAATAGCAAATACTAACAAAAGCTTATATTCTTTCTTATTTCGTTAAAACAATAAATATAGGGGCGCCTGGGTGTCATGATCCCAGGGTCCTGGGATCGAGCCCCGCATGGGGCTCCCTGCTCAGCGGGGAGCCTGCTTCTCCCTCTCCCACTCCCCCTGCTTGTGCTTGTGTTCCCTTTCTCCCTGTCTCTGTCAAATAAATAAATAAAATCTTTAAAAAAAAAAACAATAAATATTTAAAAAGTTATATCCTATTCCTCCACCTGACTTTGGATATCCTCCGAGGAGTAGGCGCCTGCCCCCCAGCCCACTTTGGAGACCACCAGAAGGTGCTGGCGGCTGGAGGAGGAGACAGTGTCTCCTAAGGGCAACGGTAGCCAAGCTCGCTGAGACTGACCAGCCGTGGCCACCTGGAATGCCGCTTTTGGAATAAACTGAAGCTGTGATTGGGGTCCCTGGGAAAGAAGGCAGTGCTCAGTTGTCTACCACAGACGTGGGGTCAGGCAGGGATAAGCATGTTGGGCATTTGCCATTCCTGCCACAGTCAGAGCTCGGAGAGGTGCACCAGGATAAATGTGAGTAGTAGGAAGAAACCTTCACATTTAAATAGCACTTGAACAAGCCTGGGAGGTAAATATGACTGTCCCATTTTACAGAACGATATACTGAAGCTCAGTGAAGTTAACTGACTTGCGGCCACTTCCACATTATGTACCTGGAAGAGAAACTCACACCCGGCTCTCTCTCAGTCTACTCAAGGGCAAGCGCATGCAGACTGTGCCATTCAAATGGACCATAAACTTCACCTAAACACCCACAGTTCATGACACTCCTTTCTACCCAGTCCCCAAAGGCTGCCTGTTTCCTTCAACCCCAGACTGTTCCAGAAGATCATGCTGGCACCAGCCATCTCAGGGCCCATACCAGCTCCTGAGCTGCCTGGACCACAGGGCTTGGGGAGGTGTATGGGGATACTGCGAGGGGCAGCCCTCCAGCCCCTATACCCTTCTCCTTCCCAGGCCTGGACTCACAAATTTTTGAGGTCTGTAGCTCCACGAAAAGCTTTTCTGGGGATGGCCTGGATTGTGTTCTCACTCAGGTCCCTGAGAGGATAAAGCCAAAGGGAGAAAAACACTGGTCAGAAGAGATTTCTCTGGAGTGCCCCAATGAGTCAGGGAGGCCGGGATGACCCAATGGTGCTCGAGCATCTGGAAGAGTGCTGGGCACCCAAAGGCCTGCTTGGGGAGCATCTGCTGAATGAATGAATGAATGAAGGAAGGAAGAAATGATGGAGCTGGAGAGAGGTACCCTGCTCTGGAGGGAGGTTTGTCCCCAACCACCTCCCCTCTCTGCACAGAGGTGGTTGCAGCTGGAGGGACGAGCTTCGGGCAGCCGTGACGGACTTCGCCAGACCCCAGCCCTGCCCACAGAACCCCCAGAGGTCAGCTCAGCTCCCAAGGCATCATCCAGCACTGGGAAGAAGCAAGCAAAGGAGGGGTTCCTTGATGAGCTCACAGCTACCTGACACCTGTGGTAACCCACCCATGACCCACTCTCTGTTTTACTGATAAGGAATGAGGGCTCAGGAGGAAGGCACCGCTGGAAACCCAGCCAGTATGTGGCAGAATCAGGTCATGAAGTCTGGCCTGGGTCTGACTGTGGATCCCGTGCTCTTGGGCCTGCCGTCCGTCGAACCACCTCCTAGAGTCTGAGCCCACGCTGGAGTCGGCCCCATGCAGCCTCTCCTTCATGCTGGCGGGGGGTCACAGGGCTGCCTCCCTGCCCCACAGCCTGGATAGCAGGGGTCACCGAGGACATTAGTCTCCACATTATCAATGCCCTGACGGGAGGGAGGAGGAACCGCAGGGACTGAAAATCCCTGGCCCCTGCAAGCCCAGAGTAGCTTCTGGACACCTCCTCTGGCCCCATGGGAAGACAGGGCCTCAGGCACCTGCCCACCGGCCTCCCCCTTCCCCTCTCAGCATCCTTCCTATAGACTTTCACAAAGGCCCTTTTTCAGGACAGCTTTTGCTTGCCACAGTGGTGGGCTCAGCTGCCACTATGTTCCAAGCATGTCCCCCAGGCCAGCACTGCCTGGCATGTCACATACGGGAACTCACTTGACTGTGGTACTAACCACGGAGCAAACACTCTTACTTTCCCCTCTTCCGAAGGAGAAAAGGGAGGCGCAGAGAAATCCAAGGGAACACAGCTGGTGAGTGGTGGCTCCAGAACCTGAACCCAGGCAGTGAAGGTCCCAGAGCTAACCCTTTGCACAGCTGCCCCAGGAGCAGGAACTAGAAGTCGGGGGATGGACGCCCTCCCCTATTCTGCAGAGGAGGGCGTTGAGCTCCAAGAAGTGAGGCAATCTGCCCAAGGTTAAAGCAGGATGGGACCCAGGCGGTTTACAGGAGAGCCAGCCTCAAATGTGCCCTCAGGGTCCTTGAGCTGGACAGCTGGGGACTGACCTGATGTGGGATCCAATGCTGGGCAATTCCACAGACCCTCAGCCCCTACTGGGCTAGGCCTACAGGGTTTTGACCATGACCTTCCTTTCAGCCATTCACCCCACAGGCCTTAGGTTTCCCTGTGAACATGAACACCGCCCATGGGGCCCCCTGGCACACAGTCCCTGGGCTGTGAGGGCACCACCCCGCCATCCGGGTCTTCCTGCTGAGAGACTGAAACAGAAGCACAAGGTAGCAGAGTGCAAAGTCCCTGAGCTCAGAAAGGCCATTCTGATCCCAGCCCCCCCGCCTCCTGGCTGTGCATCTGGAGGTCGGGCCCCTTTCCCTCCTGAGCCACAGCATCCCTGTGAGCCAAGTGCAAATAGGAGCCTGGCAAAGACAGTCCCCCACGTCCCCCAACCCTGTCCCCCCAGGATAGCCTGTGATCTCTCTCCCCTGCAAACCCTAGCTTCTCCCGTTCCCCAAGCCCCTAAGTGGCCCCAGGCACCTGTGGTCTGAAGCCTTCATCATCACCAGCAGCCTGTGCCCTGTTCTCTCCCTCCTGGAAGGAAAGCATCTCAAGCCTGTGACACAGACACTTCTCTCCTCCAAAATGATATCATTTTCCATTACAGCTCGGGCCCTACTTCACTACAGCTGGCTGTCTCTGTCCCTTAATGCAACAGACACTTCACATTGGACTCCCACCTCCGGCCAGATGGCAGTGGGTTTTGGGAGACACTGGTGCCCACCTTCCTCTCCTTCCCCCACCCCACAGGTGGGTCTTCCGGCTCTTTCCAAGGGGCTTTGATCTCAGCTGTCTGCAAGCATCTCAGGCACCTCTGTTTAGTCTGTCCCTATTCCCAGAGACACTCTCCACATTCTGTCAACAGGCTGCTCCCAGAACTGCCCCAGCACCCCCACCCCACATTACCTGCCCAGCTGCCCCTGGTGTCCCCACCCTGTGCTACCTGCCACCCTGCCCCCAGTGCCCCCAGCCAGCATAGCCGCTTCCCCCTTTCTCCACAACTCCCAGCAGCCCCTTGGTCTCGAGAGGACGGAAGAGCTCTTGAGCCATTCCTTATCTGCTAATCCTGTTATCACCTCTTCCTTGCCTGGAGACAGCACCTTGGTGGCCCTATCCCCTGCCCAGTTTCCGTCATGCAGGTAATTACTCCCAGGAAGGTACACCCTGTACTGGCCTGGGCCTACTGTCCCCGTTTCGTGACCTTGATCTCTCCCACTTCTTAAGTAGATGTTCGCACTAGCAGGGTGTCTGATGCATAAACTTCTGACTTGGGAGCAAGGCTGGCCACACAGGGAAACAAGAGATCGCTGGCTTGCAGGGGCACACAGTCACACAGGTTCCCTCCTCACGCTCTCTGGGAAAAGCCAGCCACTGTGTCAACGACACTCAAGCAGCTCTCTGGAGAAACCCACATGGAGAGAACCAGCAGCCTCCTGCCAATGGCCAGCATTGGCTTCCAGCAATGTCCATCAGTCATCAAGGAAACAGATTGTCCAGCCCCAGTCAAGCTTCTGGACTCTGTACTGATGCGCCCCCCAGAATTCAGACCCTGAAATCTTAACACCCAGTGTGACAGTGTTGGGAAGCGGGGCCTAGGGGAGTGCTTAAGTCTTGGGGTGGAGCCCCCGTGAACAGGATGAACGGCCTCCCCGGAGAGGTCTGAGACGGGAGGACACAGCGATGAGCCAGGAAGTGGGACCTCCCCAATGCCAGCCTGCAGGCACCGCGACCCAGGATTTGCCAACCTCCACGACGGTGAGGAACAAATAGTGCCTGTTTATAAACTACTCAGTTTATGGTATTTCTGTTAACAGTAACCGGAATTGACTAAGCTACAGCCCCAGCCAACGTCTTGCCGGCAATCTTGTCCAAGACCTCCCAGCCACCTACAGAAACTGTGAGACAGTACATGTTTGTTGTTCTTTTCAGCCACTGTGTTTCAAAGTTCAACAGTCAATGGCTAACACAGGGCTACTTTGGGGGGATGGTCCAAGAGAGAGGCCTGGATGCTGTGCTGGAGAGCCTGCTCTGACTGGGAGGGGACAACGGCCCCTGAGAACCTCTGAGGAAGGAAGGGTCATACTCAGACTTGACGTGAATGAGCCGAAGTATGTTCACAATGTGGCCCCATAGCTTTGCACTTTGGGCCTCAGTTTTCTTGTCTGTCAAACGCACAGACTGAACCAGATAATCTCTTCCTCCCCCCACCCCCAACACAATCCCACCACATGCTGACTACCCCAAGCCACGGCAAGCCACACTGTTCCCACACAGCAAGTTTGGTTCCTAGAGCATCTGAGATCCCAGGGGGAGGGGAGGGGAGGGGAGAGGAGGGAAGGGGGGCCCATCGCTGACAGCACACTTTCTGAGAAAGGCAGGATAAGAGAAGACAGACACAGCCATCCACTTTCTCCTCCCCACAGGGAGCCAGGGAGAACAAAGCATGGATGGCGAGGACAAGACTAGGCAGGGAGGGGCAGGGGCCTGGAGACTTCTACAGAGTCAGGACTATGGAGGGTGCACAGGAGGTGGGCAACTCCAGCGGGACAGTCATCTGGGCCCCAGCTGGCAACTGACCCTCCAGCCAAGCCTGGGAGGGAACTCTGGGCTGGCTACTCACATCCACTATCCTGTTTAATCCCCACCACCACCCTACAAGGAAGGTTTTTTATTTGTATCGATTAGTTTATTGATTCAAGCCAACCTTGTTTCAGAAAGGCTTTAAAGTGGCTTATAGGGATTTACAAAACAGCAAGAAAGCAAGAGTGAAAAGTGGGGCAAAGAGAAGAAAAATCAATGGCAGAGACGAAGAACAAGGCATGATGTCATCCATGCACATCTGCCAGGTCCGGGGCAGAGCACGGGCTCTGGACTCTCTGAGAGCTGATGGAACAGAGGGGACTCGTCCCTTAGCAGTGTCCCCAGTATACGTCTACATTCAGTTTCTCAGGAGGATAGCTGCTCAGGGTACTAAGATGAGACAAGAATTCTCCAGGGATCCTTATAAAAAATGACAGTGTGGCCTAATCAATGATACTAGACCCTTATAATAAATGGGTTTCAAGTGTCTGGTTCTTATAATAGTATTGCATCAAAGTACAATTCAGGAAATGCAATTCTATAAGGACTCACACGGGGAGCTAAGTAGGGAATGAAGGGGCAGAATAGTCCATGCGAAGGCAGGAAGCCTAATCGAGGCTAGCACCACACAGGAGCGGGGAGGTTTGCCTAGAGTAGAAAGTGCCAGCAACAGGCCAGAGAAGGTGACAGCTTACAGCAGAGAGGTATTTGATCCTATGGCCTTTTAGACACTGCTCGGGAGCCCCAGAGCTTACGGAGGAAACATGCTGCCCGCAGGGCAGGTAGGAGAGGTGACACCAAGAGCCCATCCAGGAGGTGAGGGTGCAGGGGTGGGTGCAGAGGGGCCCAGGGCCAGCCCCCAGGAGCAAGCCCCTCCCACAGGAAGGAAAGGGAACTTAAGGGAACTTGGGACCCCGGAAGAAGCCAGACTCTAGACCCGAGGAAAGGGTGGGCCTTAAAAGCCTGGGGAAAAGGCAGTATGCCTGAGGCACAGGAGGTGCTGGAAAGAGCCAGAACTCTGGGAGAAGTGGATCTGGGTTCGAAGCCTGCTGGTACCACTAATCAACTGGGCCCCTGGAAGGTAGGTGCTGAGTCCTTAAGTGTCCCTGCTTATAAAATGGAGATAAAAACATCACATGGTGGTGGGGGCGCCTGGGTGGCTCAGTGGGTTAAAGCCTCTGTCTTCGGCTCAGGTCATGATCCCAGGGTCCTGGGATGGAGCCCCGCATCGGGCTCTCTGCTCAGTGGGGAGCCTGCTTCCCCCTCTCTCTCTGCCTGCCTCTCTGCCTACTTGTGATCTCTGTCAAATAAAAAATTTTAAAAATCTTTAAAAAATAAAAAAAAAAAACCCAAAAACAACACCACACGGGTTTGGAGAAGATGAATTCTTGCGATTTCGCTTCTGTCCTAGGACCTCCATGGCAGTACTTAAGAAAGCAGGCTTCTGCCCCTCATCCAACATAGTGGGCCGGTCCCTTTCCCCAGGGTCTGACTGTTGTCCCCAGTTTGCTCACTAGGGGGCACCAGAAGCCTGCCCTGGCCTCCAAGGCCTTGGCCACTGCACAGACCCAAACAAAGCTATTCTCAGGGGTTTTTTTGCTCCAGTTGACCTCCTATCTGGCCAAAAATTGTCTTGTCTTTCCCAGTCCTCTTTGAAGTAATGTTTCTCCCCTCCATTTTGCCTACATCTTGTGTTTTTGCTCTACCTTCATCCCGCAGTGACCTTGCCACAGACCCAGAGGTGAACATGGCCTGCGGTTGGTCAGGGCAGAATGAGATACACCGAGACAGGGAGGGTGCCGGAGCTGGAAAGACAAACCCAGACTGGGAGCCGCTGGTGGCCGGACCCTGGCCAGGGGGAAGCAGAGGGGGCAGAGCCACCGGGCAGATAGGCGCATGGAAGGAAGTCCCAGGCAGGACAGCGAAAGGCAGACTGGAGAGCAAGGACATAGCAGCCAGACAAGAGTCAGCCTGGGGAGATAAATAGAGGCCTGGGGCCAGATTCTAAGATTAGAATCAGATTCTAAGGTGATTCTAAGGGTGAGGATGAGGTCTTGGGCTTTGACAAGCTCCCCGGGGATATGGATGCTGCTGGCCCAGGAAGCACACACTGAGAGGCAGTGTGTAGACAGGAGAAAGCCCACAGCAGAATGTCATCATAGAGATGGGTTCAGTAAGCCCTGGCTTAGCCACTTAAATCACGTGGTCTCGGGCAAGTCACTTAAACTCTCTGGCCTCGGTGTTCTCATCTGCAAAATGGGGTGGGGATGAGAAGTGGCACCGACTTTGCAAGATCTGATGTGACAGGTGCTGTGGTCTGTCATCCCTGCCTATTACTCCACTTACGCTGTCATTCCTTCAGTTCCTCAAATCCCTCCTGCCACAGGACCTTTGCCGTTGCTACTCCTCTGCCTAGAATATTCTTCCTCTACCCTTTACCCAGTAAACTCCTACTCATCCTTCATATCTCAGTCTATAGACACTTCCCCTGACTGCTCCCTCTGCTTCAGACTCCTAAGACCCCATGCTTTTCCTTCTTAGCTCTAATCCAGGTTTATAATGAAATATTAGTATACCAAATAATAATACTGACTTTGAGTTAACATCCTTCTCCCACTCCAGACCATCATCTCTCTCTCTCTGTCTTTTTTGCCCCAGACCATTCTCTCTTAAAAGAACTGTCTCCTGTGCTCCCTACAATATCGCCGGACCTAGAACATTGGAGCTCACTAATTTTTAACTGAACTGAACTAATGTGGATGTGATGTAGGAAAGACGTTATTAGGGTTCAAAGTTGACAGCCAAGAAAGAATTCTTGAGATGTCTTTGGTGAGAAAAGGGTGATTTTATTAAAGCAAGGGGACAGGACCCATGGGCAGGAAGAGCTGCCCCGGGGTCATGAGGAGTGACCCATTATATACTTTCAAGTTGTGAGGGGGTTAGGGACAGTGTGAGTCTCTAAGAAATTGTGGAAACAAGGTTTCCAGGGGGCCAGCTATTGTTGGGAAAAGGTCATTTATTACTGTCTTAATAAAACCTTGGTCATGAAACCCTTCAGATGTATATCGGTGGGTCATATGTTTGGGGGATGGTTGCCAACATGTACCTTGGGAAGATTCCAAAGGAATTTTTAGTTAAGGTAGACTTTCGGGATTTTGGGGGATTAGGGGTCAGGCTAAGATTGCCTTTTGCCCTTAGCAAAGTCTTAACATCAAGGCAGTTAAGTCCCTAGAGGAATGTCACTCTGTCTGCTTCAGAACTTATCAGTGGGCTCTAGGTAGTAAAGAAATTTAATAATTTTTCTTCTGTTTTTGTTTCCCATATTAGATGCATGTTCTCTCACTGTGATCCATCTGCATTTTTCTGGCCAAAACAAGGAAGAGTGACTGAGAGCGGAAGCCAGGAACTTGGAGCTGGACAGGCTGTCTTTGTATGGTCTTTGCAAGAAACCTAAGCCTCCTCAGTCGGGCACCGGGTGTGCTTGACCTCCTCGGCCTAACGTGGCCTCAGCAGACCCAGTGGGAGCTCAGAAACAGAGAGGAGGTGCTGGAGAAGCACTGGTCACTCTTGTTTTTCTATCAACCCTGCCCTTCCCTTCACGTACCCTCATGGAGCCTTAGTAACTGAACACCCTTGGGTAGTTCTGAGCTGGCGCCAGCAACATGAGCAGGGAGGTCTGGGCAGCATTGGAGGAAGGTGACTCCCGTGGGACCCCACAAGATAGAGAGGGAGCTGGAGTCCCTAGGAGTCCACCTGGGCTGGGTGGGGAGCTCCAGTTGAGAGTCCTGAGGCCAAGATCCTCACGGTCTGAACCCCACCACCCAAGATCAAGGGCGCTGAGAGGCAACTGTCCGCCAACTGCAGAACCCCCCGGTCTGGGAACACCTCCAGAGAGCCAGGCCTGGCCCCTTTCTGTGAAGAGAAGGGGTCAGCCAGGCCCACACCCTGACTTGGGTGCTATCCCAGTGGCCCCTCCTCCCACATACTCTGCCAATCCCTCCAGCTTCTGCCAGGGCTGGGGAAAGCAGAGCCTAGGAAGCCGAGGTCAGGACCCCATGTTCTTGCGCTAATCCCCCTTCACGCTCTAACCAGATTGGGCCCTGCTGGCAGACCGGCCTCTGAGGGGATCAGCAGGGGGCCCAGCCAGGGACTGCTGGGCACCAGCCAAGGCCAGACTCAGCCCTAGGATCCCTGCCGCCAGCTTGCCATCCCACTGCAGAGCTCAGGACCCACTCTGTCTGCCTCTCAAGCCACAAGGAAGCTCCAGGCAGCCCCGGTCTGTCCCCTTGCCCTCATAGCCTGACTGGTGACCCAAAGCCCACCCAGTTAGCGGCCTAGAGGGGAGGGAAATAGGTCACCTCACTCAGGTCTTCCTTGTTGGGAGACTGTCAGGGAAGGACTTGAGCCTGGGAATGGACAGCCAGCCATGGACCCATTGTGGGGACTCACACAAGTTTCCTAACCCCTAGAGGCTCCTTGGCTGTGAAGCAGGCGTCGTCACAGGCTTGGGGGCGTCACTGAGGCTGTGTGCAGGGCTCTCAGCAGGCCTGGAGCCATCAGCTGCCACACCTGGCACTGGAGGGAGGGGCGGGGAGATCAGGGTTGGAAAATCCAGGACAAGAAATCCGGAGGCTGAGACTTGAGGACAGTTCTGCCATCAGCCCCCTTGGCAACCGGGGATGAGACCTGCAGTCAGTTCCCAGCCCCTCAGGCTCCCCTTCCAACAACACGACCCTCCCAGCAAGGTGGGTGTGTGGCGGCCAGGCTTGGGGGGTGGGGGCTGGCTCCCACAGCTACTGCTAGTGAGGAGTCCCCGCCCTTAGCCCCTGGCTCGTGCCCACATCCCACCCTGGGCAGCTCAGTGCCTGGGCTGGCCACAGCTGAGCCCCCAGGGACTCTGTTAGAAGTCCGGATTTCTGGCCCCACCTGCTGCAGCAGAATCTGCATCTCAGCAAGCTGGCCAGGTCATTTGTAGGCATATTCAAGTTCGAGAAGCCCCACGAGGGACGCAGGGAAGTTTCCAACATTGTCTAATCCTCAACTAGGGCTAACCTGCTCCCAGCCAGCATTTCAAAGCGAGGGGCAGAGGCACCAGCCCCTATGCTTGGGGTGCGCCCCCTCCCACCCCGGCGCTTGGACACGACCTTCCCGCAGTGAGCGGACAGAGAGAAGAGCAGCAGCCTCTGGCCGGTCCCCTTTGGCTTGCCCCCGCCCGCTGTCATGGGCCAAGAGGAGGCCCCTACAGGAGTCAGGAGAGTGTCAACCACCCCGGCCCCATAGCCTTCCTTGCTTTCTTGGTGGAGTTTGCAGGGCAGGGGGGCACTGCCTGGGGGCCTTGAGGAGAACTGGGCTGTGGCCGGAATCAACACACGAGTCGCTGCTCCTGGGAGACTGAGCCCCCTGGTCCCCTCTGCACCCCACTCGCTGCAGGATGCACCCACTGCAGTGTATACTGTCGGGACAGAGGGCGGCAGGACCTCCTGGGTGGGATACTGGGGTGCTCACCCTCCTCTGAGGTGCTCCTGGGATCTGGCAGGAAACTCCCACCTTGTCTCTGCCTGTCCTTCAAGCTTGCCCTCAAACTCTACCCTCCACCGCAGGAGGGAAATTAGTCCTGCAATTGCCCCTCTCTGTTGGCTCTCCCAAGCCCATGGGATGACATTCAGGTGCCCCAGGTCTACCTGGTAGGTGGACTGCCCATGTGTGCACCTATCTCTGGCTGACCTTCAAGGTCAGTCTTTTAGAGGCATTTGGTGGCAAGGATCTAAACTATGCTGCTTCATCCTCTGACCTCAATGACCTTAACGACCTCAACAACCTCAGCTACCTCAACATAGGGAGCAGGGCTTTGTCTGCTTAGAAATCTCAGGTACTCCCAGGAGATGCAAACTTTCTCAGGGCTGATCTCAGTGTGAACGAATTTGTTTCATTGTCTCCGGAAGTCAAGTTTGAATAGGAGGAAAGAGGACGGGGCAGAAGTGACCAAGGACCAATGTCAAAGGGGCACACGGTGTGGGGGGAGGGGGGATGAAGTGGAACTAGTTTCCTCTGGCCTTGGCCAAGTGCCCCTGCTGTTGTCAAGACAAAGGAAAGACCAAGGGAGCTGCCTTTTTCTCCTGTTTGTGGGCTGACTGCCCTCCTAAGTAGCCAGTTCCCCTGCTAATCTTTGTGTGCCCTCCTGACCCCCTTTCCTTCACTCTCCTAATCAGCAGAATCAAACCAGCAAAGGGCAGGGCCAAGAGATAGACCAGTATCCGAGGGTCTGGGGGTGCTCAGTGATGGTGAGGAGCTGGCCAGGCAAGAGCCAGTCTGGGAGGAGAGAGCCAGGCGACCTGGGTTCAAACACAAGCTTCTTTGTGCCTCAGTTTCCTCATCTGTAACATAAGCTTGTAAGAAGAGTAAATAAACAGAAGTGTGTGAAATTATCGAGAAGAGAGTCACGCGCAGTAGGTGACAATGGTACCGCCGGCAAGGCTTCAAACTACCCCTGGGAATCATTGCTGGGCGATCCCCTCTCCTTCCTCTCCTCTCCCCCTCCTAAGCCATTTTTTTTCTTTTTAAAGATTTTAGTTATTTGAGAGAGAGTGCAATAGACACACACAGGTGCTCCCAAGAGAAAGGGGCAGAGAGGGAGGGAGAGGGAAAGGAAGAGAATCTTCAGCAGACTCCACGCCCAGCACAGAGCCTGAAGCAGGCTGGATCCCACAGCCCTGAGATCAGGACCTGAGCCCAAACCGAGAGTCGGGTGCTCAACTGACTGAGCCACCCAGGCGCCCCGTCCCCCTCCCACGCTGGTTTTAAGATTCACAGAATTAAAGCTCACACGTGCTCTGTGAGGTCTTGAGATTTTTAACAAGTGTTGAATACCCAGGTTCTTCCCAGGGAACCCTTGATATCCAGACTCCTGTGGGTGGTTTTAAAGGCTGACATCACGGATGGCAGGGTTTGAGCTTTGCAGGAGAAATGGGCTGATCTGAACACTACGTGCCAGGTGCTGTCAGCTGGGGAGATGTCCTCCCTTCTCTGCCATCCATACTTCCCTGAAGCCAAACACTCTCCAGGGGCTGCGCCCCTCCCTCCAGCCCTGCAGAGTTAATGTTGCAGAAACCTCATTAGGAAGAGACATTATGCAGCCCTGGATGGCTGCACCATAAAATCAGCCTGGGTAACTTTTCCTCCAACCGGGCTATTTGTTCTGCAGCTGCTGAGCATCACTGTAATCAATTCCCACAACAGAGATCTCAGATGAGATGCTCACACCCCAGAAAGCAACCTCAGAGCCCTGCCAAGGACAAGCCACCCCGAGGCTGGCATCCCACTCAGAACTGAGTAGCTCGGGAACAAGCAGGAAACAGAACCAGTGGGCATAGGTCCCAGCAACCACGGCAAGAACAAAGTAATGGCAAGAGGGTAAAGAAGGCAGGGAGGGAGATGCAGGCCCCTTTTAATCTGAGTGCCAGGGCAAGGCCTTCCCTATACACAATCATCACACACTGACTGCCAAGGAATCCCAGGCATTCTACTGAGCCCGAGCAGAGATCCGCGGGGCAGACAAAGCTCTCGTCCTGGATACCTACAGGATGGTAGAACCAATAACTTCAGGCATTCCCAGACCTGACACACAGTGGTGGGGTTGGGGGGGAGCACAAGTGCAGGAGAAAGAGTCAAGATCTAGAAGAAAGAATGTGAGGTCTGGAGCCAGACAACCCTAGGCTCGACTCCAAGCTCTGGCACCATTTACTGCCTGTGTGCTCCTAGACAAGTTACTCCATCTCTCTGAGCCTAGTGGCTCATGAGTGCAGGGGGGTTAAAAACAGCTCCCTCTTGTTGAATTGTGGTAAGGATTATAAACCACACATGCCTTTTATATAAAGCACAAAACTAACCGATGTTATTAGAAGTCAGAATCATGGTTACCCTTGGGGGTGGGGAAAATCAACAACCAGAAAGAGGGACTGGAAGATTCTGGGGACTCCAGATGTTTTAGTTCTTGATCCCGTGATGGGCACATGGGTGTGTCTGCTTGTGAAAGCTCAAGTGAGTCATAGATATGAAATATAGATATGATATGATATACAGATGATATATAGAAATATAGATATGAAATACAGATATGAAAATACGTGACACACACATGGATAGCTGCAGCTTGCTGTTTGTATGTTACACTTCAGTGACAAGGTTTTCAAGATAACATATGCAATGCTGCTCCCAGTCCCTGGTGCTTTGTAGGCATGCAACCAACGCCAGTGCCAGGCCTCCCTGACCCCTCACTGGAGGAGGCAACTGGGGGAGAAAAGCTGCCAGGGTGACAAGATATACAGATGATATATAGAAATATAGATATGAAATACAGATATGAAAATACGTGACACACACATGGATAGCTGCAGCTTGCTGTTTGTATGTTACACTTCAGTGACAAGGTTTTCAAGATAACATATGCAATGCTGCTCCCAGTCCCTGGTGCTTTGTAGGCATGCAACCAACGCCAGTGCCAGGCCTCCCTGACCCCTCACTGGAGGAGGCAACTGGGGGAGAAAAGCTGCCAGGGTGACAAG